>NC_137820.1:302500-620000 GCF_963921795.1 Nannobrachium achirus | reverse complement strand
TTTTTTTCTGTAAACAGCGGCAGATAGAGCCTGGATACAGCCAACGGATATTTCTTTTTCCAATGGGATTGTTTTTTTCGAAAGCTGCGGTCCGGTCTGCAACGCTGGTACACGTTACATGCACAGATCGTGCCCACGTTAAAAGGTAAGGACAATTTGGCAGTTGCTGAGTTCAGGCTATGTTAAGGGCTTTGCACACAGACGCGTTATTTATTTTTATTTTTTTCACACAGAACAATGATTCTCTATGATCTCACTATGACCTCACTATGACCTCACTATGACCTCATGCACACCGGCTGTCCTGTGTGCAAAGCCCTTTAGTGTGGTATGTGGCTGATGTGGCCTCCATATATGGGCATTCCCTTATGAAGTCCTGTTAGATGTGGGCTTAATATTGTTGACATCAGGGAACTCCATATATGGGCATAAAAGGGAGTGTGGTTCCCCTGATATCACAGTGATGTCAGAGCATGTGCTGTTTCTCATACTAAACTGTGACCTTTGGTCTTAATTACATAGCGATCCTCCCCTCATTGATAATCCATTATGTTTATCTGTATGTCATTAAAACAATGGGCCTAAAGCTCACAACCTGCTGATCCATTATGTTTATCTGTATGTCATTAAAACAATGGGCCTAAAGCTCACAACCTGCTGATAACCCTAACCCTCATTGATAATCCATTATGTTTATCTGTATGTCATTAAAACCTCAGCTCACAACCTGCTGATCCCAACACGCTGGATGATTCAGAGCAGAAGGCCGGGTTAACTTTCAGCTCAGGATAAACGACACCAATTAAGCTTAACCATACCATTTATTGCAATGATAAAATCAGTGAGAGCTGACCGTTCAGTGTGGTGAATAGAGAATAGAGACTGCTTTACCCATTTAGGCCTAAAATTATTGAATGCTTTAACCAGTGAAAAATAGCAGATATACAAGCTCACAGCGCAGCACCGAGTGCCACGCTGTGAGCTTGTAGATCTGCTATTTTTGAAAAAGTCGTTAAAATATGTGCAAATCTTTGAATAAATGTATTTTCAAAGCGAACGTTTGTAATTGAAATTTTGCTTCTGGGTGGTCCCTGGAACTAGATATTTTGAGATGGGGGTCCGTGGCCAAATACATATCATTTTGGGGGTCCTTCACATGAAAAGGTTTGAGAACCACTGACATAGTAGTCTCTCAAGAACAGACTAACTGAGCTCCAGTTAAGTGAAAAGGACCTTTTCTTTGACGATGGCTGGCCAGATTGCTGACATTGAAACATGGGTTTTTCAAAAAAACCTCAGAAGGATTCAAAAGACACTTATAGAATCGGGTCAAAATTCAAATTTTCACGATAAAAAAAAAAAATAGCACTCGGTGCCGCGCTGTGAGCTTGTATATCTGCTATTTTTCACTGATTAAAGCATTCAATAATCCTAGGCCTAAATGGGTTAAATGTACCGCACTGTGGGTAGCAGGTAGGGTTGGGACTTGTTAGGATTTTAACGATTCCGAGTCCTTAGCGATTCCCTCTTAACGATTCCGGTTCCTAACGGTTCTCTTAACGGTTCCAATATATATATTTTTTCATATTTTCTATCATCCATTATACAATTACATAATACACACAACTTAAACCATGGATAATCTGCTTTATTAAATTACTGCACCCATTTCACTTGGCTTGAACACTGTTCGGTTAGGTAGTCTGGCTGTATGCATGAGTCCAACATGTTTTTTTTTAATGATTTTTTTTCCTAAATAAAACATGAACGATTGAGACCATTTAACAGTAGTTGTTTACATAAGCCTAATGGGCGTTCAAACAGTAGTTAGCAGTGATGTTAATAGGTTTTCAATGTAATGGGTCCCGGCCTCCCGGGTCCCAGAAAAGTTTTATGAGTCAATAAAATGTGTTTGAGCGCTGTGAGCTTGTAGATCGGCTATTTTCAAAATGTTTGCCTATTTCTTATATTTATTTTACAATATGGCTTAGTTTGAACTTAGAACTAGGATTTCTAAATACACTAGGCTACAGATACCCATTTAATTATATTTATATCACTGGGACCCCAATTTATATTAAATGTTAAAATGTAGTAAGTGAGTAAAAATGGAACAGGTCCATTTGGTTCCATTTATTCACTGAGTTACATAAAGTTTCCAAAAGATTCCCTTTTACTTTGCTTATTAGCAATATAAAACGTTTTTATATTCAGCAAAATGTCAGTAATGGTATTGTCTGCCTCTCATTATTGTCAAGGAAGAAAGTACTGTATGTCGCTGCCTTGCTTAAGTTTCATCAAGGCAAAAAAAAGCACCCTAAGACACACACCAAAGGTTTCACTTCACATGTGTGCGGGGGACGAGGAGGGGGAGCCACCGTTGCACAGAAGTTACTTTCACTTTCAGCTTAGGACAAATGGCAGCTTTTAATCAATGCACAAGGATTTAAGGACAGACACCACGGTTTGATTTGATCATTGCACAGTCAATTATGAAGGGATTTCAAAAATTAAAACGTCTCCATATTGCTTGGGAAGTCTACTTCGCGGCCTTCGCTAATCGCTAGTGTTTTTCTTTTACCGCTATGCGGTGATGAGACCCGTTAAGAGAATCGGACCGGCAAAAATGATTGACCCGGTTCTGGACCCGCTATCATGGAACCGGGTCCTAAAAAGAACCGGTTTCGGGTCCCAACCCTAGTAGCAGGGGGCTTGAATCCAATGAGAATGAACGAGGAGTGACAGACGGCAATGTTGGAGTGTGAATGAATTAACATATTGACGAATGAATGAAAAGGGGGGTTCTGGGGAATAGATAACAAAGCATCCAGCTTTCCACAAATAAAATAACTTCCGCAGGCTCGATTCTATGATCCTAATAGTCTCTCTGCGTTCTATGATCCTATAGTTTACTGAGACGCTACGCTGTCTCTCTGTGTTCTATGATCCTATAGTTTACTGAGACGCTACGCTGTCTCTCTAAATTCTATGATCCTATAGTTTACTGAGACGCTACGCTGTCTCTCTGCGTTCTATGATCCTATAGTTTACTGAGACGCTACGCTGTCTCTCTAAATTCTATGATCCTATAGTTTACTGAGACGCTACGCTGTCTCTCTGCGTTCTATGATCCTATAGTTTACTGAGACGCTACGCTGTCTCTCTGCGTTCTACGATCCTATAGTTTACTGAGACGCTACGCTGTCTCTCTGCGTTCTACGATCCTATAGTTTACTGAGACGCTACGCTGTCTCTCTGCGTTCTACGATCCTATAGTTTACTGAGACGCTACGCTGTCTCTCTGCGTTCTACGATCCTATAGTTTACTGAGACGCTACGCTGTCTCTCTGCGTTCTACGATCCTATAGTTTACTGAGACGCTACGCTGTCTCTCTGCGTTCTGCGATCCTATAGTTTACTGAGACGCTACGCTTTCTCTCTGCGTTCTGCGATCCTATAGTTTACTGAGACGCTACGCTGTCTCTCTGCGTTCTGCGATCCTATAGTTTACTGAGACGCTACGCTGTCTCTCTGCGTTCTACGATCCTATAGTTTACTGAGACGCTACGCTGTCTCTGCGTTCTACGATCCTATAGTTTACTGAGACGCTACGCTGTCTCTCTGCGTTCTACGATCCTATAGTTTACTGAGACGCTACGCTGTCTCTCTGCGTTCTACGATCCTATAGTTTACTGAGACGCTACGCTGTCTCTCTGCGTTCTACGATCCTATAGTTTACTGAGACGCTACGCTGTCTCTCTGCGTTCTACGATCCTATAGTTTACTGAGACGCTACGCTGTCTCTCTGCGTTCTACGATCCTATAGTTTACTGAGACGCTACGCTGTCTCTCTGCGTTCTATGATCCTATAGTTTACTGAGACGCTACGCTGTCTCTCTGCGTTCTACGATCCTAAAGTTTACTGAGACGCTACGCTGTCTCTCTACTTTCACTTTCAGCTTAGGACAAATGGCAGCTTTTAATCAATGCACAAGGATTTAAGGACAGACACCACGGTTTGATTTGATCATTGCACAGTCAATTATGAAGGGATTTCAAAAATTAAAACGTCTCCATATTGCTTGGGAAGTCTACTTCGCGGCCTTCGCTAATCGCTAGTGTTTTTCTTTTACCGCTATGCGGTGATGAGACCCGTTAAGAGAATCGGACCGGCAAAAATGATTGACCCGGTTCTGGACCCGCTATCATGGAACCGGGTCCTAAAAAGAACCGGTTTCGGGTCCCAACCCTAGTAGCAGGGGGCTTGAATCCAATGAGAATGAACGAGGAGTGACAGACGGCAATGTTGGAGTGTGAATGAATTAACATATTGACGAATGAATGAAAAGGGGGGTTCTGGGGAATAGATAACAAAGCATCCAGCTTTCCACAAATAAAATAACTTCCGCAGGCTCGATTCTATGATCCTAATAGTCTCTCTGCGTTCTATGATCCTATAGTTTACTGAGACGCTACGCTGTCTCTCTGTGTTCTATGATCCTATAGTTTACTGAGACGCTACGCTGTCTCTCTAAATTCTATGATCCTATAGTTTACTGAGACGCTACGCTGTCTCTCTGCGTTCTATGATCCTATAGTTTACTGAGACGCTACGCTGTCTCTCTAAATTCTATGATCCTATAGTTTACTGAGACGCTACGCTGTCTCTCTGCGTTCTATGATCCTATAGTTTACTGAGACGCTACGCTGTCTCTCTGCGTTCTACGATCCTATAGTTTACTGAGACGCTACGCTGTCTCTCTGCGTTCTACGATCCTATAGTTTACTGAGACGCTACGCTGTCTCTCTGCGTTCTACGATCCTATAGTTTACTGAGACGCTACGCTGTCTCTCTGCGTTCTACGATCCTATAGTTTACTGAGACGCTACGCTGTCTCTCTGCGTTCTACGATCCTATAGTTTACTGAGACGCTACGCTGTCTCTCTGCGTTCTGCGATCCTATAGTTTACTGAGACGCTACGCTTTCTCTCTGCGTTCTGCGATCCTATAGTTTACTGAGACGCTACGCTGTCTCTCTGCGTTCTGCGATCCTATAGTTTACTGAGACGCTACGCTGTCTCTCTGCGTTCTACGATCCTATAGTTTACTGAGACGCTACGCTGTCTCTGCGTTCTACGATCCTATAGTTTACTGAGACGCTACGCTGTCTCTCTGCGTTCTACGATCCTATAGTTTACTGAGACGCTACGCTGTCTCTCTGCGTTCTACGATCCTATAGTTTACTGAGACGCTACGCTGTCTCTCTGCGTTCTACGATCCTATAGTTTACTGAGACGCTACGCTGTCTCTCTGCGTTCTACGATCCTATAGTTTACTGAGACGCTACGCTGTCTCTCTGCGTTCTACGATCCTAAAGTTTACTGAGACGCTACGCTGTCTCTCTGCGTTCTACGATCCTATAGTTTACTGAGACGCTACGCTGTCTCTCTGCGTTCTACGATCCTAAAGTTTACTGAGACGCTACGCTGTCTCTCTGCGTCCTATGATCCTATAGTTTACTGAGACGCTACGCTGTCTCTCTGTGTTCTATGATCCTATAGTTTACTGAGACGCTACGCTGTCTCTCTGCGTTCTATGATCCTATAGTTTACTGAGACGCTACGCTGTCTCTCTGCGTTCTACGATCCTATAGTTTACTGAGACGCTACGCTGTCTCTCTGCGTTCTATGATCCTATAGTTTACTGAGACACTACTCATATCCATACTCAAGTCTCTTTTCAGATCTCAAAGTGCATTTACCTTCAACTTTGACCCCGTAGACGTTTGCCTCAGCGATGCAGTTCACCATGGTGAGAACGTCTGCTACCTCTGAGGTGGCCACGTTCTCTCCTTTCCACCTGGAAAGAAACCACGTCTCAAGTTAAAGCTACCCCTGGAGAAATGTAACTTATTAAGTTAAAGCTACCCCTGGAGAAATGTAACTTATTAAGTTAAAGCTACCCCTGGAGAAATGTAACTTATTAAGTTAAAGCTACCCCTGGAGAAATGTAACTTATTAAGTTAAAGCTACCCCTGGAGAAATGTAACTTATTAAGTTTCAAGTTACATAGAAAAGGTAACTTGAGTAACTTGAGTTACTTTTTTTTTCAGTGTTAAATTGAGAAAAAAAAAGTCACATGTCAGCAGAAATAATTATGCCTCCCAACTGAGTTTTATGTTTTATTTCAAAAAGGTTGACATTTTCTTTAGTAAACATCTGTGTTCCTAAAATAAAGTTAAGAAAATAAGAAAATGCTGATCTGTTGAGGACATTTGATCGTCAAACAAAACTTAAATGTAAAAGTATAACTTCGCTTGTAACTCCTTGTAACTTGTAACTTGAGCCAAAAATTATCCAAAAAGTATCTCAGTTACTTGACGAGTTACAAAATATGAATTTAACTCAGTTACCAGCACGTTACAGCAAAATGTAACTTAGTTACATAACTCAGTTACATGTAACTTTAACTTCCCCAACACGGTGCATTTGTTATATTGTTGTTGACGTACTGACATATTATCTTGCTTATTATATTGATGTATTATTATTATATTATTATTATATTCATGTATTACCTTGCTTATTGGGTCCCATTCTAATTTACAGTACACTTTAAGACAGAATAAGACATAATAAAGCCATAAGAAATAATGTGTTGGTAATTAGAACTAATATGTTTTATTAGACAGAAACAAAGACCGAATAGCAGAAAGAGCGAATACATTTTCTGGCACCGGTACCTGCCGACCGGCAGTTCGACCATCAGTCGTGCTGCATCGCCCGGCGACAGGACCGGCGGCCGCCTCACGAAACTGTAGGTAGGACCGGCATCGCTGGTAACTGCCGCGGCAGCCACCACCGCACGGTGGAACTGCCAGGCCTGTCGCCGGCGATGCAGTGCGACGGGTGTTCGAACTGCCGGTCGTGCGACGGTACCTGCTGCGGTAGTTCCGCGGCAGGTACCGATGCCAGAGAATGTATTCGCTCTTTCTGCTATTCTGACTTTGTTTCTGTCTAATAAAACATATTAGTTCGAATTACCAACACAGTCTTATTCCGTCTTAAAGTGCACTGTAAATTAGAATGGGACCGCTTATCGTAAGTCACTTTGGATTAAAAGCGTCTGCTAAATGCCTAAACTGTAAACTGTAAGAGAATGACATGGTGGAGTTGAGAGTCTGACCCCCCGGCTCCACCGAGCGCGTCGAGCGTCGCGTCAACGTCAACGCAGGGAACGCTCCCGTTTTAATCAATGAAGGGTGCTCCACTGCCGACGTCAACGTCCGCGTCGGACGCTCAAATTCGCCCCGGTTCATTTTTTGACGGCGTCCAACGCCGGCACGACGCCGTCATTTTGGTGGAGCCCTAGCCTGAGAGAGAAGTTCACCTGGAGGGTTGGGGTTAAGGTCAGGGGCGGCTCCTCTATATATATATATATCTCTATCTTATGGGGGAAATATCCCTTAAAAAAATCAAAAATAATTTCTTTTTTTTTTAGAAGAAATATTATTTTTATATGCTGGTGGAACCTAAAGCAGTAACAGCATCAAAAAGTTACAAAAAACACCAAATATGTCCAAATGGGCTGAGTTCTTTTAGCCCAAGCCAGCTTTCATTGACTATCATTGAAGAATGATTGACAGCTTAGTGAGCTTACATGCCACGCCTGCTTCATATTCTTAACATTGTGGGGCTAGTTTCTGTCAGCCCAAAGAACACGCCCAGTTCTGTGACATCACTGTGTGATTATCGTTGAGCTGGGTGATTGACAGCTGGCATGCCACGCCTGCTTCATTTAGTCCCTGTTTGGGCTAATTTCATTCAGCCCGTAGGACGTGCCCACTGCAGTTCCACCATGTGACTGGCTTTTAACCAATGTCTGATGTCTGTGTTTGAGGAAGAGAAATACAATGTCGCGGGACAATTCAAATGGACTTATTATTTACTTTTTAATCGATTTTCTGTCATGTTCGTGGGAGAAAAAATAGAAGTCAAGAGACTGGTGGTGCAAATACAAAAGGAAAGACCACAAAATCATACATTTGGTGTGAAATGCTTGCCTTTTGGAGGAGAGTGCACAGTGGACCCAGTCATTCTAAAGGTATCGTGAATTTCATTTATCTGACAAAGTTAAGAATGGTCGCTGCTTTAATAACATTGGAAATGTGCTGTGGATTAAGCTGCCTGTCTTTAGATGCTGTTGTCAACGTGACTGCGTGCCTGTGTGTGTGTGTGTGTGTGTGTGTGTGTGTGTGTGTGTGTGTGTGTGTGTGTGTGTGTGTGTGTTTGTTTTGATTCGTGTCTGTACCGCGTGCGTTTGCGTTGGTACCGCTCGCACGCGCGTTAGTGTGTCACACACAGTGTGTGTGTGTCTGTTTGTTTTGATTCGTGTCTGTACCGCGTGGGTTCACGTCGGTATTGCGCGCATTCGTGCGTGTGTTTGTGTCAGTGGCATGGCACGGTGAAGAGAGAGAGAGAGAGAGAGAGAGAGAGAGAGAGAGAGAGAGAGAGACTTTAAAAGCAGTTATATGGAAAGGGAGACAGAGATTATTTTGTATCATAATGTAATGCTTTGGCAATATAAGGTCCACCTCAAGCTGTAATAATCAAACCTTTTCATTAGTTGTCTGGTTCTGGTCTTATATTTTGTTTAAAAAGTACATGATGTTCTTGTGTGACCCTTAATTTAGGATTGTGTTATTCCTATGCTTAAAATGATGAGTATTGTCAACTCCACCAATAATGATGATAGTTATCTGCACATACAAACATAATGTTCACTGGAGCAGTGGAACCCCTGTTTGTTGTGGGCACTTCTGTTCATGTGCATCTCTTGCTATAACAAAGTACAGTAGTGTCATTGCTGTAACTGCATCTGGAATGTGATGTTGCTGCAGGGTGAACTATGGCTAGCATATAGTATAATATGATGCTGTTGCTGCAGAGTGAACTATGGCTAGTAATAGTATATAGTGTGATGGATTTATTGATGTAGCAGCTCACTGCCTCAGCCTGATAGCCTCAAAAGTCTAGTATTTCCCTCAGTCCATAGGGATATCCCTTTGGATCAATGGTTAAGATATTGGACTTCCACACGCGGGATACCCGAGTTCGAATCCCGGGCGTTACATTAGCCCTACCACCCAAAATCACCAAGAGCCGCTACTGGTTAAGGTTATTAGAAGGTCACCTGAAGGGTTAAGGTTAGGGTTATTAGAAGTTCAGCTGAAGGGTTAGGTTTAGGTTTAGGTTTAGGTTTAGGGTTAGGGTTATTAGAAGGTCACCTGAAGGTGTCCCCGACTCGATCCTTGAAGTACACAAAGTTGTCCTGGTCGATCCACAGCAGATCCCCGGTGTTGAAGAACTGATCTCCTTTCCTCTGGACGTCAAACAGACGCTTCTTCTCCGTCTGCTGGCGGTTCCCTGCGTAGCCAACGAACGGAGAGATCTTGGTGATCTTCCCCACCAGCAGCCCGCTCTCCCCTGGAGACCAGCACACCGTATGAGACACATGTTAGTGGATGCTTTAACCCTAACCCTAACCCTAACCCTAACCCTAACCCACAAGCAGCCCGCTCTCCCCTGAAGCACACCGTATGAGACACATGTTAGTGGAAGCTTTAACTATTAACCCTAACCCTAGCCCGCTCTCCCCTGGAGACCAGCACACCGTATGAGACACATGTTAGTGGATGCTTTAACCCTAACCCTAGCCCTAACCCTAGCCCGCTCTCCCCTGGAGACCAGCACACCGTATGAGACACATGTTAGTGGATGCTTTAACCCTAACCCTAGCCCTAACCCTAACCCTAACCCGCTCTCCCCTGGAGACCAGCACACCGTATGAGACACATGTTGGTCACCTTGACCCATGTAGGCCTACATGTAACCCTAACCCTAACCCACCAGCAGCCCGCTCTCCCCTGGAGACCAGCACACCGTATGAGACACATGTTAGTGGATGCTTTAACTATTAACCCTAACCCTAACCCTAACCCACCAGCAGCCCGCTCTCCCCTGGAGACCAGCACACCGTATGAGACACATGTTGGTCACCTTGACCCATGTAGGCCTAGGATTAGTGGATGCTTTAACTATTGAAAAATAGCAGATATACAAGCTCACAGCGCGGCACCGAGTGCCGCGCTGTGAGCTTGTAGATCTGCTATTTTTTGAAAAAGTCCTGAAAATGTGTGCAAATCCTTGAATATATGTATTTTTAAAGTGAACGTATGTAACTAAAATTTTAGCTCTGGGGGGTCCCTGGAACTAAATATTTTGAGATGGGGGTCCGTGGCCAAATAAATATAATTTTGGGGGTCCTTCACATGAAAAGGTTTGAGAACCACTGACATAGTATTCTCTCAGGAACAGAATAATTGAGCTCCAGTTAAGTGAAAAGGAGCTTTTCTTTGACGATGGCTGGCCAGATTGCTGACATAGAAACATGGGGTTTTCAAAAAAAAAACATAGAAGGATTCAAGAGACAAATATAGAATCGGGTCAAAATTCTAATTTTCACGATTTTTCAAAAACTGCAGATCTACAAGCGTGCAGCGCGGCTGTGAGCTGGTAGATCTGCTATTTTTCAATGGTTAAAGCATAAAATAATGATACACAATAATGTGTACCCGTTCTGAATAGGTTTTAAAGGAGAATTTCACATTCAAAACAAAAAAATATTGTGTCATTTTATCGTCTAATCAGCGTAGCCTGACTTTTCATTTGGTTTCACTCCATTATTCAGTCTGAGTCTGGGATGGGCGTTGCCAAAGAGGAAGTCATCGGTGATTGGTTCAGTCCCCAATCAATCATAACAGCAGCAAAGCAGATGAGGTCGTTGTTGGTGTTGCTATGTGGCTGTCTGACCTGTTGCTACTTGCTAACCAAAGAAACTGTCAGAATAGGAGCGCTACTGACTAGTAATCAAACACAGTAAAACATGTCAGCTACTGTTGTTTCAAAACGAGATCGATACGATGGCAAGTTGTTTATGTTTGGGAATGTCAGTTCCGACGCCGTTGTTTGATGCCATGGAGTTGAAACGACGCTGATTTGCCGGACGTACAGATTTTCTACAGAGCTCGCCTCTCATTGAGACGTGGCTGCCATTCAGGGGGCGGAGCCAGGCTAGCTTTTGGGAACACCCAATTCAGTATTTAGATATTTGATATTCATTTTATCAGACACACCTCCTTCCTATAAAAACCCATTGTAACTTCAAACTCCATTTTAACCACGATAGATTCATCTAAAACATTGTCCTTCTAATATGATGTTTTATAAATGACATTTTGCATTTATTTTTAATAATCCTCACCTCTCTCTACAGCAACACAGAGACCCTCAGAGTTCATTTATTCTCACCTCTCTCTACAGCAACACAGAGACCCTCAGAGTTCATTTATTCTCACCTCTCTCTGCAGCAACACAGAGACCCTCAGAGTTCATTTATTCTCACCTCTCTCTACAGCAACACAGAGACCCTCAGAGTTTATTTATTCTCACCTCTCTCTACAGCAACACAGAGACCCTCAGAGTTCATTTATTCTCACCTCTCTCTACAGCAACACAGAGACCCTCAGAGTTCATTTATTCTCACCTCTCTCTACAGCAACACAGAGACCCTCAGAGTTTATTTATTCTCACCTCTCTCTACAGCAACACAGAGACCCTCAGAGTTATTCTCACCTCTCTCTACAGCAACACAGAGACCCTCAGAGTTCATTTATTCTCACCTCTCTCTACAGCAACACAGAGACCCTCAGAGTTCATTTATTCTCACCTCTCTCTGCAGCAACACAGAGACCCTCAGAGTTATTCTCACCTCTCTCTGCAGCAACACAGAGACCCTCAGAGTTATTCTCACCTCTCTCTGCAGCAACACAGAGACCCTCAGAGTTCCTCACAGGTTCTTCTTTCTCAACATCGAACTTTATCAGGGTGTACGGGAAGAACCTCTGAAATATAAATATAAATATATGTTATATATAAATATATGTTTAATAAACTTTATCAATGTGTAGGGGAAGAACCTCTGAAATATAAATATATGTTAATATATATACATATATGTTTAATAAACTTTATCAATGTGTAGCGGAAGAACCTCTGAAATATAAATATATGTTAATATATATAAATATATGTTTAATAAACTTTATCAATGTGTAGCGGAAGAACCTCTGAAATATAAATATAAATATATGTTAATATATATAAATATATGTTTAATAAACTTTATCAATGTGTAGGGGAAGAACCTCTGAAATATAAATATAAATATATGTTAACTCATTGAATGCCCTTTTCAAGATGGCCGCCAAGTACCAGGATGCCACGTTCTTAAATTTCTAGTGCACGGATCAATTTTTAGTGCACGGATCGTGCACGCCCATGCACCATATATGCACCATATGTGTAGTACTTTTTAACAGCTTTCAAACAAAAAAATCCGCTTGGAAATCCGTTCAGGCATTCATGAGATAGAAGCCTTCAAAGTCAGACAAAACAAACACTGCCACCTTCCTAAATTTCTAGTGCACAGATCAATTTTTAGTGCACGGATCGTGCACGCCCATGCACCATATATGCACCATATGTGTAGTACTTTTTAACAGCTTTCAAACAAAAAAATCCGCTTGGAAATCCGTTCAGGCATTCATGAGATACAAGCCTTCAAAGTCAGACAAAACAGCCATTTTTTACATTTTGAAAGATGTGTTTGTTATGGGGCTAAACATGCAATTTCGCAATTGCGATCATGCCTAATACATTTTAGGCATTTTTGGATTTTTTTTTTTTTTTCAAAATGGCTGCCAACTCGGAAAAAATTCGGGCTGTGGCAGCCTGGGACTACTGTAATGACTCGGGAAACTCGGGCCTTGGCAATCAATGAGTTAAGGACATATATGGGAATGCCCATATTTGGTAATATCCATATATGGGCATGTTTTGACATAACATAACTATCATGAAGGGGTCTCCATATATGAGTAACTGGTCCCATATACATCACTGGCCAGATGGCCAAGAATTGGCACAACCTCACCCTTTAGGGCGAGGTCGCATGTCACCCTGAGGTCGCAAGTCACCCTGAGGTGTCTTACTAGTAAAAAGACAGACAGACAGACAGACAGGAAGTACCCACCGAGTGCAGGAAGTTGACCCTCCCCACGGCTCCGATCTTGTCGGTGTAGTTGATGAATCCGATGTTTCCCTCGGTGGCGGCGTAAAGCTCCCGCACCGCGATGTCCCCGAAGCGACGCAGGAACTCCGCCCAGACGTCTGAGCGAACGCCGTTCCCGATGGCGATCCTCACACCGTGATCCTTCTCCTTCTCTCTCTGGAAGAAAGACATCACAGTCATGGATTTATCAGATATACAAGCTCACAGTGTGGCACTCGGTGCCGCGCTGTGAGCTTGTATATCTGCTATTTTTCACTGGTTAAAGCATTTGAGCACTTGAACCCTGTCTCTATTCTGGGGGGAGGGGGGGGGGGAAGCTTGTGATTGGTTGTTGGTCCGACCACCTGAACCTAACCTTAACAGTAAAACTAACAGGGTTGGGGAAGTTAAAGTTACATGTAACTGAGTTACGTAACTAAGTTACATTTTGCTGTAACTTGCTGGTAACTGAGTTACATTCATATTTCTGTAACTCGTCAAGTAACTGAGATACTTTTTGGGTCATTGTTGGCTCAAGTTAGAAGAAGTTTCAAGCGAAGTTATAATTTTATATTTAAGTTTTGTTAAGATTGACGTTCAAATGTCATGTAACAGTTTAATTAATATGCACTAGCCCTTACCCGTTCAAAGATATGAGCTCCGAAATTATGTGCAGTGTGTGGGTTATGGGATGTGCACTGTGCACACAGTATATGAGGGATGGAAAGTAACTTTAACTCTTTGAGCGCCAGCGCCCTCTAGGGGCCAAAGAATGCCAGCGCATCTCTCATAGGCGAGCGCTTTAGCTTCCAGGACTTCAGCTTCCAGGACCTGACGTGCTCACGTTCATGCACGCCATGGAAATGTCCCGGATGAAGATGCTAACAGAATGGCTATTCCCATTTTGTCATCTAAAAGATCATTTTTGGGCGATTTCGCCGTAAATAAACCTCGCGCCGCTTTCCTAAAACACAAAAAAGAGATATAAGCCTTTAAAGATGCGGTCTTTCATTGGATTAGGCGGAGATTGGCGATTGCGTTCGCAAATTACGGCCGGCCGGGACGTTGTTAGCTTTCGGCTAGTAGCTACAAAAATCAAGCCAGGCTTCAGAAGGCCTCTTATCATTTTATTCATTTAATTAAATAAAGCCGAACTACTTCGGGATCGGCACACTCGTGTACTCATCGGAAGCGGCGCCGAACATCGGGTGAACATTGGGGAGCTCAAAAATGTATTTTAAACCATTTTTAATGGAATATATCGTCGGACAGAGTAGAACGGCTAGCTGGCTAGCGGCTAGCGAGCCAGGACCACCCACGACTCTACAAGCAGCTCGGGGTAAGTGAATTAATAAAAAAAAGATTGTATTGGATTGAAATAAAGCCGAACTAGTTCGGGATCGGCACCAGATGAGTTAACTGGTGCTTGCATGATAATATGTAGGAGCATCAATGTAAGAAATACCCGTTTCGTTTAATGGCTACAGAGATACTGTCCCCCCCCCAACCTCTCTCTCAGCGTTTGACACCAGGACCTGCATGGCTTTCCCGTGTCAACCTTTTCATCCAGCCAAGCCCATCTCCATTTGTTTTTGACCGCGCTGAGCACGTCCGAGCCTTATTGTCGCTGACTGAACCGATGCCACGCGTGGGTAATGTTATGAGAGAAACACTGCAACGCAGTGGAAAAATCTCCGCCTATTGCCATGAACACCACCCCGAAGTATTTCATTAGCATCACTAATGAAATCACTTTTGTGAGTGACAAATAAATCCCCTCGAATCTCTTATTTGCAAACATAACAAGTGTTCTGTTGCTTGTTTTAATGCAGAGAATGTAAGCAAACCATAGACTGTAGGAAGCAAACGCTTATTGTCAATTACTGCTGCCCCCTGTAAACACATATTTAGATAGTACAGGCTACCTGCTGTTTACATGTAAAACTCCAGTGACTTCATCTTTTGACACCGCCATCCACACATTACAGACAGAGCGACGTCTCATTCCATTGCAGCATGATATAATAACACCACCACTCATCTATTGGAATTCAGTGTAGGTCCAAAAAGTTTAACACACTTCCAAACGGTGTACATCGTTTAAGCCACAGGAGCATGGTTTTCTATCATAAATATGAACTTTAGCCAAACTATTGCGAGTAATCCAAGTAATGTTTTGTTTATCCAAGTAGTATGCATCGTTGCAGTTAGCTTACAGGCATTTCCTCTCAGTGTAGGGCGGATTTCAAAATAAGAGCCTAACGTAATCTGATCAAGTCAAGTCAAGTCACGTAACTGGTTTTATTTTTAAGTTTACTTACAGGAAATAGTTGGTCTAAATTAGAATACATGACACACCAGCAAGTCTACCGCACCACAGTAGTAACTGATGCTATTATAATTAGCGCAGACGGTTCGCCTTTTTTCTTTTTTTGCGAATCTGCACTGATCTCATAAATGGCCCCTAGGGAATCCTCAAGACGGAAATCCGTCCCCAGGACGGAGAAATGTAACCCCTGCCCCCTATATTAACTCTGAGGACCCCCTAGGGGTCCCGGACCCCTTGTGGAGAACCACTGTTCTAAACCAATATCCTAAACTGTAATCCTGGGCTCTGCTCTCCCTCTTCCTAGGGTAGATACCCTGACAAAAACATGCAGTAATCCTGGTCTCTATACTGCCTCCCCCTGGCCAGCCGGGGTGCCTGATGGAGGGGAAAGGAACTGGTTGGAATAACATGTTCCTTCCACACGCTACGTCCAAACCAGGGAAATCCCCACTGTCAGGTGAAAAGAAGCAACTTGGAATCCTCATGAATAGAAGGAAGCATGAGGTCAGTCCGTTGTCTCCCCAGGCGCAGCAGAGGGAGAGCAGAGCCCAGGATTACATAGACAATTGGCACTGGGTGAAAAATTGGGTTACAAAATCATGGGATAAAAATTATAAGAAGAAGAAAAAAAGAGACCAGGATTACTGCATGTGTTATTTTATTGAGGGTGTCTACCCAACATTGGCATGGTTTCTGTTGTAAGATAATGTAATCTATAAGTAATCCATTACCTTAGGGGTACTACAGAGGTAAGATAATGTAATCTAGTAAAGTAATCCATTACCTTAGGGGTACTACAGAGGTACCTCAGGGTCTCTCCGATGTACTGCATCACCGTAACGTTGTACTTCCTGCAGTCGTCCCAGAACTGAGAGGCCGAAAACTTCCTCCTCAGAACCAACGTATTACCTGGAATATAAGAGCAAAACACAACCATGGTATTACCTGGAATATAAGAGCACAACACAACCATGGTATTACCTGGAATATAAGAGCACTCACATCATAACCATTGTATTACCTAGAATATAAGAGCACTCACATCACAACCATGGTATTGCCTAGACTATAAGAGCACTCACATCATAACCATTGTATTACCTAGAATATAAGAGCACTCACATCACAACCATGGTATTACCTATAATGTAAGAGCACAACCAGTGTTTTGTAGGAAAGTTCTTGTCCGAAACAGAAAATGCATGCAGAATGGAGATAACACTCCCAGCCACCCCCGAAATGGCTGTGTGCTTTTATTCTGCCAGGGAGTTTCTATTATTTCAGGAATGATACGTAGCCTGCAAAGTTAGTTCAGGCAGGTCTACTCCAGAGGGTACATTGCATTGCAGTTGTATAAGAACACTAATACACACTAAATAAAACACTGACTTTTATAATCAATAATTCACACATTAATGTGAATTGTGAATTCATGTTATGTATCAAACAATGACTACTCTAAATGTATGACAACCTGAAAACCTGCGTGTGCGCGCGCTTGTGTGTGTGTGTGTGTGTGTGTGTGTGTGTGTGTGTGTGTGTGTGTGTGTGTGTGTGTGTGTGTGTGTGTGTGTGTGTGTGTGTGTGCGTGCGTGCGTGCGTGCGTGCGTGCGTGCGTGCGTGCGTGCGTGCGTGCGTGCGTGCGTGCGTGCGTGCGTGTGCATCTGAACTTGCACACAGAAGACAGTGATGAAGCAAGTGTTCACTTTTCCCCCAAATCTAAGCCGTTTATTAGAGATTTCATCAACTGGGCTTCTACCCCTAACCCACAGAGCAAAGTTTATCAACCTTTTTTTTCTGCCAGGGCACAGCTATATACGGGGTGTGTGTGTGTGTGCGCGTGTGTGTGTGTGTGTGTGTGTGTGTGTGTGTGTGTGTGTGTGTGTGTGTGTGTGTGTGTGTGTGTGTGTGTGTGTGTGTGTGTGTGTCCATATATTATTTTACCATTTGGCCAATGTTTTACCAGTTTTAGTTTGTTGATATTTTGATGCAGTAATGGTCTTTTTTCGTCCCCAGTTAACAGTTTCCATGCCAGCCCATTTCAGTGTTTTTTTTACAACCACAAGAAAACACTGTTTACACATCTATCCGTTCTGTCCATTATTTTCAGTGGGTGACGCTAAATTCTACCACAGTTACACTCATACAATCATGCTAACAAAATGAGCTAATACCTACTTTTGCGTTGGGCGCTCCACGCACTCGCTCCGTGCATGTGATGGTAACGTTCGGAACTGCGTTGCCACCAGCTGCTCAGATCTTTTTTCCGAATCAAAATAGGACTTATGGGTGAGGAGGAAAGTGTGTTTTTGTGTTTCATGCATTCTAACGTCTTGTCACAACAAAGCTGAAGTCACACGGGCCTACACTTCCCCGTTTTCATTCAGTCTCATGATCTGCCACTGGAGGGAGGCAAAGTCTTTGGTATGAAGTTCTGTTTGGCCATTAGGCAAAAATAATGTATTTTGAGTTGTTTTATAACAAAAATAGCCTATTCTCGTCAATCTTCGTCTGTGGCCTGGCTGCCTAATTAATCATTCTCGTCAATCTACCCCTGTGGCTTGGAAACTGTTAATGAGAGTTTTTGGGGGTCGCGGCCAGAAAAGGTTGAGAACCACAGCATCAGAGGACAGATTGAAAATCACTTTTTAGACGGGACATTTAACCACTTGATGCCCAGTGTCACCTTTTCTGGGGGGAACATTAGCTAAAAAATAGCAGATCTACGACACATTTGCGAAAGAATGCAACAAGCACAGTGCAGGTCGCAGTTAACTATGAAAACCGGCACATCAAATCATGGGGATGTGACAGGTGATGGATTTAGAGCTACAAATTATGGGATGGGACTGGTATAGGAATTAGACTTACACATCATGGGGATGGTACAGGTGTTGGAACTAGACCTACAAATCATTGGAATGGAACTGGCAATGGAATTAGACCTACAAATCATGGGGATGGGACGGATACTATAATATGATCTCCAAATCATGGGACTATCAAATTAGACCTTCAAATCATGGATTTACAGCTACAAATTATGGGATTGAACTGCCACGGAATTAGGTCTACAAATTATGGGGATGGGACTGGTTTTGGAAGTAGATCTACAAATCATTGGGATATGACAGGAGATGGATTTAGAGGTACACATTATGGGATGGAACTGCAGATGGAATTAGATATACAAATCATGGGGATGGGACATTAGACTCTACCCAGTAAGCCTAGTACACCAAAGTCTAGCCGAGTCCACTCTGGTGGGAGCACAGACTGAGAGGTGGTCCTCCACTAGGGGCACTAGGATCAGGCTCCACTAATAGGCTAGACTAGCTGTACGAGTCTATACTAGAATGTACCAGTAAGACTCCCTAATCGGGAGATAAGCGACCGCCAGGTCACATGTATACACCACGGGCCGTGGAGTGGAGCAGTAGCTTGTAGATCGGCTACTTTTGACTATTTTCCCATATTTTCTCCCCGGCGGCGCAGGTGTCCGCGGGGATCAGCTGGGGGCCCCGGTGGTGGCTGGGCCCCCGGGGACCCCCTGGTTGCCGGCCCGGTCTCTCCCGGTCTCTCGGGGGCCGAGTTACGGCCTTTATAGCGGGCTGCAGTGGCGGGGTTCCGCCAGTAAGTGGCGCTGAGGCGGACGCGTGGGTACCGGCTCCGGCTCTCCCAGTCGCTCCTAGCACGAGTTACGGGGTTATGTAGTAGTAGTAGTAGTAGTAGTAGTAGTAGTAGTAGTAGTAGTAGTAGTAGTAGTAGTAGTAGTAGTATCATTACCTCTCTCTATGCATCCAGCCAGACCAATCAGGAAGCCAGCACTGTGGTACAGCGGCAGGTTGATGTAGAACACATCCTGTGATGTCACTCCTGTGGAGGCCTGGATGAAAGACGCTGCCCAAACCCTCTCCTGAGTCACCAACGCTGCTTTAGGAAGACCTGAAACACAACCACACCTTCTGCTTTAGGAAGACCTGAAACACAACCACACCTTCTGCTTTAGGAAGACCTGAAACACAACCAAACCTTCTGTTAGGAAGACCTGAAACACAACCACACCTTCTGCTTTAGGAAGACCTGAAACACAACCACACCTTCTGCTTTAGGAAGACCTGAAACAAAACCAAACCTTCTGCTTTAGGAAGACCTGAAACACACAACCACACCTTCTGCTTTAGGAAGACCTGAAACACAACCAAACCTTCTGCTTTAGGAAGACCTGAAACACACAACCACACCTTCTGTTTTATGAAGACCTGAAACACACAACCACACCTTCTGTTTTATGAAGACCTGAAACACACAACCAAACCTTCTGTTAGGAAGACCTGAAACACAACCAAACCTTCTGCTTTAGGAAGACCTGAAACACACAACCACACCTTCTGCTTTAGGAAGACCTGAAACACACAACCAAACCTTCTGCTTTAGGAAGACCTGAAACACACAACCACACCTTCTGTTTTAGGAAGACCTGAAACACACAACCAAACCTTCTGCTTTAGGAAGACCTGAAACACACAACCTTCTGTTAGGAAGACCTGAAACACACAACCACACCTTCTGTTAGGAAGACCTGAAACACACAACCAAACCTTCTGCTTTAGGAAGACCTGAAACACAACCACACCTTCTGCTTTAGGAAGACCTGAAACACAACCAAACCTTCTGCTTTAGGAAGACCTGAAACACACAACCACACCTTCTGTTAGGAAGACCTGAAACACACAACCAAACCTTCTGTTAGGAAGACCTGAAACACACAACCAAACCTTCTGTTAGGAAGACCTGAAACACACAACCAAACCTTCTGCTTTAGGAAGACCTGAAACACACAACCACACCTTCTGTTTTAGGAAGACCTGGAACACACAACCACACCTTCTGTTAGGAAGACCTGAAACACACAACCAAACCTTCTGTTAGGAAGACCTGAAACACACAACCAAACCTTCTGTTTTAGGAAGACCTGGAACACACAACCACACCTTCTGTTAGGAAGACCTGAAACACACAACCACACCTTCTGTTAGGAAGACCTGAAACACACAACCACACCTTCTGTTAGGAAGACCTGAAACACACAACCAACCAACCAACCAACCAACCAAACAAACAAACAAACAAACAAACAAACAAACAAACAAACAAACAAACAAACAAACAAACAAACAAACAAACAAACAAACAAACTGTTTTAGCTGCTTTAGGTAAACCTGGAAAGAAGGTCAAGGTCAAGGTAAACTTTATTATCCTGTACAGTGAAATTCATTTGGTCCAAAAACACGGAACATCACAGACAACATCCAACAATAAACTAAATAAATACATAGAAATCATCATTACATAAATTGCATAAAACATGTTTCTACAAGGCAACATGTATTTATCTGCTGTCCTTGGGACAAAGGATTTGCTGAACCGGGAGGTTGTGATGTTCCTTCTGTTGCCCTGTTTTTACTGAGTTGGAAGTTGCTATGCAAGGTGAGCAGGGTCACCAAGGATGCGCTCAGCCTGGCTCAACATGAGATCTTTACACAATAATGTGCAGCAGACTTCTGAGCACACCCAACAACCCTGCTTGACACAAACCCACAAACACACTGTAAAAGTGTACAGGTGTGTACATGTGGGGAGTTACCTGTTGTTCTAAAAGTGTACAGGTGTGTTACAGGGAGTTACCTGTTGTTCTAAAAGTGTACAGGTGTGTACATGTGGGGAGTTACCTGTTGTTCTAAAAGTGTACAGGTGTGTTACAGGGAGTTACCTGTTGTTCTAAAAGTGTACAGGTGTGTACATGTGGGGAGTTACCTGTTGTTCTAAAAGTGTACAGGTGTGTTCATGTAGGGAGTTACCGGTTGTTCTAAAAGTGTACAGGTGTGGAGTTACCTGTTGTTCTAAAAGTGTACAGGTGTGTTACAGGGAGTTACCTGTTGTTCTAAATGTGTACAGGTGTGTTACAGGGAGTTACATGTTGTTCTAAAAGTGTACAGGTGTGTTACAGGGAGTTACATGTTGTTCTAAAAGTGTACAGGTGTGTTACAGGGAGTTACCTGTTGTTCTAAAAGTGTACAGGTGTGTTACAGGGAGTTACATGTTGTTCTAAAAGTGTACAGGTGTGTTACAGGGAGTTACCTGTTGTTCTAAAAGTGTACAGGTGTGTTACAGGGAGTTACATGTTGTTCTAAAAGTGTACAGGTGTGTTACAGGGAGTTACATGTTGTTCTAAAAGTGTACAGGTGTGTTACAGGGAGTTACCTGTTGTTCTAAAAGTGTACAGGTGTGTTACAGGGAGTTACCTCTTGTTCTAAAAGTGTACAGGTGTGGACATGTGGGGAGTTACCGGTTGTTCTAAAAGTGTATTGATTGACTGATTATTTTATTAGACAGAAATGGGGGATTCTGTTAGTGTGACATCACATGTACAGTATCGTGTTTCTTTGATCAAAGAAACAAAGATACTGTAAGAGCTGGCAGGGTTATTTGGAATCCTTTCCTTAAAAGGTCATTAAATAACAGAATAGAACAATACAAAACAACACAAGTTAACAAGGGGAGCAGCTGTGCAATAAAGAACTAAAACAACTGCACAAAAGAAGGAAAAAGACAAAAACAAAACAAAACAAAACATTTAAAAATGAACTTTAGGCTGAGAAGTATATATATATATATATATATATATATATATATATATATATATATATATATATATATATATATATATATATATGTCTGTTTATGTCTGTTTAACCTGTAGTTCCAGAGGTGTAGATCAGTAGATCAGTATAGATCAGGGGTTTTCAAAGTGGGTGACGGGGCACCCTGGGGTGCCACGACAGCAGTCCAGGGGTGCCGTAACTTGAAGAACAAAGTTATTTTCAGTCAGTTCTAACCAAAATGGCTGTTATCTCAACGTTTTAACATAATCACTAAAATATCGTCACTGTCGGGCAGAAACCTCGTATCTCCAAGTTTCAAATGTGTACGTCTTTTGATTAAGCAAAGCCCTGCTTCATCATACAAGACTGTCGCACAAAACTAGTGAAAACAGCCAATCTACAAGCACGTTGTGTGCTTGTAGATCTGCTGTTTTCACTAGTTTAGTACATTTTATAGATGATAAATACAAAACAAACGGTTTTGGACATACAAGGTTTCCACCCGACAACGACGTTATGCTATAAATATAAGGTGCTGGGAGTGAAAATTATAATCTAGGGGTGCCTCGGATTAAAACAATATTCATGGGGTCATTGGGGTGCCCTGAGACAAAAAAAGTTTGGGACCCCTGGTATAGATCATCAGTGACATAGCGTTACCTGTAGTTCCAGATGTGTAGATGTATATATAGATCTAACCTGTAGTTCCAGATGTGCAGATGTATATATAGATCTAACCTGTAGTTCCAGAGGTGTAGATGTATATATAGATCTAACCTGTAGTTCCAGATGTGTAGATGTATATATAGATCTAACCTGTAGTTCCAGATGTGTAGATGTATATATAGATCTAACCTGTAGTTCCAGATGTGCAGATGTATATATAGATCTAACCTGTAGTTCCAGAGGTGTAGATGTATATATAGATCTAACCTGTAGTTCCAGATGTGTAGATGTATATATAGATCTAACCTGTAGTTCCAGATGTGTAGATGTACAGAGCGATGCTCTTGACGGTGACGTTCTCCCTCAGCTGAGGGTTCAGAGGCTGGTCAGACTCCTGGAGGAAGTCCTGCTCGGTGAGCAGACTGATGCCCTCAGGCAGAGATGGAAGCTCCTGTTCTTCTGTCAGCAGGAACACCTGTAGAGATAGTAAACAACTTTAAATAAATAGGCACTATAACTGACAGCAACCTTAACTTGACAACACTGACTATATTTTTAAATCCTGTAACCAACGTCTCCACCTTTTACGCAAGCTCAACTCTTTCAGGGTGAGCAAGCACATTATGGAAACGGTTTATAAGAACCTAATAATCTTAACCTTCAACATAGTAATGTGGTACGGTAATCAGAACATACAATGTAGAGGCAAGCTGCAGAGAATAGTAAATCTGGCATCAAAAATCATAGGGAAAAAACTAAAAAACTAAAACAATTTAATTGTATCTACAATGAAGTGCTTAGGGAAAAAGCTGTCAAGATAATACATGACCCCTCTCATCCACTCCATAGGGAGTTGGATTTACTTCACTCTGGTAGACGCTATAGAACAGCTTGGGCAAACCGTAGCCGCAATATTTTTAAAAACTCTTTAATTCCAAATGCCATTAAGGCAATGAATGATGTCATGTCTCGTTGATCTGCCCGTTTCTTCATATATGCCACTGTTGTCCTTCTGGTTGCCTTAAAGATGCTTTGTGTGTAAGTGTGTGTTGCTATTATCTGTTGTTTTAATGTTGTGAATGCATATGAGACACAATAAATGAAACTAACTGACCTTGATGCCCTGCTCAGTGAGAGCTGGAAGAACCTCCTCCACCGCCTCACGGAGCTCTGAAACACATCAACATCATCATCATCATCAACATCAACATCAACATCAACATCATCATCATCATCATCAACATCAACATCAACATCATCATCAACATCAACATCATCAACATCAACATCAACATCATCAACATCATCATCAACATCAACATCATCATCATCATCATCATCAACATCATCATCATCATCATCATCAACATCAACATCATCATCATCATCAACATCATCATCATCATCATCATCAACATCATCATCATCATCTTCTTCTTTACTATGTAGTTGGGGCGGGCAACATGGTGATAAATATCATTGAGACGATACAATGTCTCCACGATATGCCTTTTCAGAGATATCGTATATATTGTGATACAATATAAACAATCCTGTTGAATTGTTAATACTAGTGGTGGGAATTTTCGTTCATTTCCGTGAACCGAATCATCGTTCGTTCGTTCACAAGATAGATTCGGTCATTATCGTTCAATCGGTCGTTCACAACTTTCGGGAAGCGGGGGGGGGGGGGGGGGGGGGGGTATTGGAGCCGGCGTTGAGCCGGTCGTCACATCATTCTAGTTCAGAGCCGTGACCGATAATCAGTCGAGTTCAGTCAGTCAGTCAGTCAGTCAGTCAAACACAAGCAGTCAAAAACACACAGCTCTTTCCTCTCTGCCTGACTGTTTCGGTCAGATGACAGACTCTGGATGCCTGGCCTGCCTTCTGCCTATATTGTGAACGTGACCTGACGAAGATGATGTATTGACATCGAAACGTCGCTTTTCCCTGCAGTGCCCTGCACCCTAAAAGAATAAAAATCGGAGTAGGCTTTTTCCACGACTGGTGCACGCACGCATATCAATCAAAAACATTCACACCGTCGCCGACTCATTATAAAACGGCCAACATCACTCAAAAGCCCAAATTAACATTTCACCCGTTCAGAGAATGAACGATTATCCCTTACCATTAGCATTACGTTCACACTTCATGAATTAACATGACACTGGCTCAATGGTCCATTGTATGAGATGAGATGTGTTACTATAGGCTACTTGTAGGATAGATTAATGCCATAGTGTTTTCTATGGCTTATCTTCTAGCATTCTTTTGTATAGAACTGTACCGCTTTTTTTGCAAACTTAATACAGTAGTCAGTCAGTCAGTCAGTCTGCAGTCTCGTAGGGTAGGCTAGTAATTAGAACATCCCGTTCAAAGAATGAACGATAACACCCTTTTCACTCGCAGGCAGGCAGTCAGTCGGTCTCGGTCAATCAATCATCAGTCACAACTCTTCTCGCGGTCGGAGGCACTCTGCTGCTCCGTAACTGTAGGTCCCTGATTTCTGTTCCAAACCCCCACGCACACACAGTCCTGCTTCTCTGAGGGAGAGCCCGCCTCCAGCCCACTACAGTGTCTAATAAGGAAAGAGGAACGGTGGAAAGGAGGGACGGAACGGTCGTTCGGGTCTGTCTTCTCTTGTGAGATACGTTGAATGAACCGTCTCTCTCTCGTCGCATTTGCAACTGAACGCCGTGAACGGTTGAACGGGTCTTTTCCGGATGGTGACCCGTTCGATCTCGTTCACCATAAAGATCCGTTCATTTGAACGGGTCATTCATGACCGACACATCACTAGTTAATACAGAGATTCATTGCAGAATTGTATTTAAACCTTTTGGTCTAAATCAGTAGTTCTCAAACTTTACAATGTCAAGTTCTCCCCTTAACTCTGACAGTATACATGTGTATACTTTCAGGGTTACATACATGTAAGGATCAATTTGGACCTCCCAAAAGGAACCCAGAGAGTCCTTGGACCTTGAAAAATAACCATATAAACGTATAAAAAATGAACGCATGTCAAACATTTTTTTGTATCGTGTGGATTTTCGATGTGTGCACTGTGTCATTTTATAGCAGTATCTAAAGAGCAAAAAGTATGTTTCTAAACGTGCCAAGTATCGCAAGACTATCCACCGTTTCCTTTCTGGGAACCAAATCTCGCGATACTTCGGAGACAGAAACTATTATTATGTACTGTTATTATTATTATTTCATTATGTACTGTGCACATTGAAAAGCAAGTGATTGTAAAAATACCTTTGATATGTCTTCTTTTATATTCCTGAACAGATTATATGACAAAGGTCTCAGTCGTTCATAAATAGTTTTTGTTCCAGGTTTGTTCATGAGCTGATCAAGCCGGCTCCATTCACTGACGCGACCGCGGTTTTCCCAACGACCCTGAGCGCAACAGTGGGGGCACGGGAGTGTGGGGGAAGCCTATTTATTGCCCATCGGCCCCCACCGTTGCGCTCAGGGTCATTGGGAAAACTGCGGTGGCTTCACTGACATGTATTTTATCGCACTTCCGGTGCGAGTTCTGGCACCCATGGTGAGCTTCATAGCCAGACATGGAGCATCCCTGTTGTCATGTGATGTCCCTTCCTCCTATTGACCTCCTATTGACCTTGGTCATCTGTCCTTATAAAGACATGATGTCCCTACCTCCTATTGACCTTGGTCATCTGTCCTTATAAAGACATGATGTCCCTACCTCCTATTGACCTTGGTCATATGTTGTCCCTACCTCCTATTGACCTCCTATTGACCTCCTATTGACCTTGGTCATCTGTCCTTATAAAGACATGATGTCCCTACCTCCTATTGACCTTGGTCATCTGTCCTTATAAAGACATGATGTCCCTACCTCCTATTGACCTTGGTCATCTGTCCTTATAAAGACATGATGTCCCTACCTCCTATTGACCTCCTATTGACCTCCTATTGACCTTGGTCATCTGTCCTTATAAAGACATGATGTCCCTACCTCCTATTGACCTTGGTCATATGTCCTTATAAAGACATGATGTCCCTACCTCTTATTGACCTTGGTCATCTGTCCTTATAAAGACATGATGTCCCTACCTCCTATTTATCTGTCCTTATAAAGCGTCCGAGGGCTACACTATTTATTACCCAAGAGACATTTAGCCTCTCAGACCCAGGTTAGGGTTAGGGTATTGGGTTAGGGTATTGGGTTAGGGTATTGGGTTACAACAAACTATTTTGTTATCGTTTAACGTTTAGCAATTCCATGCTGTATTGATGTTGGTGCCATAGGAGAGATAACAGGTAAACCTTGGAAAAAATAAAAAAATACTAAATGTGTAGACTTCTTGTTAAATAAGTAATGTAGGTGTTTAAGATTAAGAATAATTTAAATCTTCAGAGTGTAAAATGAAACCAGAAGGACCCGTACGGGTCCATTTGGTTACCAACTCTCCACCATTTAGCTGGGGACCACCTGAAACCCCCTAAAGGACCACCAGTGGTCCCCGGACCACTGTTTGAGAAAACCACTGTTTACAGTGTCAGTTGGTCGTGTTGTGTGACATCACCAACATTTTAATACACAATAAAAGGAAAGCGCAACAGGTCTTATTGTGGCCTCCTGGTGGCGCTAGAACAGGCCAATGTGAAAATGGTGCCATGTCTTTTTCAGCCTTTCACGGACGCTGCATGCATGATTTTGTTCCAAAGATTTGTTTTGCAAAAGTTGACCTGGTGGTGGCGCTATAACCATCACATGACTGTGGAGATGCTGTCTACAGATTGTACGTGAACTTTGGACAGAATATGTAGGAGCAGTGTCTAAAAATTAGTTTGACAAAAATCGGCCTCATGGTGGCGCTAGAACAGGCCCAAGTGAAACGACCGGGCCAACGGTGCCGGAGATTAGCTGGTAACAGACACACACACGGACGAACGGACGGACAGGGGCGAAAACAGTTTCTCTTCAGCCTGGTGGAGACAACATCCAGAATGACTCCAACACACAGGGGTTTTCAAACCCTAACATAATCACTAACATATCGTCACTGTCGGGCAGAAACCTCGTATCTCCAAGTTTCAAATGTGTACGTCTTTTGGTAAAGCAAAGCCCTGCTTCATCATACAAGACTGTCATACAAAACTAGTGAAAACAGCCGATCTACAAGCACACAACGCCTCACGATGCGAGGCGTTGTGTGCTTGTAGATTGGCTGTTTTCACTAGTTTAGTACATTTTATAGATGATAAATACAAAACGAACGGTTTTGGACATACAAGGTTTCCACCCGACAACGACGATATGCTATAAATATAAGGTGCTGGGAGTGAAAATTATAACTTAGGGGTGCCTCGGATTAAAACAATATTCATGGGGTGCTCTGAGAAGCCCTGCTCTAACACGTGCAGTCCTTTGCTGCAGATGACACACACACACACACACGCACGCACGCACGCACACACGCACAAACACATGTTAATTATTACCAGGGTGCAGCCAGGCCACTGTCTGACACACACACACACACACACACACACACACACACACACACACACACACACGCATGCAGGTATTTGTACTTTACTTGAGTGTCCAGTTTGCACTACTTTTACTTCTACTCCACTGCATCTCAGAGGTAAATAATGTACTTTTACTCCACTACATTTATGTGCCAGTTTAGTTACTTTGAAGAATGTGATTATTGTTAAGAAACATACATTAAGCACTTTAGCCTATACATTTTGGCCATTTGAAAATAGCAGATCTGCAATCTCACAATGCGTCGTGATGCAACACATTGTGAGCTTGTAGATCTGCTATTTTCAAACATTTGTATACATTGGAAAACTTGAGTACTTCCTACTTTTGTACTTTAAGGACATTTTTCATTCCAATTCTTTTGTACTTTTACTCAATTACATTTAGAATCGAGGACTTGTAACAGAGTATTTCTATATAATATAGAAAATACTCCTCGGTTCTAATATTGCAGTATTGATTGCGACCGTAGGTCGCATTTACTACCAAAACCTCCACAGGCTGTCCGTGGGTCAGTGAGTCAGTCAGTCAGTCAGTCAGTCAGTCACACTTTTGCCCTGCTCATATCTCCGCAACCGTTGACCCGATCCATGACAGATTTTGCACACACACTCTTTGACTGCCAAACTACAACCTCCAAGGACCCCCGGAGCCCCAGGGACCCGGGTCCCTGGGGGACCCCCAGATGTAAAAAATGACCAAATGTGGTCACACGTCACACGTCACACTTTTTCCCTGCTCATATCTCCGCAACCGTTGACCCGATCCATGCCAGATTTTGCACACACACTCCTTGCCTGCCAAACTACAACCTCCAAGGACCCCCGGGGCCCCAGGGACGGGGGACCCCCAGATGTAAAAAATGACCAAATGTGCAAAAATGACCAAATGACCACCGCAACGGGGCTGCTCACGGTGAATTCCCGGGGACCACCGACTCCTGGTGCTCCAGAACGGAGGCAAAAGTGGTGGCGCCCCCAGTGGAGGACCCCCTGCCACTGCAGCGCACATAAAATGCCGTAACTCAGGCTAGGAACGTCCGGGAGAGCCGGGGCCGGTACCTATTCGTCCGCCAAGGCAACGCGGACACCCCACTCCTCATTTCTCACATGGCCCTATTCCAGCGCCACCTTCAGGCCGATTTTAAAACACATTTTTGGACACTGCTCCTACAGTTTTTGCCCTAAAATCACGAATATCACTACACAGCATGTCTACACTCATGTCATCAACATGGATCAGGAAGATTTTGGAAAAACAAATGTTTGCCCTATTTGTGGAGATAAGCCACCTACGGTCGCTTATCTCCCGATTAGGGAGTCTTACTGGTACTTTTACTAAAGTAAGAAATGTGAGTACTCTCTCTCTCTCTGAGAGTAGGTTCCGGTGAGTTCCACCCAAACAGAGATTGTCTCCAGTGAAAGTCCAGATTCTCACCCTGTTCTGAAGGTCTTATGTGAAGAACAGCGGTGGTCCGGGGACCCCTACAGATGTCTGCACAACAATCATAAAGCAACCTTTAAGCGACGAGGTCGAGACGAGACGACCGTTTAAATCACTCATCTACTCAGACTCAGACTCTGAGATGGAAGACCAAGCACAACTAATTAGGGTTGTGCTTGGTCTCCCTCCTCAGACCCACCTTACCGATCATCACCACGAAAGCGTGGGGTGGCTCAAAGTAGCTGACAGAGTACAGCATCTTGCAATGGGCCTGGTGTACAAGATACACTACACCTCCAAGATACCCATGTACCTGGCAAACTACTTCTTAAAGGTCAAGGATGTTCACGATCACAACACCAGAGGCAGCTCCACTAATCATCATCATCATAGATTTAACACTAAATAAGGCTCTAACTCGTTCTCCTGCTACACCATCAACATGTGGAACGCCCTTCCTCAAGCCCTAAAGGAGAGCAAATCCCTAGCCTCCTTCAAAATTGGTATGAAAAGTCACCTTCAGGCGGTTGCTACCTGTGACTTGTAAATAGACTAAGCCCCCATGCTCCCCCCCCCCCCCCTTTTTCTTTTTTTTTGTTCTGCCTTTGTATTTGATGTTATGCTATTGAAACTGATATTATCCTAGATAAAGTATGTTCTATCCGTCTGTCTTTCAATGTTATATGAGATACTTAAAGCTGTACTGTGGAAGCTGCTCAACTAGTGGTCAGTAGCAGTATTGCTTTTTTCGGCCGGAGTCGCCGCGGACCACCAGAACGGCGCCCGCCGCGCCCGCCGCGAGCACCTCCGCCTCGCCGATACGCATCCGTAGAGCCGTCTCCCGTCATTTTTAGACCAGGATTGAGGGAGTAGCATGCAAGATTCCTTCACCAATGTAAACACAGTTGCTGAGGGAAGCTACTTCCTTTAGAGACAGCAAGACTCGCTGTGATTGGCCGGTAGTGTATCATGTGGGAGATGACATCATTTTGCCGGGAAATTCTACCCCCCTCACAACTCTTAGAAAACGTATAAAGAGAAGGCTTCAGAAGCTGAAAATAACAGAGTGGGTGTTCTAAAACTTTAGCGATTTAACAGTTAGGACAATTTTAAGATTTGTTTTATAAAAAAAGTTACATGGTGTAACTTTAAAGTGTGGTTCCTGTGGAAATAAGCCTCGGCTTTCTAGGATCTCCTTTTAGTTGACCTTGTACCAGTGATTTGTACTGTCATGAAACTGTACTTTTTTCTATTGCAAACTTCTAATAAATTCTTCAATCAATCAATCAATCAATTGACCGGGCGGAACGCAGCGGAACCTCAGCATGCAGACAGACTCACTTCCAAACATTTAATAACAATACTGGCTTTCAAGCAGTTAGAAACCTTGTATCTCCAAGTTTCAAATGTGTACTTCGCTTCATCATACAAGGCTGTCACATAACAGTAGTGAAAACAGCAGGACGCCTAGCACCGCGAGGCGTTGTGTGCTTGTAGATCGTCTGTTTTCACTAGTTTAAATCATTTTTTAAAATGATAAACACAATACTGGCTTTCAAGCAGTTTCAAGGGGCACACTTGACCCTTCTCAGGGGCACACTTGACCCTTCTCAGGGGCACACCAAAGGTCCCCAGGACCAGTGGTTGAGAAACACTGGTCTAAATGACATGAATTACCTTTGGACCCAATATTACAGTTGATCAGGGCAGCTTAAACATTATATTTAGTATTAACAGTATATTAGTATTAATATTATATTTACCTGTAGATGTTATAAGGGTCTTGGCTCCAGAACAGTTTAAACAGTGCAGAAGTATTATAGTATGTTAATATTATATTTACCTGTAGATGTAATGATAGTTTTAGCTCCAGAACAGGTTAAACAGTGGACCAGACCCTTGGCTCTTATATTAGTTGATCAAAGCAGCAGGACATCCCAGCTTGCTGAGTCCCAGCCACAGCCACATGTATTATATTTAGTATTAATATTATATTAACAGTATTTACCTGTACATGTAATGATAGTCTTGGCTCCAGAGCAGTTTAAACAGTGTAATAAACCCTTGGCTCTGATATTACAGTTAATCAGGGCAGCAGGACATCCCAGCTTGCTGAGTCCCAGCCACAGCCAGATGTATTATATTTAGTATTATATTATATTTACCTGTAGATGTAATGATAGTCTTGGCTCCAGAACAGGTTAAACAGTGCAGAAGACCCTTATTCCTGATGTTACAGTTAATCAAAGCAGCAGGACATCCCAGCTTGCTGAGTCCCAGCCACAGCCACATGTATTATACTAGAAGGTCGGCCGGCTACGCCGGCCTCCCCTCTAGGTCGTCGCGTTGCGTCTATAGGAGTAAATATTCGTCGAAAACAAATCCCTGAGGTACAGGGTGGCCACGATCTGATGGTTTTTTTGAGAAAAAAAAGTTTTTTGAGAAAAAAAAGTTTTTTGAGAAAAAAAAATGTTTTGAGAAAAAAAAAGTTTTTTGAGAAAAAAAAATGTTTGAGGAAAAAAAACATTTTTAAGAAAAAAAAATTTGAGAAAAAAAAAATTTTGAGAAAAAAAAAATTTGAGAAAAAAAAAATTTAGAGAAAAAAAAATTGAGAAAAAACATTTTTTTTGAGAAAAAATAAAATAAAATCTCAAAAAAAAAAATTTAGAGAAAAAATTTTTTTTGAGAAAAAAAAAGTTTGAGAAAAAAAACATTTTGAGAAAAAAAAATGGAAAAAATAATAATAATAATAATAAATAAAACGTATTGGTGATGCGATGACGTGGTGTATACGGATGTTACTGCGATTGAGGTGAAAGAGAAAAGTGGAAAGTTGTGAGCTAACTATTAGCTATTTTTGTGTGTGTGTGTGTGTGTGTGTGTGTGTTCTGGCTACGCCCCCCTCGGTTGAAATTGGATCCGCCGGTCCCATAGCTGGGAATACGAGCCAATGGACGGCGGTCACCATGGCAACAGGGGGCCAATGATAGAGTTATGTGCGGTTTTATTCCCTACACTCTACCGACATCTGCTCTGATTCCCTACACTCTACCGACATCTGCTCTGGCTATGAGTTGAAGTGGAGGCGACATGGGCGTGGAAGTGGGATGCGGCTCTAAGAAAAATTTAATAGTAGATTTAGTATTAATATTATATTTACCTGTAGATGTAATGATAGTCTTGGCTCCAGAGCAGTTTAAACAGTGTAATAAACCCTTGGCTCTTATATTACAGTTGATCAAAGCAGCAGGACATCCCAGCTTGCTGAGTCCCAGCCACAGCCACATGTATTATATTTAGTATTAATATTATATTTACCTGTAGATGTAATGATAGTTTTAGCTCCAGAACAGGTTAAACAGTGGACCAGTCCCTTGGCTCTGATATTACAGTTAATCAGGGCAGCAGGACATCCCAGCTTGCTGAGTCCCAGCCACAGCCACATGTATTATATTACATGGCCCTATTCTAGCGCCACCTTCAGGCCGATTTTTAAAACGGATTTTTGGACACTGCTCCTACAGTTTTTGCCCTAAAATCACGAATATCACTACACAGCATGTCTACACTCATGTCATCAACATGGATAAGGAAGATTTGGGAAAAACACATTTTTGCCCTATTTGTGGAGATAAGCCACCTACGGTCGCTTATCTCCCGATTAGGGAGTCTTACTGGTATTTAGTATTAATATTATATTAACAGTATTTACCTGTAGATGTTATAAGGGTCTTTGCTCCAGAACAGCTCAGACAGTGCAGAAGACCCTTGGCTCTTATATTAGTTGATCAAAGCAGCAGGACATCCCAGCTTGCTGAGTCCCAGCCACAGCCACATGTATTATATTTAGTATTAATATTATATTAACAGTATTTACCTGTAGATGTAATGATAGTCTTGGCTCCAGAACAGCTTAAACAGTGCAGAAGACCCTTATTCCTGATGTTACAGTTAATCAGGGCAGCAGGACATCCCAGCTTGCTGAGTCCCAGCCACAGCCACATGTATTATATTTAGTATTATATTATATTTACCTGTAGATGTAATGATAGTCTTGGCTCCAGAACAGGTTAAACAGTGCAGAAGACCCTTATTCCTGATGTTACAGTTAATCAAAGCAGCAGGACATCCCAGCTTGCTGAGTCCCAGCCACAGCCACATGTATTATATTTAGTATTAATATTATATTAACAGTATTTACCTGTAGATGTAATGATAGTCTTGGCTCCAGAACAGCTTAAACAGTGCAGAAGACCCTTATTCCTGATGTTAGTTAATCAAAGCAGCAGGACATCCCAGCTTGCTGAGTCCCAGCCACAGCCACATGTATTATATTTAGTATTATATTATATTTACCTGTAGATGTAATGATAGTCTTGGCTCCAGAACAGCTTAAACAGTGCAGAAGACCCTTATTCCTGATGTTACAGTTAATCAAAGCAGCAGGACATCCCAGCTTGCTGAGTCCCAGCCACAGCCACATGTATTATATTTAGTATTAATATTATATTAACAGTATTTACCTGTAGATGTAATGATAGTCTTGGCTCCAGAACAGCTTAAACAGTGCAGAAGACCCTTATTCCTGATGTTACAGTTGATCAAAGCAGCAGGACATCCCAGCTTGCTGAGTCCCAGCCACAGCCACATGTATTATATTTAGTATTATATTATATTTACCTGTAGATGTAATGATAGTCTTGGCTCCAGAACAGGTTAAACAGTGCAGAAGACCCTTATTCCTGATGTTACAGTTAATCAAAGCAGCAGGACATCCCAGCTTGCTGAGTCCCAGCCACAGCCAGATGTAGTTCGGCTCGTTGCCCAGAAACAGCGCCACGGCGTCGGCCTCGCGGACCCCCGCGCGCCGCTGCAGGCACCGCGCCGCGGCGGAGCTCCGGCGGTCCGCCCAGCCGTACGAGAAGCTCCGGTCCTCCCACAGCACGAAGGGCCGCTCCGGGTGCCGGCGGACCCCCTCCAGGAAGCGCTCCAGCACGCTGTAGAAGGGTCTGGTGGTCCGCTTGTAGGAGGTCAGCCTGAGAGCCAGCCGGAGGGTCCGCGCGGTGTAGCACAGGTCCGACCACCAGTAGCGAGGGGTCCGCAGAGTGTGGAGGAGATCCGAGGACCCCCAGCTGTGAGGGACCACCAGCAGCACGGCCAGACCCAGCAGAGCAGACAACAGCAACCACAACCACATGCTGGCTTCAACCTAACGGACTTTATGTGGAAATAAACTTATTTTAGTTGAGCTACAGTGAACTGAATGTTATTAAACTGAACTGTAATTAAACTGTACTTTAATATTCCTCTGCAAACTGACAACTCATCCTGTAAGGGTTAGGGTCCATCAGAACTTAAAGTTTCTCTAAAACAAAGTTGTGTTGTTTTTTTGTTTCAGCCTCAAAATCTCTGCTTGAAATGAAATGTGTGACAAAGTTCAACTGAGGGGGCGGAGCCTTGTTCTCCTCTCTCTCTCTCTCTCTCTCTCTCTCTCTCTCTCTCTCTCTCTCTTTTTTTCTCTCCTTTTTCCCCCTTTCTACACCAGGCGGGTCTTCAAGGGGTTTTCAGGCCAAGGACCCCTTAGTTGAGAGAGAGATGAAGCAGGGACCCCTTAGTTGAGAGAGAGATGAAGCAGGGACCCCTTAGTTGAGAGAGAGATGAAGCAGGGACCCCTTAGTTGAGAGAGAGATGAAGCAGGGACCCCTTAGTTGAGAGAGAGATGAAGCAGGGACCCCTTAGTTGAGAGAGAGATGAAGCAGGGACCCCTTAGTTGAGAGAGAGATGTAGCAGGGACCCCTTAGTTGAGAGAGAGATGTAGCAGGGACCCCTTAGTTGAGAGAGAGATGAAGCAGGGACCCCTTAGTTGAGAGAGAGATGAAGCAGGGACCCCTTAGTAGAGATAGAGGTGAAGCAGGGACCCCTTAGTTGAGAGAGAGATGTAGCAGGGACCCCTTAGTTGAGAGAGAGATGTAGCAGGGACCCCTTAGTTGAGAGAGAGATGAAGCAGGGACCCCTTAGTTGAGAGAGAGATGAAGCAGGGACCCCTTAGTTGAGAGAGAGATGAAGCAGGGACCCTTTAGTTGAGAGAGAGATGAAGCAGGGACCCCTTAGTTGAGAGAGAGATGAAGCAGGGACCCCTTAGTTGAGAGAGAGATGAAGCAGGGACCCCTTAGTTGAGAGAGAGATGAAGCAGGGACCCCTTAGCTGAGAGAGAGATGAAGCAGGGACCCCTTAGTTGAGAGAGAGATGTAGCAGGGACCCCTTAGTTGAGAGAGAGATGAAGCAGGGACCCCTTAGTTGAGAGAGAGATGAAGCAGGGACCCCTTAGTTGAGAGAGAGATGAAGCAGGGACCCCTTAGTTGAGAGAGAGATGAAGCAGGGACCCCTTAGTTGTGTTTGCAGATATTTAACCACTTGAACCGTCAATAAACTTGACCTTTCACTCTGTACTTAGTCTGCTCTTTTTCCTCTCTACACCAAAGCTCTTTTCCAAAAATAGCCGATCTACAAGCTCACAAGCCTCACAGCATGAGACTTGTGAGCTTGTAGATCGGCTATTTTTGGCTAAAGTTCTCAGGGGGAAAAAAGTTTCTATCACACAAAGATTTGGAGGACCCCCTGTAGTAACTCTGAGGACCCTCTAGGGGTCCCGGACCCCCTGTTGAAGACCCTTGTTCGAGTAAACATTTTCTGTTTACATCTTTGCAATTATAATTTTTTTCTGTTCTTTATGTATTCATCAAGTGAACAACAAAAATACAAAAACCACATCTTTACAAACAGACGTATTGTTGATTCATCCTCATATTAAAGACCTCAGGTTCATTCTTCTGTCTGTGTTCCAAACCTTTGCATGTCAAGGACAAGGACCCCTGTAATGATATGTATTTGCGGACCCCCATATCAATGTGTTGTGCCAGGAAGTCAAGGGGGTCCCTGGCTGTCAGGGACCCCCTTGAAGCAACGATTGGAGTTTTATCATTTTCGCTTATACTTGTCTTTGCTTTGCTAGACCTGTAGCGCCCTCCAGAGGCCAATGGGTGGAACAGGTTTGATTTGAAGAGTTTGTTAGCAGTTTGCAATGGAAAAATCACACTCGTGTGAACTGAGCGGTGGTGTGTGTGTGTGTGTGTGTGCGCGCGCACGCACGCACGCACGCACACGCGTGCGCGCACGCACGCGTGTGCGTGCGTGCGTGCGTGTGTGTGATATGATATGATACAGTATATATTATATGATACTGTATATATTATGTGATATATATTATATGATATCCTAATATAAAAAGAAGGGTGTACTGTGCACCCCTCTTCCTTGGTAAACTAGAAAATGTATTTTTAAGTCAAATAAAGTAGCCTATAAATGATTAGAACAAGCTGAAACATTCAACAATTAAAATCTAACATTTCTACAGCCTTTAAGGTCTGTTGAGATCAGTCATCAGTATGTTAATAATACCAATCATGCTAATAATCATCATCATCATCATCATCAGTATGTGATCGTTTTGACTGTAAGACTTTATATTTCTGAATGATCACAAAGTTTTCACTGCTTTATGTTTTTAATCAACAGACATCAGTATTCAGTACACGTTTGAACTGTAGTGGAAGTCTCTGACAGTTAGAACATCAAAAAGTTACCTGCACAAGTTAACAAGTTCAAATGCAATTTCACTTTAAACAAATTCATATCTAAATGTTAAATCAAGCAGCTTAAAAACGGTGGTCCAGGGTGCATATAAATATTAAATATATATATAAATGTCAGAGCAGACCAGGAAATGAACCACAAATTCATCTTTATAGCCGTAAACCAAGGTATGTGTCCAGTCATCATACATGTTTATTATAGAAACACTATGTAAACTGTATGTGTCCAGTGTACATGTTTATATGATAGAAACACTATGTAAACTGTATGTGTCCAGTGTACATGTTTATGATAGAAACACTATGTAAACTGTATGTGTCCAGTGTACATGTTTATATGATAACACTATGTAAACTGTATGTGTCCAGTGTACATGTTTATATGATAACACTATGTAAACTGTATGTGTCCAGTGTACATGTTTATGATAGAAACACTATGTAAACTGTATGTGTCCAGTGTACATGTTTATGATAGAAACACTATGTAAACTGTATGTGTCCAGTGTACATGTTTATATGATAGAAACACTATGTAAACTGTATGTGTCCAGTGTACATGTTTATATGATAGAAACACTATGTAAACTGTATGTGTCCAGTGTACATGTTTATATAGAAACAATATCATCAAAACAGACTCCATAATTAATACTCCCCCTGGCCAGCCGGGGCGCCTGATGGAGGGGAGAGGAATTGGTTGGAATAGCTGGAATAGTCGTAAGCAGCTTGGACTCCTCATGCATAGAAGGAAGCATGAGGTCAGTCCGTTGTCTCCCCAGGCGCGGCAGAGGGAGAGCAGAGCCCAGGATTACATAGGCAATTGGCACTGGGTGAAAATGGGTTACAAAATTGTGGGATAAAAAAAAGAAAGAAAACCACTCATCACTCAGTACAGTTACCAGGGTCCGCTACAAACTCCAGAACACATGAATTATTATTATGAAAAATATTGTACTTTTACTCCACTACATTAATTTGAAAACTTTAGTTACTAGTTACTTTGCAGATATAAATTATACCATTGTAAAACATACATTAACCCTTTCAAAGCCACGGGGAGCCCCTTAATGTTAAAACCGTACTATATCGCACATCCCAGCAGGGAGTCTCAGCCACGCCGTACTTTCCCGGACTTTGTCATTAAAACCGGAATAAATGATTTTGATCCGAAAATCGGCGATCGTCTAACCTTCCCTAGTCACCACTCGTGCATTGATAGCTCATGCACGGTCTGACATGAAGCAGAGGTGACGTCAGCTCCTTTCCTTCTCCAAGGCTACTCCCAGCCATTCGTTTGCTGTCTGTACCCTGGTGCTCCGCAGCAGCCATGCTAGGGGCTATGCTAGAGAAAATTTTCAGTTCTGCTTTTGAGTCACACATGGATTATTTGCGGGGACATTTACGTGAAGGGATCGCGCACGCGAAACGCATGGGGAGATCGATGATCGGCCAAAACCCCCATTCTATCCCAACGGAGAACCAGATAATCACGATGAGTTTATGACCTGGGGAAAAAAAAAAAGAAAAAACAACGGCGCTGTCCAAGAAGGAAGGGCGGCGGGCTCATGTTTATAAACATAATATTATGTCTCAGATCACAATACAATAATAGAAATTTCACGGCTAATCTACCAACCACCATTCTATTTCGGACGGCAAAGTGTTAAGCACTTGTAGCCATATTTTATACGTAGGATTTTTGAAAATAGCCGATCTACAAGCTCACAACGTGTCGCGATGCGACGCGTTTTGAGCTTGTAGATAGGCTATTTTCAAACATTTTGTACTTTTATGTCATGTTTAAACAATTAAGACGAGGTTTGACATGCTTACAGTATTCATAATATAAAGCCATTTAACACTTATTGCACACTAATGAATGATTGTTTTAATGATATTTAATGATAATATTTGTTACTTTTGTTAATAGTCATCTTCATAGATGCTGGTCAGCCACAAACTCACAGTCACAACAACTGGCCAATAAAAAAAAAAGATACCAGTTCTGTTCAGAATTTGTCGTCTCACATCTTTCCACAAAATATTAGAAAACACTCAACATGGGCTGATAAAAGCCTGGCTCAATAAGCAGGATGGATAAGGTGCTCGTTATCATTAAGAACTAGAAAATATTGTTCCTTCGAAACAATTGTGGGCTTGCTTCAAGCCAAAAAAACAATGGCTATAAAAGTACAAAATGTCAAGATCGCAGCCAATGCTCTCTTTGATGTTACTGACGCAATCAGACACTGCATGCATGATTTGAGGCATTTTGTTCCAAACATCTGTTATGCAAAAGTTGACCCGCTGGTGGCGCTATAACAGGTCAATGTGAGAAGGGTGGCATCTGTTCCTTGACTTAGTGGGAATGTGCTTGCAAGATTTCACGCACATTGCAGGCTGTGTTCATGATTTGAGGTGTTTTTGGCCACTTTATCGCTGCTTGCAGCTATATTTATTATTATTATTTTATATTTTTTTTGTGTGCACTTCATCGGCATAGATAAAGGTCCTTAGATTGTGTGTAGAATGTTTCATGCAAATTGCAAAAAGATCCCAGAATAAAAACGTTTTTATGCATTTCACAAACTGCTCAAAATGATATAGCGCCCCCCTTTGGCCAATTGGGGTAAGATTGGTTTTAATGATATTTGGACTAACCCTCTACAGTATTTCATCATGAAAATGTGACTTTGCATGTATGTTTTAGAGGAAGAATAATAAATTGCATAAAACTGCAATATTAATTGAATTATTAAAAAAGCATGTTTCAATTTAAAACAAAACCGATCTGACAGATCTTTAGATATTGGTCCAAAGTTCATGTCAAAAAGGTTTTGTGCACGTGACGCGAAAATTCCAGAATAAAAGCGGGTTTAAGCGTTTTACAAACTGCTCAAAATGGCGGAAAATCTAAGGGCGGAGCTTACTTAACAAAGACACAGATGTCTTCCGCTTGAGTCAAAGCACGCGTGTAAGCAAATTGCATGTCTTCAAACGAAACGAGTCATGACTTATGCCCGTTTGAAGTTTGAATTTTCAAACACTTTGTATTGCGCCCCCCTTTGGCCGATTGGAATAAAATTGGTTTCAGTGATACTTTGACTAACCCTACATCTTTGCCAAATGCCATGAACGTGTAACTTTGCATGTATGATTTAGAGGCAGAATAATAATTTGCATTGAACCGCAATATTCATTGAATTATTAAAAAATAATATTTCACTTAAAAAGAAATCCGACCTGACAGTTTGACCGTATTGGTCCAAAGTTCATGTGAAAAAAGTTTTGTGCGCGTAACGTAACAATCCCAGGAGGAGATAGATTTTTTACTGTTTTTCATATAATTCAAAATTCTGGGGGATCTAAAGGTCAGAGGTTAAAAGTCAGATCGTAAAAGTTGTTCGGCATGAGGAGACGCGTACGTGTATACAGGTTTCATGGCTGTACGTATAACAGAGCATGAGCTCTACCTGTTCAAAGTTCGCACTTTCGAAGGCTTCCTACAGCGCCACCATTTGGCCGATTGCTGTAATAAATAATAGCACACGTTGCCACAGTAAGCTGAACACATTGATGTTTTTATTTTCATTTTCTGTCTAAGTATGTAGGAGTAGAAAGGTGCCCAAGTTTTGAGGAGAACTTGCACTAGTATGACTGCCTGCCTATAGATAACTAATGACAATATCTAAAGTGTGCTCGCCTTACAGGCGAGCCCACAATTAACAAGCTCCAGTCTTCTCATGTCAATTATTTATCTGTCACAACATTACAGAAGTCATGCTAATGGTATTTATCTGTCACATTACAGAAGTCATGCTAATGTTATTTATCTGTCACATTACAGAAGTCATGCTAATGTTATTTATCTGTCACATTACAGAAGTCATGCTAATGTTATTTATCTGTTACATTACAGAAGTCATGCTAATGTTATTTATGTCACATTACAGAACTCATGCTAATGTTATTTATGTCACATTACAGAACTCATGCTAATATCCTGAAGGAAGTTGTATTGAGCTCTTTTATTTTTATTTTTAGGGCCCGAGCACACACAGTGTGTGAGGACCCTATTGTATTTGCAAAGATTATTATTCTTCCGCCGAATGAATCGTGTTTTTGAGCCGCAAAACGTACTCCAAAAGTTGCGCAACTTTGCACACACATCACAAGTGGCGAAAAATTTCGTATTTAAAAAAAATCAAAAGGGGGCGTGGCCTAATGGCTCAATAGCGCCCCCTACAAAACTTCGTGCCTCAAGCCCCACCATATGGTTTCACCTACACGTACGAAAATCACTACACACCTGTATCATGTCCGGACTCACAAAAAAGTCTCTTGGCGCCACTTCCGAAACCAAACCGGAAGTCAGCCATTTTTACTAATTAGTGGCGTTTTGGCGCATTTTTGGCCGTTTTCACGTGTCGCACTTTAACAAACTCCTCCTAGGGGGTTAATCGGATCAACTTCAAGTTCGCTCGGCATACTCAAGACACCTTAACGATGAAAAGTTGTGCGAATCGTGAGTTTTCGTGAAACGGCGTGCCCGTGGCGAAGTGTCAAACTTCCTTCACCAAACAGGAAGTGCCCCCTCTTCTGATTGGTCCATACTTGATTGTTCCTTTTTTTGGCTGTTACAAATCAACCGTTTATCGTACAGAGTTGTGGCTGGTATCATATGACTTGACTAAGTGTCCTTCACCTTAATTGGTTTAACTAAGTCCCGCCCCCTCTTCTGATTGGCCGAAACTTGATTGTTCCTTTTTTGGCTGTTACTCATCAACCGTTTATCGTACAGAGTTGTGGCTGGTATCATATGACTTGATTAAGGCCCCGGCTACACGGAGCTGGATGGTTGATATCCAGATAGATTGTTGATATCCAGATAGAAAACTATCTAGGTCCACACGGAGCTGGATATCTAGGTCTAAAATATGAGTCCCCAGACCTCCACTAGAGGGAGGCATGGAGGGAGGTCTATAATTATAGGCTCCAACAAGCATGCCAGGCCAGTAGGTGGCGCCGTGGTGGTAAGGGATAAGTAATACCCAGAGTGCTCTACCATAGAAGAATAGGCTCAGCATCTCAGCATGCGCAGTACTAAGCCGGAAGCCCGGCAGTGAATCAAAAACAAAAACAAACAGCTACTGAAAACACGTGAGTGAAGTCATGGAGAGCAAGAAGAAAAAAGATAAAAGTGAAAAAAGTGATAAAATTTTTATATGGACCGACGATGAGGTTGAGTTGCTGCTTAATATCGCCGTACAATACAAGGCCATGAGAGCACAAGAGAGTGTTGACTGGGATTCGTGTTACACAAAATATAACGACATCACAGAAGAGTTTCGGGAACAGTATCCTGATCCAGAGGAAGCTAAAAAGGTTGGGAAAGACTTTCCTCATTCACAGGACATGTTGACCAAGTCAATAATGGCGATCAAGTCAATAATATCGACCAAGCTCAAGAACATCAGATCAAAGTACCGCGAAGCCGTTGACAACGGGCGCCGAAGTGGACACGGTAGAGTGGTGATGCTGTACTACGAGCTCTGTGCGCTGCTTTGGGGTGGCTCTCCAGCTACATGTTCAATATCTTCTGGCATCGAGTCTTCAGACATTGACGTGGACCAGACCGACGGATCATCTGCCAGCGAGGGTCCTCCTGATACAGGACACGTTACGGATGGCACGTCTATTGATGGAGATGGGTCTACTGCTGGCACGTCTAGTGATGGAAATGGGTCTGCTGCAGACACTCCAGGAGTGTCTGCCTCGACCGTGAAGGACCGAAGGAACCTACTTCAAGTATGTTTGTGGTCCTAATACCGAATTACTATAATGATTTACTCTACTTTACTATTGTATGTAAAGTATATCTGATTAGAACATGCTGAAACATTTCGACAATACGGTCTAATATTTCTACAATTGCTAAAAGAAAAAAAAAAGTATATCCAGTCATTTTGGCGCATAAACAAGAATTTGAAGGTTAAAGTTAAGTCTGATAATGATGTACTGTGAATGTTCACATCATGTATACTTTACATTACTTAAGATCATTTTTAAAATATATATTTTTTAACATTTTGGACAAAATAGGCAATTTCGCATCAAGGTGCCCAGATGTCACTAGTGCCCACCTATCCTTTATTGGTTGATTAAAACATATATATTCTAAAATATGGAATACAATATGCTATTGCATTTTGCTCTTTGTTGGTTGTTTTTACAGACATAGGATATACAGTTATAGACTATTACAGTTCTATCTGCTTGTTTTGAAATTTATTTTCCATGTAACTAAAGTATTTTATTCTTCTATTCAAGGACAAACTTAAGGGCTACAGATACGACAAACTCAAGAGAAGGGTTCCATTGGAGAACGCTGCCCAAGAAGACCTAGAGGTGAAGAGGAGCATGCTGAAACTCATGGAAAAAGCAGAAACACAAAACACAGAGAATCTCAACAAAATAACCTCCAACATTGCACAGCTCACATCCGCAATCACTGGTGGAATTCATCTTTTGACCCAAATGATGCCCCTGCCTACTCAGCATCCATATTACGCACAACCTCAAAGTGGCACTTACATGCACATGCATAACCCTTACCCTCCATACCTACATAACCCATCACACATCTCACCTCCACAGCCAAATAACACACCACAACATCCCGATCCGTTCATTTTCACCCCACCATCCCATAACCCATCACGATCACACAACATGTCACCTCCACAGCCAAACACACCACAACATCCTGATCCGTTCATTTTCAACACACCATCACGATCACACAGCGTGTCACCTCCTCAGTCAAACACACCACAACATCCTGATCCGTTCATTTTCAACACACCATCACGATCACACAGCGTGTCACCTCCTCAGTCAAACACACCACAACATCCTGATCCGTTCATTTCCAACACACCATCCCCTAACCCATCACGATCACACAGCGTGTCACCTCCTCAGCCAAATAGCACCCAACATCCTACTCCGTTTTCCTACAGGCAGGCTCTGTTCCAAGATGACCAGAATGACCAATTTGAAAATTTGTAAAAATAACAGTTTCCGTTACATTTCAGTTTTTTGTTGCAGCCTAATGTTTTTGTTAAGCCTTCATTTTAGGCCATTTGTTATTTTAGATAATATTGCTCTGGAGGCATACTTTGTAATGGTTTTGGCATATTTGTTGCACATAATACCACATTGATTGTATAGTGTATACATATCCTATGTGGATGTTTACAGTTCTTTGGAATAAAACTTCAGTTGCACTTGCGTTCAGTTGCACTTGCGTTGAACAAAGACTGCATTGAATATAGTGTTAAAGTAAAATGTACTGTTTACATAGCCTATCCCATGTGGATGGAGAGTGAGACTGTTATAAGTCATTTTGCACTAAATGCCTGTTTAGTTTTGTTGCATTGCTATTACCACAACAGTTGACAGTCTGTACACACGAATAAAAAAAGGGTTTTCAATGCCAAATTTACTTTATTTTGTTTCAATCACAAATAAGTTGCCTTGGAAAAACTGTTCAGAGAAGTTACAAGGAAAAATGTATATTATAGTGTAGCATTACAATACTTTCACATCTGTGTGAAAACATCAGAAAAGAAAAAACGGACATGTATCATAACATTCAGCACAACACTTGTAATGTACAGTAGGAGCTGAGGCATTCCATTTTGTTTGATTCGGCTCGCAACCCCCAAAATAATCATATTTTAACCAGGGACCCCCCCACCGTGATGAACACTAAGAGTTGAGGCATTACATATTTTATACCACCGTTTCTATTGTGAAAATAGCAGATCTGCATGCTCACAACGTCTCGTGTTGCGAGGCGTTGTGAGCATGTAGATCGGCTATTTTCACAACTTCTGCCTCTAATTTTAGACAATTTTAATTTGTCATTTTAGAGGGATTAAAAAGTCCTTAAATTGTTACTTAAGAAATGTGCAGATACCCTCTATACACTTAAATTTTATGTTGGTTTGTTTACTGTTGAGTGAGAAAACATTCTTGCAATGCACACATTAGTGTGCATTAAGTAGTAATAGTAAAAGTAGTAATATTAAGTAGTAAGTAGTAGTAAGTAGTAATAGTAAGTAGTAATAATAAGTAAGTAGTAATAGTAAAAAATAGTAGGACCTCACACCCTGATAAACACTTGTAAAGTACAGTAGGAGCTGAGGCATTCCATTTTGTTTGATTCGGCTCCTCAGAAGAAGGCGTTGTGAGCATGTAGATCGGCTATTTTCACAACTTCTGCCTCTAATTTTAGACAATTTTAATTTGTCATTTTAGAGGGATTAAAAAGTCCTTAAATTGTTACTTAAGAAATGTGCAGATACCCTCTATACACTTAAATTTTATGTTGGTTTGTTTACTGTTGAGTGAGAAAACATTCTTGCAATGCACACATTAGTGTGCATTAAGTAGTAATAGTAAAAGTAGTAATATTAAGTAGTAAGTAGTAGTAAGTAGTAATAGTAAGTAGTAATAATAAGTAAGTAGTAATAGTAAAAAATAGTGGGACCTCACACCCTGATAAACACTTGTAAAGTACAGTAGGAGCTGAGGCATTCCTTTTTGTTTGATTCGGCTCCTCAGAAGAAGTAGTAAAGAAGTAGTAATAGTAAAAAATAAAATAAAAAAAAAGGCTGTTCCTACAGCCTTCAGTGGTTCTCAAACCTTTTCATGTAAAGGACCCCCAAAATTATTATAATTTGGCCATAATCCATCTGAAATAAGTTTGTTGCCAGGGGCCAGTTGCCATCCCAGAAGAGATGTGTTGTGCTTACAAAGTAAATAATAACATTTATATTGAAAAAATGAAATGAAAAAAAAAAAATAAAAAAAAAATAAAGGTTTTAAGGATCAAGGTATTTTGTCAAGACCCTCCTGACCCTCTTTCCCTCAGCCTCATTGCAGTCTGTTCTGTACTGGTTGTTCTGCATGGGAGGCTGGAATGCACTGTCAGATTCGCGAGCTAACGTCACACTGTGGTCATCAATGGTCTCCTTGCAGACCTCACAATAGTTATGGAGAACAAAACAAGCATAGATGACGTAAGGGAGGTCATTCAGGTTGATGTCCAGTTTCTTCTGAAGCGCTCCAAACCTGGCCTTCAATCGCCCAAAAGCACATTCAATGACCATTCGTCCGCTGCAAAGACACATGCCAAAGTACTGTTGTTGAGGGTTGCACCCACCGCTGGCATATTCCTTCATGAGGAAAGGCATTAATGGGTAGGCCGGGTCCCCAAGTAGGAATATAGGGATGGGGTCTTCCTCCTCCACAATCCTCTTTTTCAGGGCAGGGATGCGACCAGTCTTGAAATAATAATTTAATTTTGAATTCGCAAACACACGAGCATCGTGAACGCTCCCAGGCCATTTGACAACCACATCCATAAACTGGAAATTATAATTACACGTGCCTTGTACGTTGAGGGTGTATCTCCCTTTTCTGTTGATATATTCCACAGAGTTTTCCATGGGCTGTCTGATCTCGATGTGTGTGCCATCAACTGCTCCCAAGCACTGTGGTATACCATGGGCATGTTGAAACTGGCTAACAAGTTCTTCAGCTTCAGGTTCTGTGAAGGGCAGCCTGATGTACTGGGGGCCTAGATGGACAGTTATGGCTGTACAGACCTCCCTCACGATGTTGGAGACGCACTGTTTCGACAAGCCAAAGGAGTTTGCCGTCTTCCGCTGCCTCCCTTGGTCACTCAGGTAGTACAAGGTACAGGCCACCTTCTTCAACACGTCCACTGGAGCTCTCATCACCGTTGTTTCCCCTTCAAATCAAAATCAAATCACATTTATTTATAAAACACATTTTAAAAACAAACAAAGTGCTATACAGCAGGGGTCATCAATATTTCCATACACACGTGTGCATGTATGACACTATGGCATATTAGGAATCCCATGCATCACCTTTTCTTGTTTATTTTTATTCTATTTTGCTAGTTGCTAGTTTTTTGCACTATTAGGTTGTGTTAGTTTTTTAGTATTGACTGTTATGGTCACTTTGATTTGGGCACTGTATTATTTTGATAGTTTATGCTTTAAGACACTATGTATATACTATATATATTATTCGTTCCCTTTCCTGTTGTACCTTGCTCTTACTGTACTTACTGTACTCTGTTCTTGTTGTTTTCTTTTTCATACTTCTCTGTAACTTTGTAAATAACATTATACTGCTGTGCTGCCTCTGAGCAACACATTTTCCCCCTTGGGATAATAAAGGTATCTATCTATAACTAGTGGTTCTCAAATGTTTTATTTGCAAAGACCCCCATAACTCTTGAGAGTGTACAAATAGGTTCCATTTGTACCCCCATAACTCTATGGAACCAAACGGACCCTCCAAATGGATTTGGTTCCATTTGTACCCCCATAACTTTATCCATAGTTATGGGGGTACAAATGGAACCAAATAGACCCCTAGTTATGGGGGTACAAATACCCATTTGTACACGCAAGAGTTATGGGGGTCCATTTGGTTTCATTTGTACCCCCATAACTCTGAGAGTCACTCTGAGACAGTTATGGGGGTATAAATGGAACAAAATTTACCCTTTTTGGTTGCATTTGTACACTCTCAGAGTGATATATACCTGTTATGGTCATTCAGTACTAGCTATTTATGAGTTTCATTTGTCCGTGGCAAATATGACATTGAGACAACAAATATCCACTGCAAGCTAGCATGGGGAAGACCCATATACAGACTTTATCAGCTAAAGAAATACAAACAATAGTGAAAACATACAGAGACATAGGCCTACTGTGTGTAAGGCATAGCCTACCTTCGATGTAAGGACGGAGACACTCTGCCAAAGCAACGAGTGATGGTTTCGACATGCGGAAGTTTTCCTTCCACTCCTCCTCAACCACTAACCCTGCCACGAAATTGTCCCACCAGAGGCTGGTTCGACCAGGTCTGACCCAAAACTGCCGCCGCTTGCGGGCTTTGAACCGCGGACGCTGTGGACCGGTGTTCAGCAATATGGTGCGCATCATACGCCTTCTCGTCCCATTGAAGTGGTGGAGTTGGTGCAGCAGTGCCATGTTAATTTGGAGCACTCCCAAAAGTCCCAGAAGGGAAAGGAAAAAAGTAAAAAGCTTGGAAGGCGTCATGTTTGTTGTGATGATGATGATGATGAGTCGGCGGCGACTCTGCGTTGTTGTGACGTTCTGCCTGATGATGGTTGGAAATAAGCCAAGTGCTTTTCTAGGATCTCCTTAGTTGACCTTGTACCAGTGAACTGTACCGTCATGAAACTGTACCTTTTTCCTATGCAAACTTCTAATAAACTCTTCAAAACGCGAGGTTATTTGTTTTGAAGTTGTTGCTGCTGTTGTTGGCGCATGCTCACTGACAAGAGCTTCTTTTTTGAGGACGGTTGGCACCCATCTTTTTGGTGCATTGCTGCCATCTTCTGTTCTGGAAGAACACTACAGCGAATGCCAAAAGAATCAATGGGCATGCGCGAAGATTACGGTGATGTCATTGTCTTCAGAACTATCCGCCTATCTTGACTACACGGATCCAGTGAAGCGGATAGTTTTCAGTGTCTCCACTTATTTATCCGGATTGAAAACTATCCAGATTCACTGCCAAACTATCCAGCTTCGTGTGGCTACATGCCCCAACAGCACAAAAAAGTGTCTAGATATCAACAATCCAGCAACAATCCAGCTCCGTGTAGCTGGGGCCTAAGAGTCCTTAACCTTAATTGACGCTTCCTTCGCCAAACAGGAAGTGCCCTTCACCAAACAGGAAGTGCCTCTATAACTCATGAACCATTTGTCGTACAGACTCGCGGCTGGTGTCATAATTTTTTTTTTCTCAATTTTTTTTTCTAAAAAAATTTTTTTTCTCAAATTTTTTTTTTCTCAAAATGTTTTTTTCTCAAAAAAAATTTTTTCTCAAAATTTTTTTTTCTCAAAATTCTTTTTTTCTCAAAAAGATTTTTTTTTCTCAAACTTTTTTCTTCTCAAATTTTTTTTCTCAATTTTTTTTTCTCAATTTTTTTTTTCTCAATTTTTTTTCTCAATTTTTTTTTTCTCAAATTTTTTTTTCTCAAAAAATTTTTTTTCCCAAATTTTTTTTTTTGAGAAAAACTTTAAACTATCGTTAGAGTGCGACCCGTGATAACGGCCAAAAATGCGCCAAAACGCCACTAATTAGTCGAAATGGCTGACTTCCTGTTTGGTTTCTGATTGGCTGCTGGCCTTGTGACGTGGGTAGAGCTGCGAGGGCCCGGTCATTGCTGCTTGCAGCTTTAATTTAAATTGTAATTCTTTGTTAAATTGTAATTTAGGCGGGGACTTCCCATTGGTCCGAAGGTTCTCAATTCCGAAGGTCCATTGGTCCGAAGGTTCTCAATTCCGAAGGTTCTATATTCCGAAAATGGGCTCTTTACTCCGAAAACTGAATCCCATTGTTCCGAAGGTTCTCAATTCCGAAATCACCGGGGGGGTGACTGAAAGCGCTTTACCCTGTTTTAATCCATCCGATCTGATCGTGGGTATTGTGCCTTCGCCTCTGTTGCGCGGCACGCCTCGATCAGCCGATGCGCAAAATAAAAGAAAAAAGATCTATAAGTGGTAGCCCATAATGACCGTTATTGTGGCGATATCGCCAACATTCCCACTGGGCACGACTCTATGCATATAATAGACATGACAAGGTTCATAAGTTGACGCATTTGGAGCTGAATTATCAGTTAATATGCAACTATTTGTTTCAAAAAATGACACAATGTGACATAGTTCTCATATGCTTTACCAATGTATGTTTTCTCATGCCCAATAAAGCTCCTTTGAATACCCCCTTCTGTTTGACGTTTCTTTAAGCGTGGCTGTGGTTCGCTATTAAAGGCTTAAACTAAAGGCTTCGGGTTTCATGCAAACTCCAAATAATGTAATGGCCCATTGACCACGCACAGTGTCCTTGCTATGATTTTAAATAAAACACGTTTCTACTTTACACTGAGCTACCTTGGATCCTTTAAAAGATCTCCTTCTTATTATTTCACTCTTTTGAAACGCACAGCACCGTAAATTAACTTGGAATCTTTGTCCTGTAACTAGCAGCGCTTTTTCATCTTATCACATAACGTAGCCTAGTCTTACCATCTGATGAGGCTGAAGTGGCCTATGGATGAAATCTAGGCCTAGTGTCTCCATATTAGCCAGTAAAGGTGAGTGAGCAGTTGTTCAGTATAAGGGTTTATATGATATCATTTATATATTCAATAATATATATTTATTAGCCCCTGGTTGCGAGGTTGAATCTCATAATTTAACCTCTTATTTATACGTGCCCATTTATGGCGGCATTCACACGGGCACGTTTTATTGCGATTAAAACGAATCCTCTAACGTATTGTCGGAAAATACACAACGTTTGGACATGTGTGAAGACACATCCGTAGGCTATCTCAAATACAGGCAATATATAGAGCCATGTGCGGGTTAAATCCATAGTTATTTATAAAAGGTTAAATCCCCCTCCAGACCGTCCGCTCTCATTAGATTTCTGACCATTCTGGCCGCCTCCTCCCCTCATTGATTTAATTTCTGATCACCGCTCCCTCGATCGCACATATAGTGTATTATTTGTGAGGAGTTGCTCACAGTTAGATGAAAGGAAAGTGCCACTGGAGTCACTTGTATATCATATATAGGCTCTCTCTCTCTCTCTCTCTCTCTCTCTCTCTTGCTCTCTGCCAAATCATGTCCAAATGGAGACGCTTTACGCGTAGCGGAGCGCAGAGAGGGAGCCAGCGGAGGGCAAGACGAGAGAGAGAGAGAGAGAGAGAGAGAGAGAGAGAGAGAGAGAGAGAGAGAGACACGTTGACGTTGTCCTCTTCGTAGATATTCATATCTTGCTAAAGTAGGCCCATTTGCTGTCTGGTTAATTGCTGATAGATTTTGCGAGTCTCTCCCACCGCCGCATGGTTTTATTTTTTGATCGCCCCTATACGACCGTCGACCGCAGTCAGATAAATATTTGCGGGGGTCCTGACTCCTGGTTACATTGTGAGTTGAACTTGAAGAATTAATAAACACAGGGAGATGGAGGAGGCATTATTATGCAGCTTGGATACATAGCCTACATGTCCCGTGGACAGACGTGGACTCAGTGACTCCTTGTTTCGGATGACAATGTGCAAACATCAATTAAATATGCAAGAATGTGGCAACTTCACCACCTCCCATTCGCACGACTAAACTGAATTATATTTTGAGAATGTGGCCAGTCTAACGCGCAGTGGATCCATCGCATGAGAGACTTGCTTGCCAAAATAAGCTGATCTACAAGTTGTCAAGGCAGTGCGTACATGACCCGTTGTTAGCTTGTAGATCTGTCCATTTTGAGGAGTGATGACATGATATAGGTCACGTGAGACGTGTTGCGCCTTCTGCGAAAGATTTGTATGGTATTTCTCTCTGCTCAAGTCACAGGGCCTAATGCAAGGATGTCAAAATACGACTAGTTTTTATCTATGCGTGCATGTTTCCAGCTCAGGCTACTATTATAATCTATATGCTGCAGATTTAGTCCACAAATCCGCCTAACAAGAAATGGATGTGCATATGCTATAGGCCTACATATTTTATTAACATTTCACACGTTTTTTCTGTGTATGAGGGAGCTTTCCAAATTCTGTGCCCAAGCTGGCAGCGAGGCGTCCCCTGAATTGCTATTCATAATATAGACATTATATTATATAGGCCTAATTCTATATCCTGATCTATAAAACGTATAATAAAACATTTGGTTAATAATAGGTTTGACAAAGTACGTTGTCACTTTATATAACCATGATTATTCAATCTGCAGCATATAGATTATAATAGTGGCCTGAGTGCGCGATGGATCCACTGCGCGTTATAAATGGGCACGTATAAATAAGAGGTTAAATTATGAGATTCAACCTCGCAACCAGGCCAGGGCTAATAATTATAGGCTATATTATTGAATATATAAATGATATCATATAAACTCTTATACTGAACAATTGCTCACTCACCTTTACTGGCTAATATGGAGACACTATAGGCCTAGATTTCATCCATAGGCCACTTCAGCCTCATCAGATGGTAAGACTACGTTATGTGATAAGATGAAAAAGCGCTGTAGTTACAGGACAAAGGTTCCAAGTTAATTTACGGTGCTGTGCGTTTCAAAAGAGTGAAATAATAAGAAGGAGATCTTTTAAAGGATCCAAGGTAGCTCAGTGTAAAGTAGAAACGTGTTTTATTTAAAATCATAGCAAGGACACTGTGCGTGGTCAATGGGCCATTACATTATTTGGAGTTTGCATGAAACCCGAAGCCTTTAAGCCTTTAATAGCGAACCACAGCCACGCTTAAAGAAACGTCAAACAGAAGGGGGTATTCAAAGGAGCTTTATTGGGTATGAGAAAACATACTTTACATTGGCAAAGCAATTGTCAAAATAAAATGAAACCCTTAGAAAATGGGGACCATATGATCGAGAGCTATGTCGCATTGTGTCATTTTTTAAACAAATAGCTGCATATTAACTGATAATTCAGCTCCAAATGCGTCAACTTATGAACCTTGTCATGTCTATTGTATGCATAGAGTCGTGCCCAGTGGGAATGTTGGCGATATCACCACAATAGCGGTCATTATGGGCTACCACTTATAGATCTTTTTTCTTTTATTTTGCGCATCGGCTGATCGAGGCGTGCCGCGCAACAGAGGCGAAGGCACAATACCCACGATCGGATCGGATGGATTAAAACAGGGTAAAGCGCTTTCAGTCATTGTGACTGCCGAGGTTCTTTTTTTGTGTGCTCATTTCGGCGGCACCGGCACCATGGGAGAGCGCCGATTGACATCGCTGGCCCAATGAAACCCCGGTGATTTCGGAACAAAGAACCTTCGGAGCAATGGAATTCAATGTTCGGACCAATGGGCTGTCGGAACAATGAACCCTGGGCCCACGGAGCCCATTTTCGGAATATAGAACCTTCGGAATTTAGAACCGTCGGACCAATGCCATGGCACCATTTAGGCTATGCTTATTTTTTGTTACCTTAATTTGAAACTTCCATTAACTTTTATTTTGGTAGCTACAGCATTAATCCTATCCACATGGATATGGATAACGCAGATTTAACACTAAACAAGGCTCTAATTCGTTCTCCTGCTATACCACCAACATGTGGAACGCCCTTCCACAAGCCTTAAAGGAGAGCAAATCCCTAGCCTCCGTCTAGGCTAGGGATTTGTCACCTTCAGGCGGCTGCTACTCCAGACTTGTAAATAGACTAAGCCCCCGTCTGTTATTTTTATTATTTTCTTTCCTGCTTTTGTAATTGATATTATCCTATTTAAAGTACTGTGTTCTATCCGACTTTCAATGTTATATGAGATACATAAAGTGGTTCCTGTGTAAATAAGCCGTACAGCTTACTGGGATCTCCTTTTAGATGACCTTGTACCTGTGAACTGTGCTGTCATGAAACTGTACTTTTTTCTATTGCAAACTTCTAATAAACTCTTCAATCAATCAATCAATCAATCAATCAATTGATATGATTTATCATGTAATAGTTCCAGATATGACTGTATAGTGTATTGATCATATTCATATCATAATGGTTTATAATTTAATTATTGATCATATCATAATGGTTTATAATTTAATTATTGATGGTTTATAATTTAATTATTGATCATATCATAATGGTTTATAATTTAATTATTGATCATATCATAATGGTTTATAATTTAATTGTTGATCATATCATAATGGTTTATAATTTAATTGTTGATCATATCATAATGGTTTATAATGTAATTGTTGATCATATCATAATGGTTTATAATTTAATTATCGATCATATCATAATGGTTTATAATTTAATTATTGATCATATCATAATGGTTTATAATTTAATTATTGATCATATCATAATGGTTTATAATTTAATTATTGATCATATCATAATGGTTTATAATTTAATTGTGGGCTCGCCTATAAGGCGAGCACACTCTAGATATTGTCATTATTGTGGGCTCGCCTATAAGGCGAGCACACTTTAGATATTGTCATTATTTATCTATCAGGCAGGCATACTATATCAAGTTCTCCTCAAAACTTCGGTTCCTTTCTACTCCTACATACTTAGTGAGAAAATGAAAATAAAAACATCAATGTGTTCAGTTTACAGTGGCGAAGTGTGCTATTATTTTTTATAGCAATCGGCCAAATGGTGGCGCTGTAGGAAGCCTTCGAAAGTGCGATCTTTGAACAGGTATAGCTCATGCTGTGTTATACATACAGCCATGAAACCTGTATACACTTATGCGTCTCCTCATGCCGAACAACTTTTACCCTCTAACTTTTGACCTCTGACCTTTAGGTCTCCCACAATTCGGAATTATATGAAAAACAGTAAAAATATATCTCCTCCTGGAATTTTTGCGTTAAGCGTACAAAACTTTTTTCACATGAAATTTGGACCAATACGGTCAAACTGTCTGGTTGGATTTCTTTTAAAGTGAAATATAATTTTTTAATAATTCAATATATATTGCGGTTTTATGCAAATTATTCTTCGGCCTCTAAATCATACATGCAAAGTTACACGTTCATGGCATTTGGCAAAGATGTGGAGGGTTAGTCAAAGTATCACTGAAACCAATTTTATTCCAATCGGCCAAAGGGGGGGCGCTATACGAAGCGTCTGAAAATTCAAACTTCAAACGGGCGTTTCGTTTGAAGACATGCAACTTGTTACACGCGTGCTTTGACTCAAGCGGAAGACATCTGTGTCGTTGTTAAGTAAGCTCCGCCCTTCGATTTTCCGCCACTTTGAGCAGTTTGTAAAACGCGTAAACCCGCTTTTATTCTGGAATTTTCGCGTCACGTGCACAAAACTTTTTTTACGTGAACTTTGGACCGATATCTAAAGATCTGTCAGATCGGATTTCTTTAACATTGAAACATGCTTTTTTAAATAATTCAAACAATATTGCATTTTTATGCAAATTATTCTTCTGCCTCTAAAACATACAAGCAAAGTCACATTTTCATGACAAAATAGTGTAGAGGGTTAGTTCAAATATCACTGAAACCAATCTTACCCCAAATGGCCAAAGGGGGGCGCTATATAATTTTGAGCAGTTTGTAAAACGCTTAAACCCGTTTTTATTCTAGGATTTTTTTTGCAATTTGCATGAAACATTCTACACACAATCTAAGGACCTTTATCTAACATGCCTATGAAGTGCACACAAAAAAATTATAAAATAATAATAATAAATATAGCTGCAAGCAGCGATAAAGTGTCCAAAGCCAAAAACACCTCAAATCATGAACACAGCCTGGGATGAGTGTGAAATCTTGCAAGCACATTCCCAATAGGTCAAGGAACAGATACCAACCTTCTCACATTGGCCTGTTATAGCGCCACCAGCGGGTCAACTTTTGCATAACACATTTTTGGAACAAAATGGACCAATCTTTGACGTCAGTAACGTCAAAGAGAGCACTGCCTGCGATCTTGACATTTTGTGCTTTTATAGCCATTGTTTTCTGGCTTGAAGCGAGCCAACAATTGTTTCGAAGGAACAATATTTTTCTAGTTATTGATCATATCATAATGGTTTATAATTTAATTATTACCCATATCATAATGGTTTATAATGTAATTATTGATCATATCATAATGGTTTATAATTTAATTATTGATCATATCATAATGGTTTAGAATGTAATTCTTCCTGACAGAACGTCCTTGTGTTGATCCTTGGTAAAAGGAGTGTATAGTGTATAGTGTATTGTGTATAGTGTATAGGTTGTGTATAGTATTGTGTATAGACAGTGTATTGATCATATTCATATCATAATGGTTTATAATTTAATTATTGATCATATCAAAAGGTTTATAATTTAACTCTTCCTGACAGGACGTCCTGGTGTTGATCCTTGGTAAAAGGAATGTACTTCCTGTCTCTCTCAGACAGGAAGTAGAGCGGCTCAGTGATGACGTCAGGATCAAATCCTTCCTGCATCAACTTCACCTTCATCTGCTTGAAGGTCCCTGTCAGCTCCAGACTGTCCTATGAACACAAAACACAATGTTAATGAAGGTCCCTGTCAGCTCCAGACTGTCCTATGAACACAAAACATAATGTTAATGAAGGTCCCTGTCAGCTCCAGACTGTCCTATGAACACAAAACATAATGTTAATGAAGGTCCCTGTCAGCTCCAGACTGCCCTATGAACACAAAACACAATGTCACCTCTAGTCCTATGAACACAAAACACAATGTCAACTCTAGTCCTATGAACACGAAACACAATGTTAATGAAGGTCCCTGTCAGCTCCAGACTGTCCTATGAACACAAAACACAATGTTAATGAAGGTTCCTGTCAGCTCCAGACTGTCCTATGAACACAAAACACAATGTTAATGAAGGTCCCTGTCAGCTCCAGACTGTCCTATGAACACAAAACACAATGTCAACTCTAGTCCTATGAACACAAAACAAAATGTTAATGAAGGTCCCTGTCAGCTCCAGACTGTCCTATGAACACAAAACATAATGTTAATGAAGGTCCCTGTCAGCTCCAGACTGTCCTATGAACACAAAACACAATGTCACCCCTAGTCCTATGAACACAAAACACAATGTCAACTCTAGTCCTATGAACACAAAACACAATGTTAATGAAGGTCCCTGTCAGCTCCAGACTGTCCTATGAACACAAAACATAATGTTAATGAAGGTCCCTGTCAGCTCCAGACTGTCCTATGAACACAAAACACAATGTTAATGAAGGTTCCTGTCAGCTCCAGACTGTCCTATGAACACAAAACATAATGTTAATGAAGGTCCCTGTCAGCTCCAGACTGTCCTATGAACACAAAACACAATGTTAATGAAGGTTCCTGTCAGCTCCAGACTGTCCTATGAACACAAAACATAGTGTTAATGAAGGTCCCTGTCAGCTCCAGACTGTCCTATGAAAACAAAACACAATGTCACCTCTAGTCCTATGAATACAAAACACAATGTTAATGAAGGTTCCTGTCAGCTCCAGACTGTCCTATGAAAACAAAACACAATATCACCTCTAGTCCCATGAAAACAAAACACAATGTTAACTTTAGTCCTATGAACACAAAACACAATGTCAACACTAGTCCTATGAACACAAAACATAATGTCACCTCTAGTCCTATGAACACAAAACACAATGTCACCTCTAGTCCTATGAACACAAAACATAATGTCACCTCTAGTCCTATGAACACAAAACATAATGTCACCTCTAGTCCTATGAACACAAGACATAATGTCAACTCAGTCCTATGAACACAAAACACAGTGTCACCTCTAGTCCTATGAACACAAAACACAATGTCACCTCTAGTCCTATGAACACAAAACATAATGTCACCTCTAGTCCTATGAACACAAAACATAATGTCACCTCTAGTCCTATGAACACAAAACATAATGTCAACTCAGTCCTATGAACACAAAACACAACGTCAACTCTAGTCCTATGAACACAAAACATAATGTCACCTCTAGTCCTATGAACACAAAACATAATGTCAACTCTAGTCCTATGAACACAAAACACAACGTCAACTCTAGTCCTATCAACACAAAACATAATGTCAACTCAGTCCTATGAACACAAAACACAGTGTCACCTCTAGTCCTATGAACACAAAACATAATGTCACCTCTAGTCCTATGAACACAAAACATAATGTCAACTCAGTCCTATGAACACTAAACACAACGTCAACTCTAGTCCTATGAACACAAAACATAATGTCACCTCTAGTCCTATGAACACAAAACATAATGTCAACTCTAGTCCTATGAACACAAAACACAACGTCAACTCTAGTCCTATGAACACAAAACATAATGTCACCTCTAGTCCTATGAACACAAAACATAATGTCAACTCTAGTCCTATGAACACAAAACACAACGTCAACTCTAGTCCTATGAACACAAAACATAATGTCAACTCAGTCCTATGAACACAAAACACAGTGTCACCTCTAGTCCTATGAACACAAAACATAATGTCACCTCTAGTCCTATGAACACAAAACATAATGTCAACTCAGTCCTATGAACACTAAACACAACGTCAACTCTAGTCCTATGAACACAAAACATAATGTCACCTCTAGTCCTATGAACACAAAACATAATGTCAACTCTAGTCCTATGAACACAAAACACAACGTCAACTCTAGTCCTATGAACACAAAACATAATGTCACCTCTAGTCCTATGAACACAAAACATAATGTCAACTCTAGTCCTATGAACACAAAACACAACGTCAACTCTAGTCCTATGAACACAAAACATAATGTCAACTCCCCCCCCCCCCCCCCCCCCCCCCTCGAAGTCCCCAGGGCCAAGCGGCCTTCTCTGTGTCCGCCCCCACCCTCTGGAATGATCAGAGACGCCCCTCCCTCCCTGAAAACCCATCTGTTTAGAACTGCCTTCCCCAGTTGATCTTTAACTAGTTGTGGTTTTGTTGTTTTTGTTTTTAATGTTTCATTGTGTTTATCTCTTGTTGCACTTTACTATTTTAGTCTTGTTCCTAATAGTGGGGTGCCTGGACACTCAGTCATTTTAAATTTGTGTGAAAGTTTATTTTTCACTTCCAATTTGTAGATTATGGTCTATAGAACAATTTTGGTTCGAGTGTCAAGACAGTAGATTGAAGAAAAATATATTTTTTGCCCTATTTCCAAAATGACCAAAATCGGAATTGTGTTTTTTGAACAATGTCTTAGTTTTATATATGTTTTATTGCTATATCAAGTCAATACTGTGTGAGGAATCAATTGGAGTCAAATGTTTGTTTTGAATATTCTGGTATTGTATGATATTTCACACAAATGAGACAATAACATGGTTATTACACTCATACACAACAATACAGTTACACTATTTTTTCCCCCTGTACCACAATATAGTGCCATTGGATTTAACAACTGCTAGAACAATATTTTAACAAAGAAAAAATAAATCTAATACACATATATACAGTCTGTTCTGGTCTAGCTAGTTCTCACAAGTACATTTGCACAGACGTGTGCATTTCAACTTTTATTTCACGCAACTGCACAGAGTGCAGGTTGGCATACAAGCACGTTTACAATGCACTTCACACTTTAATATATCCTTGGCAAGGGGCAGAGTGGTCCAAATGGGGCCACTAATCCCATAATCAGTGGGACTGTGGACGGGCATCATGGACCTGAATGAATGAATGATATAGTACTACAATACATATTCAAGTAGATACATAGTTTTGTGCTGTCGCCCAGGTGCTTGCTTGGAAGACACTTCTGTTCAGATGTTGTTCCAAAGCATCAGTTGGGGGGGGGATCCTTTCCACGTCCGTAGTTTTATGTGAGAATTGTGTCATTCGAACATGATCAACATCATTGCCCACTTTTTTCAGCCTTGGAGATGCTTGTGTTGGGAGTGTCAGCGAGGGTTACAAATTCTTCCATGAGGGATGGCACTTTGCGCATCACCTTGTTGCAGGATCGCTTACCCTGCCATGGATTTGAATGACGATGTGCTGTCTGAGCCAGTGAATGCATGGATAGAGCCATGGCCTTGCATGTTGTCATGCCCAGGTTTGTGGCGATGGTATGGCCTTGCATGTTGTCATGCCCAGGTTTGTGGCGATGGTATTCAAGGAGATCATTCTAGTAATCTTTCCAGCGTTGAAGGAGATCCAGATTTCCGCGGCCGCATTCAGAGCCTGGATGTGATTTCTTTTGAGGAGGTTTCTGTTCAGGAGGAGTTAGGTGTGCCAATTGTTTATGTCCACCACGTTGGAAACAGTCCACCAATGGATCAATGCAACCATGAGGAAGCTGACACTTGTGTCCTAGTAGGCCTACATCTTCTCTATGCACTCCAAACATCATCACTTGGGATGGTGCATACTGGAGACACAGATGTTGTTGTAGTGCTTCTGTGTAATTTTCATCACATCCAGGCTCTGAATGCGGCCGTCTCTCTGTGCTGACATGTGAACTCTTGCTGATGTTGAGCACTACACGTAGCATTCTGGTGTAGCACCCGTCTAGAGACTTCTGCAGAGCAAGGTCCAGCATTCACTGCCATATAGGAGAACAGACTCTACCGTCACATAGAAGAAGCTGAGTTTGGTTTGTCGAGGGAGGTTGGAGTTCCATACACTAGCCATGCCATTAAGGGCCCTTCATGCAAGTGCCTTCCTCACTTAAAGATCTTGCTCTGTTGAGTCGACCTATGAGCCCAGGTACTTGAAGTCCTTGTCCTCCTTCAGAGCAGTGCCTCCTGTTGTTGTGAGAGGTGGATGTTCTGTTTGGATGTTATTGGTGGTCACCTCAGTTTTCTTGGCATTCAGCTGAAGGCCAACCTTGGCACTAGGGATGGCCAAATGGAGATTTTTTCTTAACCGATAACCGAAAGGCCTTATCAGTTAATTAACCGTTAACCGTTAAGGAAATGTGTTAAAAAATGCGCTATTTTAGCGATTTAAAAAAGGAAAATACACCCGTTTTTCCCCATAATAAAGTGCCATATTTACACATTACAAACAATAAAACTAGGAGAAACAAGAATACAAATGTTTTCTAAAAGAAATGTGTTTTTACAAAGAAACAGTGGGATTGAAATGATCAGTCTGTAATGTGATGCGCTTTCGCCAGGCACGTGCGCACATACAGCAAAGGGGGCTGGAGCCCTTAACTTTTATCAACAGAATTGTCCACCAAAAGGCCCTTCAGCCCATGCCTCTCTAGCATTCTGTGCACTCCCTGGATATCGCCTAACAAAACACCCGCAGCGAGATGCTCGCATGTAGAGCAATAACTTTCAATCGTATGACTTTTGGAGTGGTTGAATCAGCAAAACGTGATGAACCTGCTGATGCAGCGATCATTGAATTTGCGACTCTGAGCTCAGCTTTGTTATTTTCGCATATCCTACTGTAACCAAGACGACTTTAGCGTTCCTCACGTCATCAACATGTAACATTAGAAAGTTGTGTTTTAAGCTCTTCTTAAACGGGATTCAATGTGACGACGGGGGTCTGTTTTGTAAAATCCAATCGACGACACCACGACGGAGCATGTTGAACAAGTCAGCGTGTACGACTCCAAATCAAGCAGCGTCGCAGACTCGCAGTTGCGTGAATGCATGGATGTTACGCAGACATTGGTGTCCCAGAAATGTGTGACCACAGCGCGTATAGTTGCATGGTTGATGACTTGATGTTGCGTAGATATTGGTGTACGGGGCTTTTGGTGTGACACATGGGTTGATTTCCTTTTTCTTTTCTTTTTTATCGGTCAAAATTGACCGTTAGTGCTTACCGGTAACCAATTTCTTATCGGTTTAACGGTAACGGTTAACCGTTGGCCATCCCTACTTGGCACACTCTGACTCCACTCTGCTCAAGAGCTCCTGTGCTTGCTCTACGTGGTTGGAGAGTAGGCTGATGTCATCCGCGTAGTCTAGTTCTGTCAAGACTACTGCAGGGTGCTGTCTTGAGGCCAAGATCCTGCTCTTGTCCACTGATGGCCTTCCTGAGCGCATACTTCAGGACTAGGGTGTCTCCTTGCAGTACCCCAGCCAGGATGTCAAACTCCTCAGTGTTGCCATCTGGGGTCACCACCTTGGCCCGTGTTCCTGCATACATGGTCTCTATTGCCCGGAGTAGGTTGGGAGGGACACCGTAGGCCTTCAGGATCTTCATCATGGTGCCTCTGTGTATTGAGTCAAAAGCCTTTTTGAAGCCAATAAAGCACAATACAGCCGTCAGGTTGTTCTTCTTCAACTCCTCGATTAGTCTCCTCAAGGCCAAGATCTGGGCTACTGTGGTTCTCTCCTCTCGAAAGCCGTTTTGGTTTTCCCTCAGGTGAGGGTCGATGTCATGCCGAATCCGGTTTAGTATCAGCTGTGGAAATCTGGATCTCCTTCAAAGCTGTAAAGACTACTAGAATGATCTCCTTGTATACCATCGCCACAAACCTGGGCATGACAACATGCAATGGCATGGTTCTCTTCCATGCATTCACTGGCTCAGACAGCACATCGTCATTCAAATTCAAGGGTAAGCGATCCTGCTGCAAGGTGATGCGAAAAGTGCCATCCCTCATGGAGGAATCTGTAACCCTCGCCGACACTCCAACATAAGCATCTCCAAGGCTGAAAAAACTGGCGACAAACTTTGTCTGTAGGCTGTACCCTGATGACTCAAATGAGGGCAATGATGTTTCTCACAGAAAACTAGGAATGTGGAAATAATTCCACCCCCAACTGATGCTAAAATCACACAAAGCAGTACACAGTATCTCTATAGTCATGTCATCAACATAGATCAGTCCCATTTCCCATATTCCCTCCTGATTGGCTACCTTTGCCTTCTAAAGTTTGTGTATGCGACATGATGGTCGCTTATCTCCCGATTAGGGAGTCTTACTGGTTCATTCAGGTCCATGATGCCCGTCCACAGTCCCACTGATTATGGGATTAGTGGTCCCATTTGGACCACTCTGCCCCTTGCCAAGGATATATTAGAGTGTGAAGTGCACTTGTAAAAGTGCTTGTATGCCAACCTGCACTCGTTGCAGTTACATGAAAGAAAAGTTGAAATGCACAGATCTGTGCAAATGTAGGCCTACTTGTGCAAACTAGCTAAACCAGATCAGACTGTATGTATGTGTTAGATATTTTTTTTGTCTTTGTTAAAATATTGTTCTAGTTGTTGTTAAAGCCAATGGCACTATATTGTGGTACAGGAAAAAGATGTAACTGTATTGTTTTGTATGAGTGTAATAACCATGTTATTGTCTCATTGTGTGAAATATCATATAATACCATAATATTCAAAACAAAGATTTGACTCCAATTGACTCCTCACACAGTATTGACTTGATATAGCAATAAAAAAAAATATATTACACAGCAATTGTGGGAAAACTAAGACACTGTTCAAAAAACACAATTCCGATTTTGGTCATTTTGGAAATAGGGCAAAAAATATATTTTTCTTCAATCTACTGTCTTGACACTCGAACCAAAATTGTTCTATAGACCATAATCTATCACACAAATGTAAAATGAAAACCTAAAATTACATGTAGACGGAACCCTACTATAATGAAGTTATTGCTTTTATTGCTTCCCCCCCCCCACCCACCCACACACACACACACACACACACACACACACACACACACACACACACACACACACACACACACACACACACACACACACACACACACACACACACACACACACACACACACACACACACACACACACACACGTAACGTGACTTTGAGTACTCAGAAAAGCACTATATAAATCCCAAATATTAATATTTGGGATTTTACCTTGACTCTAATGAAGCGAGGTCTTGCGTAGGCAGGGATGAAGTTCTCCACATGGTTGAATAATCCAACACAGTCCAGTGAGTGTCCTTCTGTCAGGGTGACCGCTGCCATACCAATACGACCCTCATGACCTGTTAGGATACATTATATATACATTAATATACAGTTATTATTACATTAATATACAGTTATTATTACATTAATATACAGTTATTATCACTCTGACCCTTCTGTCAGGGTGACCGCTGCCATACCAATACGACCCTCATGACCTGTTAGGATACATGATATATACATTAATATACAGTTATTATCACTCTGATCCTTCTGTCAGGGTGACCGCTGCCATACCAATACGACCCTCATGACCTGTTAGTTAATATACAGTTATTATATCATGTTATTATACATTAATATACAGTTATTATATCATGTTATTATACATTAATATACAGTTATTATCACTCTGATCCTTCTGTCAGGGTGACCGCTGCCATACCAATATGACCCTCATGACCTGGGTACATTAAACAGAAGGTAAGGTCACTGCTCTGCCCTCCTGACCTATAGGGTACATTAAACAGAAGGTAAGGTCACTGCTCTGCCCTCCTGACCTATAGGGTACATTAAACAGAAGGTAAGGTCACTGCTCTGCCCTCCTGACCTATAGGGTACATTAAACAGAAGGTAAGGTCACTGCTCTGCCCTCCTGACCTATAGGGTACATTAAACAGAAGGTAAGGTCACTGCTCTGCCCTCCTGACCTATAGGGTACATTAAACAGAAGGTAAGGTCACTGCTCCCTCCTGACCTATAGGGTACATTAAACAGAAGGTAAGGTCACTGCTCCCTCCTGACCTATAGGGTACATTAAACAGAAGGTAAGGTCACTGCTCTGCCCTCCTGACCTAGGTACATTAAACAGAAGGTAAGGTCACTGTCAGCGTGAACATCAAAATGTTATTTTTAAAAGGTTAGGCCAACACGGCTTCATGGTCATGATTCACTGCCATCCTGGATGGCTTGGTTCTAGGCTTAACATAATTGTTATAAATATTTTTGTGAAAGTTTATGAGGAAATGAAAAGGAGATTTTCTTTTTTTTTTCTTTTTTTTGTGGAACCAGTAAACCACGCCCACCGCGATGCTCTATAAACATCTGGACTATAAACATCTGGACTGTAAACATCGGGACTGTAAACATCTGGACTGTAAACATCGGGACTGTAAACATCTGGACTGTATAGCTTATTGTGTTCTTGGACCAGGGCAGGTTGTTATTGTAATTACCCTAGTGTACCAGTAGGGGTCGTGTAATGTCCGTGTTTCTAAGATGTCGTTCAGCTCACTGGTGTGTCTGGGACACTTCCTACTGTACTTCATTTGTTGCTATTGTTACTATTATAATGTCCATAATGTAAGTACATTCATACATAATACTGTATTTAATCATTACTATTATAATGTCCATAATGTAATTACATTATACTGTATTTAATCATTACTATTATAATGTCCATAATGTAATTACATTATACTGTATTTAATCATTACTATTATAATGTCCATAATGTAAGTACATTATACTGTATTTAATCATTACTATTATAATGTCCATAATGTAAGTACATTCATACATAATACTGTATTTAATCATTACTATTATAATGTCCATAATGTAATTACATTATACTGTATTTAATCATTACTATTATAATGTCCATAATGTAAGTACATTATACTGTATTTAATCATTACTATTATAATGTCCATAATGTAAGTACATTATACTGTATTTAATCATTACTATTATAATGTCCATAATGTAAGTACATTCATACATAATACTGTATTTAATCATTACTATTATAATGTCCATAATGTAAGTATATTCATACATAATACTGTATTTAATCATTACTATTATAATGTCCATAATGTAAGTACATAATACTGTATTTAATCATTAATATTATAATGTCCATAATGTAAGTACATTCATACATAATACTGTATTTAATCATTAATATTATAATGTCCATAATGTAAGTACATTCATACATAATACTGTATTTAATCATTACTATTATAATGTCCATACTGTAAGTACATTCATACATAATACTGTATTTAATCATTAATATTATAATGTCGATAATGTAAGTACATTCATACATAATACTGTATTTAATCATTAATATTATAATGTCCATAATGTAAGTATATTCATACATAATACTGTTTTTAATCATTACTATTATAATGTCCATAATGTAAGTACATAATACTGTATTTAATCATTACTATTATAATGTCCATAATGTAAGTACATTATACTGTATTTAATCATTACTATTATAATGTCCATAATGTAAGTACATTATACTGTATTTAATCATTACTATTATAATGTCCATAATGTAAGTACATTATACTGTATTTAATCATTACTATTATAATGTCCATAATGTAAGTACATAATACTGTATTTAATCATTACTATTATAATGTCCATAATGTAAGTACATTCATACATAATACTGTATTTAATCATTACTATTATAATGTCCATAATGTAAGTACATTCATACATAATACTGTATTTAATCATTACTATTATAATGTCCATAATGTAAGTACATTATACTGTATTTAATCATTACTATTATAATGTCCATAATGTAAATATATTCCACTGATATGACCTTACCAGCTACTTTAACCTTTGACCTTTAACCCTGACCTTACCTGCTACTTTGACCCCGTAGACGTTAGCCTCTCTTATAGACGGAGCGGCGGTGAGGACATCTGACACCTCATTGGTGGAAACATTCTCTCCTTTCCACCTGAAACACACAGAACACATCAACACTATATTATAATAATATATTCTATATTATTATAATATTATATATATTATATTATTCATGGTTCATGAACCATGGTGAGAATGTCTGCTACCTCCATGTGTTGTGAACCATGGTGAGAATGTCTGCTACCTCCATGTGTTGTGAACCATGGTGAGAATGTCTGTTACCTCCATGTGTTGTGAGCTTGTAGACCGGCAGTTTTTTTGACAGAGAGAGTGAAAAAAAGACTGTATCAAGTACGTATCTTGCCAGTAATACTACCTAAATCGGGAGATAAGCACCCGTCAGGTTGCATAGACAAACTATAGAAGGCAATGGTAGCCAATCAGGAGGGAGTATGGGAAATGGGACAGATCCATGTTGATGACATGACTGTAGAGATACTGTGTACCGCTTTGCGTGATTTTAGGGTAAAATCTGTAGGAGCAGTGTCCAAAAATGTGTCTTGCAAGAATCGGCCTCATGGTGGCGCTAGAAGAGGGCCATGTTAGAAATGATATGATATGATATGATATGATATAGTACTTTATTGTCAGTTCACACTGAAATTTGTCTTGCGACACAGCAGCCATGTATGCGACACATACCATATATACAAACATTTAACACATGGTTAGGGTTAGGGTTAGGGTGCATCCTACCTGAAGGTGTCTCCGATGCGGTCGGTGAAGTAGATGAATCCGTCCTGGTCGATGAGCAGCAGATCTCCGGTGTTGAAGAAAACGTCTCCTTTCTGGAAGACGTCTCTGAGCCTCTTCTTCTCCGTCTGCTCCAGATCTCCAGCGTAGCCCGAGAACGGAGTCTTCACCGTGATCTGAGAGACCATGAGGCCCGCCTCCCCTGATCAATACATATAGATTAATCTGATCAATACATTAAATATAGATTATTAATAATAATCTGCTCCAGAACTCCAGCGTAGCCCGAGAACGGAGTCTTCACCGTGATCTGAGAGACCATGAGGCCCGCCTCCCCTGATCAATACATATAGATTAATCTGATCAATACATTAAATATAGATTATTAATAATAATCTGCTCCAGATCTCCAGCGTAGCCCGAGAACGGAGTCTTCACCGTGATCTGACTCACCATGAGGCCCGCCTCCCCTGATCAATACATATAGATTATATATGTGATCAATACATTAAATATAGATTATTAATAATAATCTGCTCCAGATCTCCAGCGTAGCCCGAGAACGGAGTCTTCACCGTGATCTGACTCACCATGAGGCCCGCCTCACCTGATCAATACATATAGATTAATCTGATCAATACATAGAGATTATATATCCCATCAATACATATAGATTATATATGTGATCAATACATATAGATTATATATCTGATCAATACATATAGATTATATATATGATCAATACATATAGATTTTATATCTGATCAATACATACAGATTATATATATGATCATACATATAGATTATATATCCTATCAATACATATAGATTATATATCTGATCAATACATATATGATCAATACATATAGATTATATATCCTATCAATACATATAGATTATATATCTGATCAATACATATATGATCAATACATATGGATTATATATCCTATCAATACATATAGATTATATATCCTATCAATACATATAGATTATATATCTGATCAATACATATATGATCAATACATATAGATTATATATCCTATCAATACATATAGATTATATATCTGATCAATACATATAGATTATATGTGATCAATACATATATATTATATATGTGATCAATACATATAGATTATATACCTGATCAATACATATATATTATATATCTGATCAATACATATAGATTATATACCTGATCAATACATATAGCTTATATATCTGATCAATACATATAGATTATATATCCTATCAATACATATAGATTATATATCTGATCAATACATATAGATTATATATGTGATCAATACATATATATTATATATGTGATCAATACATATAGATTATATATCTGATCAATACATATAGATTATATATCTGATCAATACATATAGATTATATATCCTATCAATACATATAGATTATATATCTGATCAATACATATAGATTATATATCTGATCAATACATATAGATTATATATGTGATCAATACATTAAATATAGATTATTAATAAATAAACAATACCAGGATGTTCAGTACCTTTCTAAACCAGTAAGACTCCCTAAGCGACCGTCAGGTCGCATCATGATTTGAGAGCAAAATCTGTAGGAGCAGTGTCCAAAAATGTGTTTGAAAAAAATTGTCCTGATGGTGGCGCTATATGGGACAGATCCATATTGATGAGATGAGTGTAGACATACTGTGTAGTGATTTGCGTGATTTTAGGTAAAAATTTGTAGGAGCAGTGTCCAAAAATGTGTTTAGCAAGAATCGGCCTCATGGTGGCGCTAAAATGTGGCATGGATCGGGGCAATGGTTGCGGAGATATGAGCAGGGCAAAAGTGTGACGTGTGATGTGTGACAGACTGACAGACTGACGGACAGCTGGTCGAGGTGTTGATAGTAGCTGCGACCTGACGGTCACAACAATACCAGACCGGATTGGGATGTTCATACCTTTCTGAGCTTCAATGCAGAGTCCTGTTGTAGAGTCTCTCACAGGTTCTTCTTTTTCTGCGTCGTATTTTATCACAGCGTAAGGAAACACCATCTGTAAATGGAAACACACACACACGCACACACGCACACGCACACGCACACGCACACACGCACACGCACACGCACACGCACACGCATACGCACACAAACACACACTACATTATAATCGGAGAAATGGACCGAATATAAAACAGAATGACACCACAAGTGTCTGACATGGATTAAAATGTGATGACTAAAATGATGTAATAATGTTGACCCTGTGATGTTTTGTAACAAACAAGGTAAGTTAAAAAAAAGATGATAAAGTTATAAAGTTTACCCTGTGAAAGAAGTTAATAATATTCTCAGATGATAATGAAATGTTGTATTAATTGTTGTCAGATGATAAAGATAATAAAATGTAGTATTAATTGTTGTCAGGTGATAAAGAGATAAAGTTTACCCTATGAAAGAGGTTGACTCTGCCCACCACTCCGACCTTGTATTAATTGATAAAGTTATAAAGTTTACCCTGTGAAAGAAGTTAATAATGTTCTCAGATGATAATGAAATGTTGTATTAATTGTTGTCAGATGATAAAGATAATAAAATGTAGTATTAATTGTTGTCAGGTGATAAAGAGATTAAGTTTACCCTATGAAAGAGGTTGACCCTGCCCACCACTCCGACCTTGTATTAATTGATAAAGAGATAAAGTTTACCCTGTGAAAGAGGTTGACTCTGCCCACCACTCCGACCTTGAATTAATTGATAAAGAGATAAAGTTTACCCTATGAAAGAGGTTGACTCTGCCCACCGCTCCGACCTTGCCGATATAGTTGATCAGACTGATGTTTCCCTCGGTGGAGGCGTACAGTTCGTTGATGCGGACGTCTCCAAATCGCTTTAAGAACTCCCTCCACACATCTGCTCGGATGCCGTTCCCGATCGCAATCCTTACCGAGTGGTCCCGGTCGTTGGCTTTCTGTGGAGAGAGAAGGTTTATGAGAAACAATCCTTATATGGAGTGGTCCCTATCGTTGGCTTTCTGTGGAGAAAAATACAAAAAAAGTTATGAACAATTTATGTCAGTCAAGTCAATTAATTAACTTCTTCACTTAAAGTGTTAGTTCAGCTATTTTTGACATAAAGCTGTGTGAAATACTTGCCATTAAAATAGTGGTTACAAATGTATTAATTGATTACCAGAGTCCCGTGGTCAGAGTTCTGGTCAGTTGGTGATTTGGCAGGGGCTCATGGCCCAATCATTAAAAATAGATGAATCCACAAAACTAGCGTCATTTGTGTTGTTGACCTATTTCTACCAAATAGACCAACTTTCGTTCAACTTTGACCCCTCTGTCACATGGTACTATTTTTTTGTGTCCAGTATCACTACGCCGCTGCAACGTATTTCCCAAAACAAGGTGCTTTGCAGTCAGCTGATCGGAACGAAACCTCGCTCTATATGGTAGAAATAGGCCAACAATACAAATGACGCTAGTTTTGTGGATTAATCTATTTTCAATGATTGGGCCACGCCAAATGGCCCCCACCCTATTGGAACTACTTAATATTCATCTAAAACTGACCAGAACTCTGACCACGGGACTCTGGTAATCAATTAATACATTTGTAACCACTATTTTAATGGCAAGTATTTCACACAGCTATATGTTAAAAATTGCTGAACTAACACTTTAAAGGAGTAGCTGTGTTGAAGGAAGTCAAGGACTTCAAGTACCTGGGCGCATGGGTCGACTCAACTGAGAAAGACCTTAAAGTAAGGAAGGCACTCGCTTGGAGGGCCCTAAACGGCATGAACAGTGTATGGAACTCTAGCCTCCCCCGCCAAATCAAACATAGCTTCTTCTTTGCAACAGTGGAGTCTGTTCTCCTCTATGGCAGTGAATGCTGGACCCTGAAGCCAACCCTGCAGAAGTCTCTAGATGGGTGCTACACTAGAATGTTGCGTGCAGTACTCAACATCAACAGGAGTGCACATGTTACCAACAGGAGCCTGTATGAGGGAATACCAAGGGTAAGCGAGAAAATTGCCACCAGAAGAATGAGACTAGCAGGACACTGCCAAAGACACCAGGAGCTTCCAGCCAGCAAATTGGTACTGTGGGAGCCAACACATGGGCACCGGTCGCGAGGACGTCCCACAAAAACATACGTGGACGTACTCAAGGAAGACGTAGGGACACAGAACACCAATGAGCTGGCCAGATGTATGGAGAATCGAGATGACTGGAAACAACGATGGAGGGCTCGTCTGAGGACGACCTAGATAGATCACCCCCGAAATGACTTTTTTCTATTGATTACTCACTCCATGGAGACTTGAGTTCAATAATATATATATTATTTTGTATTTGTCGCATTCCTAAGACAAAAATATATATTATAGTAAATCTACCCCCATTGATTCCGGATGGGGACCCAAATGTATCTGGGTCCACATCCGGAATCAATCGGGGTACATTTTTGTAATCAAATGATTGTCTTAGGAATGTGACAAAAAACAAAAATATTATTGAACTCAAGTCTCCATGGCGTGAGTAATCAATAGGAAAAAGTCATTTCGGGGGTGAACTACTCCTTTAATGCACTTCTTCAATTAAAGGAGTAGTTCACCTCCGAAATGACGTTCTTCACCATGAATACTTGAGTTCAATATTGTTTTTGTAGTTGTCACATTCCTAAGACAATAAAATATATTATTGTACATTTACCCCCATTGATTCTGGATGGGGACCCAAATGCATCTGGGTCCCCATCCGGAATCAATCGGGGTACATTTTTGTAATCAAATTATTGTCTTAAGAATGCGACAAAAAACAAAACAACTCAAGTATCCATGGTGTGAGTAATCAATAGGAAAAGAAAAAGTCATTTTGGGCGTGAACTACTCCTTTAAGTCTCAATCTTTTGTGATTCCTTTATTGATTCTGTACATAATAAGTAAACAACTGAAAAGAAATGACCATGGCACCCATGGCTGTCCCAAATCAGTGTACTGTACATGGTCACCTATATTATATAAAAAACACGGTGGTATTGTAAGCAGTAAGACTCCCTAATCGGGAGATAAGCGACCGTTGGTCGCTTATCTCCACAAATAGGCCAAAAGTTTGTTTTACCAAAATCGTCCTGATGGTGGCGCTAGATGGGACAGATGCGTTTTGATTACATGACTGTAGAGATACTGTGCGATTTGTGTGATTTTAGGGCAAAATCTGTAGGAGCAGTGTCCAAAAATGTGTTGGAAAAAATCGGCCTGATAGTGGCGCTATATGGGACAGGTCCATGTTGATGACATGGGTGTAGACATACCCTCATTTATCAATGGAGTGTAAAAAATGGTCTATTTTTTTCACCAAATTTTGCATAGGGCAACGTGTGCACGGCATTTATCAATGCTTCCTAAACAGACACACCTGGCGTACATTTGATCCCAGCGTTGATAAATGCGCAGGCTGAAATTTAAATAACACGCCCTTAATTATTCTCGAAACGCCCTGATTTTACGACCAGAACAACCCGAATACGACCTAACAACCAAAGAAAAGCCATGTCCGCGTCCCACACAGACCACGCACACATGCACGCACGCACGCACACACCTACACACGCAACTAGGCTACTTGGAACAGCAGCATTTTGGTTTACACAGCAGTCTTTGACAGTGGAAACGTGGGATTAACCAACGGTACAATCTTTGACAAGGAGGCTATAGCACCGCAGCCGACATGAATGACACAAGTCACTGGTCACTGCCATGAATACTTTTGGATATTAATTTAAACCATTGCCTACCCGTGCCGTGCGTGCGCAGACAGAACGCGTTCATTTGGTTACAAGCAATCATATTCCCCATGGCCATGATCTCAAGGCTCGCCACGTCGGGTTTCATCATTAACTCCAGCATAGTGTACAGTATCTACTGTATAAATTGAGAAACCCCACGGTTACGTTTTGGATATTAATTTAACCCAATTTCGGCGACGAGCGCAATGCACGTTTGAGTGCTTGAACTAGCGATCATGTACCGTTCCTGCGCGGGCTGGTCTTCTCCTAGGTGGGCCGTGGACCCCCAAATAAACCATCCGCAGCGTGCGTGCGCAGGGCTGGGCACAGCCAGGTTTGGAGCTTCGGGTTTTATCCATATTTAAAAGGACTCGCGTCACTGTATAAATTGGGGGCTCACGCCTCACGATAGATCACAGCGGCGCCGCGCTGGTCCCGAAAATGCTCTCGCATGCGTTCGTAGGTTATAATGTGCTTGTTCTGAGCCAGGTCTGCAATCTTAAAATAAGCACTTAACAGTAGATTGCTTCCATGTTGCTAGATTTTGATTGCTTGTCATTGTAACTTGGAAATAAAATCGGCGTGCATGTCCATGATGTAGCTGGCTATAATATACTTTTATAAAATGTTATATTTTCACAGGATTATTTATTATTGTGTTGGATATACATTTTCGAGTGGATACATGTGTCCATTTCCTGTCAAATAGTTAGACAATGCTGCTCCGCACGTCTACAATGGAACAAAGTGGTGTAGGATGAATCCTACACCACCTCTGGACTTGACGTGAGATTTGATCCTACCCTACGCCAACGTCAAGTTGAAATGATAAATGTCGAGACTTCCCTAAATTTTGGTGTACACCCAAATTTTGATCTGCACCACGTTGATAAATGAGGGCCTACTGCGATTTGCGTGATTTTAGGGCAAAATCTGTAGGAGCAGTGTCCAAAAATGTGTTTTAAAAAATCGGCCTGAAGGTGGCGCTATATGGGACAGATCCAAGTTGATGACATGAGTGTAGACATTCTGTGTACCGATTTGCGTGATTTTAGGGCAAAAATTGTAGGAGCAGTGTCCAAAAATGGGTTTTGCAAGAATCAGCCTCATGGTGGCGCTAGAAGAGGGCCATGTGAGAAATGAGGGGTGGGGTCTCCGCGCCGCCGAGGCGGACGAATAGGTACCGGCCCCGGCTCTCCCGGTCGCTCCTAGCCCGAGTTAAGGCATTTTATGTGAGCTGCAGTGGAGGGGGTCCTCCACTGTGGAGGGGGTCCTCCACTGGGGGCGCCACCACTTTTGCATCCGTTCTGGAGCACCAGGAGTCGGTGGTCCCCGGGAATTCCCCGTGAGCAGCCCCGTTGGGGTGGTCATTTTTGCACATTTGGTCATTTTTTACACCTGGGGGTCCCCCAGGGACCTGGGGGTCCCTGGAGCTCCGGGGGTCCTTGGAGGTTGTAGTTTGGCAGAGAAGGAGTTTGTGTGGAAATTTTGGCATGGATCGGGGCAATGGTGGCGGAGATATGAGTAGGGGGAAAGTGTGACGTGTAACGAGTGACGTGACGGAGGGAAGGAAGGAAGGAAGGAAGGACAGACAGACAGACTGACGGCTGGTGGAGGTTTGGATATTATGAGAGTGTAAAAGTAACTGCGACCTACGGTCGCAATAATATGTAATCTAGTATAAATAATACCTTAGTGGTATTGCAGAGGCATCTCATAGTATCTGGTATAAATACCTTAGTGGTATTGCAGAGGTATCTCATAGTAATCTGGTATAAATACCTTAGTGGTATTGCAGAGGTATCTCATAGTAATCTGGTATAAATACCTTAGTGGTATTGCAGAGGTATCTCATAGTATCTGGTATAAATACCTTAGTGGTATTGCAGAGGTATCTCATAGTTTCTCCGATGTATTGGATGACGGTAACATTGTACTTCCTGCAGTCGTCCCAGAACTGAGAGGCAGAAAACTTACTCTTCAAAGCAATGGTGATTCCTGGAAGAAAGTAATACCAGTAAGACTCCCTAATCAGGAGATAAGCCACCGTCTGGTCGCAGCGGGATTCTAGGGCAAAGTCTGTAGGAGCAGTGTCCAAAAATGTGTTTTAAAAATAAAAACACATTTTATATATATATATATATATATATATATATATATATATATATATATATATATATATATATATATTATATTATGATATTCCATACCTCTCTCAATGGCTCCAATAGAATCATATTATATAATAGTAATAAATATTATTATTGTATTATTGCATACCTCTCTCTATGGCTCCAGTGAAGGCCATAAAGCCAGCTGTGTGATACAGAGGCAGGTTGACATAAATCACATCGTCAGATTTCACCCCAACAGCTCTCTGTAGGAAGGACATGGCCCACAGCTTCTGGTGGCTCACCATGGCTGCTTTAGGAAGACCTACAGGAGAACAAAAACACCATGGCAGCTTTAGGAAGACCTGAGAAGAGAAGATAGACACCATGGCTGCTTTAGGAAGACCTACAGGAGAACATAAACACCATGGCAGCTTTAGGAAGACCTGAGAAGAGAAGATAGACACCATGGCTGCTTTAGGAAGACCTGAGAAGAGAACATAAACACCATGGCCGCTTTAGGAAGACCTGAGAAGAGAAGATAGACACCATGGCTGCTTTAGGAAGACCTGAGAAGAGAAGATAGACACCATGGCTGCTTTAGGGAGACCTGAGAAGAGAACATAAACACCATGGCTGCTTTAGGAAGACCTGAGAAGAGAAGATAGACACCATAGCTGCTTTAGGAAGACCTACAGGAGAACATAAACACCATGGCTGCTTTAGGGAGACCTACAGGAGAACATAAACACCATGGCTGCTTTAGGAAGACCTGAGAAGAGAAGATAGTCTCACCATGTTAGGAAGACCTTTAAACGAGAATGTATCACCATGGCAGCCTTAGGGAGACCTACAAGAGAACATAAACACCATGGCTGCTTTTGGTTTGATTCCCGATCCGGACAACCTTTGCCACGCGTCACTCCACATCTTTCCCCCCATTTCCTGTCAGTCTACTGTCCAATCAATAAAGAGCTGTCAGTCTACTGTCCTATCAATAAAGGCAAAAAAGCCCCAAAACAAATCTAGCTAAAGTATAAAATAATTAAGACCCCTCCACCTTGGGCCCTAGTAACTTGGTCCCACTACATCTAGCCTACATATGGCCTACATCAGATCTAGATATGGACTAGATATGGCCTACATCAGACCTACATATGGCCTACATCTTGGCACGAACGCCTCAAAGTGTTTGTTGTAAAATGTCTGGTCAAAACCTGGGGGGTGAAAACGTGTTGAAGAGAGTGGAGAAGAGACTTGGTGAACTGTATGCTGAAATAGAAAGCACCAAGTAGAGTTTAACTCAGGTCTGTTTTACTAAAGTATAAGTGGTTAAACTGAAGTGATGCTGATGAATTCCAAACATTATCAAAGTATTCTGAGGCACTCCTGGATACCACAGCACCCAAGGATTGCCACGGAACACTTTGAGATACCCTGGTGTAGATGTTTGTATATACAGTAGATCTAACCTGTAGTTCCATAGGTGTATATGTAGATAATCTAACCTGTAGTTCCAGATGTGTAGATGTAAACAGCTGGACTGTGCAGAGTAACATGAGATCGTAGCTCAGATGGAAGAGGATCTTCTGAGGCCAGGAGGACTTTATCAGTGAAGGAGACCAGTCCAGGTGTGGAGCTTTCTGCAGCCAGGAGGAAGACGGTGACGTTCTGCTCCACCAGCGTTGGAAGAACCTCCTCCACAGCAGCCTTCAGCTCTGCATCGATGGAGACAACACAGAATGATGGAGACAACACTTTGGAGACAACACAGAACACTGGTTCACACTTTGGAGACAACACAGAACACTGGTTCACACTTTGGAGACAACACAGAAAGCTGGTTCACACACTTTGGAGACAACACAGAACACTGGTTCACACTTTGGAGACAACACAGAACACTGGTTCACACTTTGGAGACAACACAGAAAGCTGGTTCACACATTTTGGAGACAACACAGAACACTGGTTCACACTTTGGAGACAACACAGAACACTGGTTCACACACTTTGGAGACAACACAGAAAGCTGGTTCAAACACTTTGGAGACAACACAGAAAGCTGGTTCACACACTTTGGAGACAACACAGAACACTGGTTCACACTTTGGAGACAACACAGAACACTGGTTCACACTTTGGAGACAACACAGAACACTGGTTCACACTTTGGAGACAACACAGAACACTGGTTCACACTTTGGAGACAACACAGAACACTGGTTCACACTTTGGAGACAACACAGAACACTGGTTCACACACTTTGGAGACAACACAGAAAGCTGGTTCAAACACTTTGGAGACAACACAGAAAGCTGGTTCACACACTTTGGAGACAACACAGAACACTGGTTCACACACTTTGGAGACAACACAGAAAGCTGGTTCACACACTTTGGAGACAACACAGAAAGCTGGTTCACACACTTTGGAGACAACACAGAAAGCTGGTTCACACACTTTGGAGACAACACAGAAAGCTGGTTCACACACTTACACAGAAAGCTGGTTCACACACTTTGGAGACAACACAGAAAGCTGGTTCACACTTTGGAGACAACACAGAACACTGGTCACACACTTTGGAGACAACACAGAAAGCTTGTTCACACACTTTGGAGACAACACAGAAAGCTGGTTCACACACTTTGGAGACAACAAAGAAAGCTGGTTCACACACTTTGGAGACAACAAAGAAAGCTGGTTCACACACTTTGGAGACAATACAGAAAGCTGGTTCACCACACCTTACAGCTCCTCACCCAAAAGAGAAAGTAGACGTTTGAACAAAACTAGTGAAAATAGATGATCTACACAAGTGCTGCGTTGCGAGCTTGTAGATCAGCTATTTCCACTGATTCTAATGTCATTAGAACTGGGGACACCCAAAACAATCATAATTGATCTGTATCCTATAACACAGTGATATATCAGTGATATGAATAGAACTGTAACACAGTGATATATCAGTCATATGAATAGAACTGTATCCTACTGTATAACACAGTGATACAGTATACAGTAAGTGATATGAATATAACTGTATAACACAGTGATATACAGTAAACTCTAATACAAGAGTAGATCTAAAGCGATCAGATGCTTAGAACCTGTGTTTTCATCTGGATTTATGCCGACTGCCACTGTCTGGACCAGCTTTAGCCCCGGGGCTACCTTGACAGCTACAGCCTGCCGGGCGCAAGCCGGCTGCTAGGCTGATAGCCCGGGCAGACAGCACAGATAAATCATCGTCAACCACTGAGAAGAGAGCAACAATCATACAAGAGTCCGATTCATCGCAGCAGGCCCAGATCTGGGCCTGTGCCGGTGAGTCTTGTTCCAGTACAGTGACACCTCCTGACTGTGCACTATGTCTTGTGTTTACTTCTCTCTGTGGGCTACTTTGTGTAGCCCGTGCGGGTATGTTTCCTGAGCTGCCTGTCTGCCAACTGTCTACCTAGCCAGCTACAGCATCTAATTTATCACCGTTACACCTTTACTGGCCAAAGCTATTTTTCTTCCCACAGCAAAACGATGACATCACTTACCCTGCCTCCAGACTGCAACAGCTGCCTCCGCCTATCCCAGATAGTGACTGAGCTTCAAGGAAGGATCTCCATACTCCATCAAACATCAAATTAAGGATGATGAGACGCTTTTGGATTTCTTATGTCCAGATGTTGTCAACCCAGCCACGGAAATAGACTCCTCATCTGTTGTACACATGTTATGTCCTGTCGCATCATCCCAAATTGAAGGTGCCCTGGACGACACTGTCCCTATGGTAGTCCGCTCAAGTCCTGCTGTCGTCTCTGAGGCGGCCCGCCGTGACCTGGACCTCACTGTCCCAGCGATGTTGTCCGAGACTACATCCTTACCCCGTCCACGACCCCAATCCTGTTCCACTCCCGCCCCATTACTCCCGTGGCAAACAGCCGGGCGCAAATTTAAGAAAGCAGCGTTCTCACGTTCCATTTTCAATACAACTAATCAGGTCCCACAGATTCCCACGAGCAATAGTTACAGCCCACCCCCGTTACCTACTAGCAATAGTTTTTCAGTCCTGGATATGAATGAGTTCCCTCCATTGGGTCCGCCATCCTCACTATATCCGGCTAGTGCGTCCAACGCTAGTGTGACCACCACCACACAGAAAAATGCACGCAGAAAAATGTTAAAAAATGCTATAAAACGCCGCTCGGTGGGCCCCCCCGGGCATCAGCCATTTAAAAAGCCCACCCCCCCTACATTATACAACACCTGGGAATGGCCCGGGACGAAGCCATCACAGAAGCACACCCCTCCCATAGTACAGACGGCGATACTCCACGATAGCCCCCCACCACAGCTGCCTGCTCCGCCTAACCCCCATACGCCTACTATTCCATCCACCCTCCCCCCTCCAACCACTTTACTTTTAGGAGACTCCGTCATAAAACACACTCGACTCAATAAAACAATAACTCGTTGTTTTCCTGGGGCAACCACCGCAGACATCCTCGAAATAATCCCCGAAGTCCTGGCGTCTCTCCCATCCTCCGTCACAACCATTGTCCTTCATGTAGGCACCAACGACCGCTACTCGGAACTTTCACGACTCCACTTTACACGCCTCCTCAATATACTCGACACCAGTGGAAAGTCCATTTTCATCTCTGGCTCGTTGGCGACGATGCGTCGCGGGGACGCGCACCTCAGCCGGCTACTGTCTTTGGACCACTGGCTCCAACGTGCCTGTCACTCTCACAACTTCCATTATATTCACAATTTCTATTTATTTTGGGAGCGGCCATCATTCCTTGCAAGCGATGGCCTCCATCCGAGCAAGCTTGGATGCCAGATGCTTGTAATCAATTTTAGTCGCTCCTTAGCCCTGGAAACGATAGCTCATCGTTGACTGTCTGCCACCACAGCTGACCGGTCAGTGTCTGATTACAGGATCACGTCATCAGCCACCTCTGGTCACCAACATTCCAGTTCACAAACTCATTACAACGCCCCCTTGTGGTCGGGCGGGCCTCCTCCCTCTAGCGAGTCAGCTTTGACTACAAATTTCCTCACAAATATTAACAATATAATCCAGGTTGCTATTCAAACAAACACATTTAATATAACAACAATAATTAGACCTAGACAACAAAGACTGCTGTCAGCCCCAGATTTCCAATCCAGCCATGGCAGCGTCCTTTCTAATCTCCTGTTATGACCACGGCTCTTAGGCCATAACAAATGGAGAGGGACACCCTAACACTAACCCTAACCCTAACCCTTTCTAATCTCCTGTTATGACCACGGCTCTAACCCTAACCCTAACCCCAACCCTAACCACGGCTCTTAGGCCATAACAAATGGAGAGGGACACCCTAACCCTAACCCTTTCTAATCTCCTGTTATGACCACGGCTCTTAGGGTTAGGGTTAGGGTTCGCCTACCCTAACCCTAACCCTTAGGCCATAACAAATGGAGAGGGACACGGCTGTTAAAAGTGTACAAAACATATTTATTTACATTTTAAACAATAATATGAACAAAACTTATGGGATGTGTAAATCAGTGTAATCAGTAGTGTCAGCAGTGTGTGGATGTGTGGAAGATGTAGTGTGGTGGTGTTGAATGGTGCAAACCAAAACTAGGCTAGTTAGCCAAAAGTGCTGCTGCTCTCATGGCAGGAGAGAGAGAGACTGAGCCAGCCTTTTATAGTGCACCCTGGGAACACTGGCCAGGTGCTCCCAATGCACCTGATTGTCAATCTGCAGGACCTGTGGGAAGTTAGTCAGACAAGAGAATACTCTAACCACACAGGCCCTAGTAGGCCGACTACAGGGGCCGTGACACCCTCCCCCTACAAAACGAGGACCCTTAAGGGGCCGAGAAACGAACAGCTAAACCAAAACATACTAAACGTGTCATTTAGTAAAGAAAAGCTAAACTATTGCTTTCAAAAGTACATTCAAAATGTGAACCAATCAGACCATTTACCTACAAAGACAAGAACCCAAATTAATTTTGGTCTACCCAATAATCACCCAGTAGCCAATCTAATGGCCAATACGCATATCAAAAACACTACGCATATCACAAACCATGTTTTGAAAATGTAACAAACCACTTAAATAAATGTCACTCTAACCACTCCAATCTGCACATGGCATACCAGCCCACCATCCCCAGCAAACAAGATCCGGAATTACTTGAAGCATCTAAGAGGATAGGGACAGGAACAGAGCCATTAACAGCAAGAAAGGCAGAACCACAAGATAGGTCAAAACACAGGTCAAAACACAGGTCACATTACCTCCCCTGCAACATTTTCTGATCCACATAAGTCATCAAGTACCCTTTAACAGGCCAACCTGAATAAGCCCAGAGTGGAGGCTCCTCCCAGCTCACCGGGAGTGTGCGCACAAAGCCCCACACCAATATATCCAGCGTTGCCCGAACCTAACCCCCCCATCCCAACCGACCCATATGTCAGAAGGACAAGGGGCAGCGAACACTGTCCCCCAGCCATTTTGGCCTGGCGAGACAAATCGCAAACTTAGTACAGAATAAAACCAAACCAAACGAATTCTGTCTCCCAGCCATTCCAGCCTGGCAAGACAAATCATATACTTAGGCCAGGATAAAACCAAATCTACACCTCCCAGCCACCTGCAGCCTGGCAGATACAACACTGCCTCCCAGCTGCACCGGCCTGGTGAAGACAATTCCTGCCTTTACATTACCAATTATAACTACAGCTCCCAAACATGGAACTCACAAGAACTTAGTACTGAAACAATTCTGGACCAAACCATACTGACAGAAAGGGAAAACCTATGAGGACAAAACTGAGGACAAGTGACTTTTTAGATTACCATTAACCAAAAAACAAATGCTCTCTCTAAAACCCTGCCAAAGCCAGGACAGCTGCTACAGGTGCGCCTACAGGTGCGATGATCCCCCTACCTCAGCTGCTTTACCTAAACCTAATGAAAATAACATATTTTGGTGAGCACTTTTCTCAGCCAATCAAATATTTCAGCGAAACTCCGCTGGCACCAAATCATATGAACTTTAACAAATCTGTACTTCATGCTCTGGTCAATACATCTCCATATTAGCAACACATACCAGTGTCAAAATAGACTTCATCTCACCTCGTTTTGACCAGTGAATGGTGGTGAATGGTGGTTAATGGTGGCATCAATGTGATGCCCTGGTACAGGGTTTGTATGCCTTTCTGTGTAGCCATTTTAGCAGGGCCTGCTGGGGGGAAGTGCACCGAGCCTGCAACCGATGCGCCTCAGCGCCGCCTCTCTGAGACGGGCCAGAACTACGGCCACCCATAACCCCTCCCAGCTTCCGTCTGGTGGACCACATCCGTCAGGAGGGTCGCACCGTCTGGAGGGTCGCACCGTCAGGTGGACCAACACCCAGATGCCCCTATAATGTCCACTCACTGGCTGCACCTACAAAAAGCATACACCTCTGCACCACTGCTGTGTACCCACCATGCTACCAACCACTGTTTACATGCCCCATCATGGCCAAACCAGCTCAGTTTTTACTGTCAGCTGTTGGATCTAGAGTCGTTATCCACTGATGCCAACATTACTACTAGCCAATATTGACACAGAGCAGAACTACACAAAGAAAATGGGCAACAACGGCGTGACACTGAAAAAATGCTCACCTAATTTTACAAAAAATAACACTGAAAACCAAAAACACCAAGCGAACTTCTTTAACAAAAATAGCGTATACTACTAATCCTATTTGGGGACCACCACAACAAAAACGCACCCTTAACACCCATCCTGACTGCTAACCACTACACTAACACTGTGCAGTTTTACCAATTAAATTACAGCACAACCCAAAACCATTAAATATTTAACAAAAACTGAACTAACAAATACAACCAAAACACTTTAACTACCATGCACCTTCTCCTATGACTATGCCAGACCTGCCGGTCTACAGGCTTCAAACCAAGACAGGAAGTTTACTTTACCTGCTCAAAACGTCATGGCAAAATACTAGTTCTATTTTTTAACAAACGGCACATCTCCCACCTGTTGTCACCAAGGGAATTACCCTCCCCTCACCCTTCACGCTTCTCGCTTCTCGCTTCACATTTCATGTCCTTCACGTCCATCACATCCCTCACGTCCATCGCGTCCATCAACCAAGGGGACACACCCTTCTGACACCAAGGGATGACGCAAGCATGGAACAAACATTTGTTAATCACATATTTTGAAACAGATTTCCAATACGAATGGGCCTACAACTTTAGATGTGGCCAAAACGTATCATTTCCATTTTTTTTTTAGACGAGCCCCCATGTTATGACCACGGCTCTTAGGCCATAACAAATCGAGAGGGACATGGCTGTTAAAAGTGTACAAAACATATTTATTTACATTTTAAACAATAATATGAACAAAACTTATGGGATGTGTAAATCAGTGTAATCAGTAGTGTCAGCAGTGTGTGGATGTGTGGAAGATGTAGTGTGGTGGTGTTGAATGGTGCAAACCAAAACTAGGCTAGTTAGCCAAAAGTGCTGCTGCTCTCATGGCAGGAGAGAGAGAGACTGAGTGCGGCCGCACCCAGCCTTTTATAGTGCACCCTGGGAACACTGGCCAGGTGCTCCCAATGCACCTGATTGTCAATCTGCAGGACCTGTGGGAAGTTAGTCAGACAAGAGAATACTCTAACCACACAGGCCCTAGTAGGCCGACTACAGGGGCCGTGACACTCCGCACAGTGAGACGTGACACCTCACCTGCAGACTCACCTGTCACTTCATCATTTGTGATGTGTCTGCTAAATGTTAGAGCTCTCTCAAACAAATCATTCATCTGTAGAGATTTTATTACATCAACAAACTCAGACCTGTTTATGATAACAGAATCAAGGCTAAATCCAGGCGACGTGGCAACTCTGTTGGAGACCTGCCCGCCGGATTTTCTATTTTTTAATCACCCTAGATTAAGTCATGCTGGTGGGCTAGCAATGATTTATAGAAATAATATTAAATGTTCCCCGGTTGATTTTGGTAGCTTTTCTACTTTTGAGATTTTCTCTATTTTAATTAATGGTAAGACCCCTATTTTATGTGTTTTAATCTACAGACCACCAAAACGTGCTACTGGTTTTTTAGATGAGTTTTCTGAGCTTCTGTCAATTATTATGACCCAGTATGACAGAGTTATCCTGGCCGGCGACTATAACATTCATGTTTGCTGTCCCTCTTCTGTATTTGTTACAGATTTTATTGTACTGTATGAATCTTTTAATCTGACACAACATGTAAATAGCCCCACCCACAAGCTGGGACATACCCTTGACCTGGTGCTCTCTCATGGTATCTCCCTGGACAATGTGAATATTTTAGAATTCCCCTCCTCTGACCACAAAGCAGTACACTTCAGTACTTTACTCCTCTGACCACAAAGCAGTTAGGGTTAGGGTTCAGTACTAACCCTACTAGTACCCTAACCCTAACACTTCAGTACTTTGCTCCCCTCCTCTGACCACAAAGCAGTACACTTCAGTACTTTACTCCTCTGACCACAAAGCAGTACACTTCAGTACTTTGCTCCCCCGTCCTGCTCCTATCCCACGCACTTTCTCCCGCTCTCGGAAATTTGACTCAAATTCCAGGCATCAGTTCCATCAGGCTTTTATTGCTACCCCATTCAATCCCACCACCCATGCCTCACTCCCAGTCGATGAATTAGTTGATGTTTTTAACAGCACCTGTTCTTATATACTTGACACCATTGCACCTTTTAAAATTAAATATACCAAGCCAAAGGCCATGCTCTGGTTGAATGACCAGACACGGGAATTAAAAAGAACCTGCAGAAAGGTTGAAAGAAAATGGAAAAAAGACAGGCTCACCTCCTCTTATGACCATCTTAGAGAATTGATGGCTAGCTATCAGACTGCTGTCATAGAGGCCAGAAATAACTATTTCTCCAACCTCATTCCTCACATTCCCATAACTCCAGAGTTCTGTTTAAAGCCATTGACTCAGTCATCAATCCACTTCCCACCCAGCCTCTGGAGGCCTCACCTGAAAAATGTGAGGAGTTCCTCCTCCACTTCATAAATAAAGTGGAAGGAATACGACTGCAGCTCCCCCCTGTACCTAGAGCTCCTGATTATGGTCCACCACTAGCCTCTCATCTCACCACCTTCCAACAAATTTCAACAGTTACACTCCTGGAGACAATAAATCAGATGAAATCCACCTCATGCTCCCTTGACACTATCCCTACCTCATTCCTGAAGGAGGTTATTGAGACCATTGGCCCCTCTATTTTATCTATCATAAACTGCTCCCTATCAACTGGCACATTCCCCTCCAGCCTTAAAAGTGCCCTGGTTCAGCCTTTGCTAAAAAAAGGCTTCCCTGGACCCTCGTGTTTTAAATCATTTTAGACCTATCTCCAAACTCTCTTTTTTATCAAAAGTTTTAGAAAAAATAGCCTCAAATCAACTGATTTCCTATATGAATTTTAACAGTGTTTTCGAAAAATTTAAATCTGGTTTCCGCTCTTTCCATAGCACTGAGACAGCTCTTTTAAAGGTCACTAACAACATACTTCTTGCCGCAGACAGGGGGGACTGTTCAATACTATTCCTCCTGGATCTGAGCTCGGCATTTGACACGGTGGATCATCCCATTTTAATAGAGAGGTTAGAGCACTGGGTGGGGATCAAGGACGTAGCACTAAAATGGCTCAGCTCCTACCTTACAGGGCGGAGCTTCTCAGTGGTTATAGGAGAGGCCACCTCCACCAAGGCCCCTTTCATGTGTGGTGTCCCTCAGGGCTCAATTTTAGGCCCCCTGCTTTTCTCCATATATATGCTCCCCTTTGGAAACATCATTCGCACACACAATATTCACTTTCATTGCTACGCTGATGATACACAACTTTACATCCCTCTAACATCTGGTTCCGGTAACATGTCCCGCCTTTTAACCTACCTTGCTGACATCAAACATTGGATGACCCAAAACTTCCTCCAGTTAAATGAATCAAAATCTGAAATAATCCTGTTTGGTCCCCCCAGTTCAACCATCTCCCTCCACTCACAACTTGGTCCCCTCTCCGCTAATATCACTCCAGCAGCCCGTAATCTGGGTGTTATTTTCGATTCAGACCTTTCATTCAACAAACACATTACAACCGTTGTCCAATCATGCTATTTCCAGTTACGTAACATCAAAAAAATCAAGCCATTTCTGTTAGCCCCTGATCTTGAAAAGGTAATCCATGCCCTCATTTCATCACGACTTGACTACTGCAATTCCCTCTACTCCGGTCTCACCAAAAGAAACCTATCAGTTGATCCAAAACTCTGCTGCAAGACTGCTCACAAATACAAGGAAACGTGACCATAATATTAATATATATATAACATAATATATAATATGGTTATATTATAACCCCTATTTTGGCTACTCTTCATTGGCTACCTGTGAGCTATAGATGTGACTTTAAAGTCCTACTCATCACTTACAAAGCCTTACATGGTCTGGCTCCTACATATATACTAGATTTGCTGCCCCCGTATGAACCTGGGCGCTCCCTTAGGTCCTCAAATACAGCCCTATTGAAAGGCCACGATACCAATATGGTTACCCGAGGTGACCGGGCGTTTGCTGCCCGGGCACCCAGGTTGTGGAACGCACTCCCAGTGCACCTTAGGTTAGCAGCTTCTTTGCCACGTTTTAAATCACTGCTTAAAACATATTTATTTACTAAATGTTTTTCTTAATTGTACTGATGTGATAGTACCTACTTTTTAATCTATGATTTGTGATTCATTTTGTGTTTTTGCGTTATGTTTTATAAGTGTTTTTGCTCTGTTACATGATGTTTTAATTCTTGCCTTGTACAGCACTTTGTGACTTTGTTTTGAAAGGTGCTATATAAATAAAATTCATTATCATTATCATTATCATTATACAGTAAGTGATATGAATAGAATAGATCTGTATCATATAACACAGTGACATATCAGTGATATGAATATAACTGTATAACACAGTGATATACAGTATACAGTAAGAGATATGAATACACTGTATCCTACTGTATAACACAGTGATATACAGTATACAGTAAGTGATATGAATAGAACTGTATCCTACTGTATAACAGTGATACATACAGTAAGTGATCTGTATATAACTGTATCCTACAGCATACAGTAAGTGATATGAAGGAAACCTTGTGCAGCAATCAGGACCGTTGCTCCGCTCCGCTCAAAGCAGTGCAGCAGGGATTTGGACCTCATGTTGTAGTTGAGCAAGGCAGCAGAGCAGCCCATCTTCACCAGACCCAACCAGAGGTAGAAGAACCAGGGGTCGTTACCCAGGAAGAGACCCACCGTCTGACCACCCTTTAACACATTATAGACACACACTGTCTGACCATCTTTAACACATTATAGAGACACACTGTCTGACCACCCTTTAACACATTATAGAGACACTGTTTTACCCTGCTTTAACACATTATAGAGACACTGTTTTACCCTGCTTTAACACATTATAGAGACACTGTTTTACCCTGCTTTAACACATTATAGAGACACTGTTTTACCCTGCTTTAAAACATTATAGAGACACTGTTTTACCCTGCTTTAAAACATTATAGAGACACTGTTTTACCCTGCTTTAACACATTATAGAGACACTGTTTTACCCTGCTTTAACACATTATAGAGACACTGTTTTACCCTGCTTTAACACATTATAGAGACACTGTTTTACCCTGCTTTAACACATTATAGAGACACTGTTTTACCCTGCTTTAACACATTATAGAGACACTGTTTTACCCTGCTTTAACACATTATAGAGACACTGTTTTACCCTGCTTTAAAACATTATAGAGACACTGTTTTACCCTGCTTTAACACATTATAGAAACACTGTTTTATCCTGCTTTAACACATTATAGAGACACACGGTCTGACCACCCTTTAACACATTATAGAGACACTGTTTTATCCTGCTTTAACACATTATAGAGACCCACGGTCTGACCACCCTTTAACACATTATAGAGACACACTGTCTGACCATCTTTAACACATTATAGAGACACACTGTCTGACCATCTTTAACACATTATAGAGACCCACGGTCTGACCACCCTTTAACACATTATAGAGACCCACGGTCTGACCACCCTTTAACACATTATAGAGACCCACGGTCTGACCACCCTTTAACACATTATAGACCCACGGTCTGACCACCCTTTAACACATTATAGAGACCCACGGTCTGACCACCCTTTAACACATTATAGAGACCCACGGTCTGACCACCCTTTAACACATTATAGAGACCCACGGTCTGACCACCCTTTAACACATTATAGACCCACGGTCTGACCACCCTTTAACACATTATAGAGACCCACGGTCTGACCACCCTTTAACACATTATAGAGACCCACGGTCTGACCACCCTTTAACACATTATAGAGACCCACGGTCTGACCACCCTTTAACACATTATAGAGACCCACGGTCTGACCATCTTTAACACATTATAGACCCACGGTCTGACCACCCTTTAACACATTATAGACACACTGTCTGACCATCTTTAACACATTATAGACACACTGTCTGACCATCTTTAACACATTATAGAGACACACTGTCTGACCACCCTTTAACACATTATAGAGACCCACGGTCTGACCACCCTTTAACACATTATAGAGACCCACGGTCTGACCACCCTTTAACACATTATAGAGACCCACGGTCTGACCACCCTTTAACACATTATAGACACACTGTCTGACCATCTTTAACACATTATAGAGACCCACGGTCTGACCACCCTTTAACACATTATAGAGACCCACGGTCTGACCACCCTTTAACACATTATAGAGACCCACGGTCTGACCACCCTTTAACACATTATAGACACACTGTCTGACCATCTTTAACACATTATAGAGACACACTGTCTGACCATCTTTAACACATTATAGAGACACACTGTCTGACCATCTTTAACACATTATAGAGACCCACCGTATGACCACCCTTTAACACAAATAGAAAAAGTCTGACCACCTTTAAAACAATGGTTCTCAACCTTTTCAGGCCGCGACCCCCAAAATAATCATATCTGAACTGCCCCCCCCCCCCCCCCCCACACACACACACACACACACATTTACAAGCACTAAGAGATGAGGCATTACATTTTGTATAACACGGTTCTATTGTGAAAATAGCTGATCTACCATTTCCACAATTTCGGCCTCTAATATTTGACAATTTGGCCAATGTTTAATTTGCCATTTTAGAGGTATTAAAAAGTGACTTAAATTGTCACAGTAGAAATGTGCAGATACCCTCTACACACTTAAACCTTATGTTGGTTTGTTTACTGTTGAGAGAGAAAACAGTGTTGCACATAAAGTTAATCATCTGGGGACCCCCCATAATTTGACATGAGCTGGAGGTTATTATATGCTAGTAAGACGCCTCAGGGCGACATGCGAGGTCGCGCCATGTCTTGGCCATCTGGCCAGTGATGTATATTGGACCAGTTACCCATATATGGAGACCCCTGGTACCCATATATGGAGATCCATGTACTGTATATGGAGATATGCTGTGAGAGCCCAAACATGCTTACTCAGTTATTTGTTATGTGAAAGTCCTATGACGTCTATGACATCCCTTTTATGCCCATACATGGAGATCCCTGTCAATAGAACCAGTCACACAGATATGGGCTGTCTTGGCCATGAAAGGGATTGTGTTAGTGTGGTTCCCCTGACATCACAGTGATGTTAGTGTGGTTCCTCTGACATCACAGTGATGTTAGTGTGGTTCCTCTGACATCACAGGGAACCACAGTGTCAGGCATTATAGACAGAGATACGGTCGCAATTACACGTGCACGCACGTGCACAGCCGCGCAAAGCCGCGCACGCACGCACGTGCACAGCCGCGCACACACACACACACACACACACATTAAACTATATGGAATTGGGGGTCCCTACTTCATCTCTCTCTCAGCTAAGGGGGTCCTTGGCCTGAAAACATTGAAGACCCCTGCAATATACAACTACTATGAGTGAAGTGCACGCATGTGTCCACACACGCACACGCACACACACACACACACACACACACACACACACACACACACACACACACACACACACACACACACACACACACACATACCTTCAACAGTCCACTGTCCAGCAGAACTCTGGCCACTTGGTTGCTCCTGGCATCAGTCTGCTGATAGGACACCGTCAGGTCCTGGAACCTGATTGGTTGATTGGTTGATTGATTGATTGATTACTTCATAGGAACAGTACAGTTCAGATACACCAATAGGATTTAAAGGAGCAGTTCACCCCCAAATTACTTCTTGTTCTACAGAGGGTTAGGGTTAGGGTTAGAGGGTATGAGCGTGCATAACGTGAGTGGCAAATCGAGTGGCAAAGTGAGTTTAACATCGTTTAACATTGTTTATCCAATCAGAGAGGACTTTTCTGTTTGGATGTTTGGGCTGCCAAGGTCAGAAAGTAGTTTTTTTTTTACACTCAGTAGGCGTTCCTGCATCACTTCCTGGTATGATGATGATGTCACACACATAGGCCCGCCCTCTATGGATGACTGACGCCATGGAGACGTGAGTTCAATGATATTTGTTTCCTAAGAAAAATGGATTAAATTTACCCCCATTGATTTACCCCCATCGATGGCAGCGGAAGAAAAGTCTAAAACAGTTACAGGTTACTCTAAGTCTATAAAGTTTATAAAGTATTAAAACAGTTACAGGTTACTCTAAGTCTATAAAGTTTATAAAGTATTTAAACAGTTACAGGTTACCCTAAGTCTATAAAGTTTATATAGTATTAAAACAGTTACAGGTTACTCTAAGTCTATAAAGTTTATAAAGTATTTAAACAGTTACAGGTTACCCTAAGTCTATAAAGTTTATAAAGTATTTAAACAGTTACAGGTTACTCTAAGTCTATAAAGTTTATAAAGTCTAAAACAGTTACAGGTTACTCTAAGTCTATAAAGTTTATAAAGTATTTAAACAGTTACAGGTTACTCTAAGTCTATAAAGTTTATAAAGTATTTAAACAGTTACAGGTTACTCTAAGTCTATAAAGTTTATATAGTATTTAAACAGTTACAGGTTACTCTAAGTCTATAAAGTTTATATAGTATTAAAACAGTTACAGGTTACTCTAAGTCTATAAAGTTTATAAAGTATTAAAACAGTTACAGGTTACTCTAAGTCTATAAAGTTTATATAGTATTTAAGTTACAGGTTACTCTAAGTCTATAAAGTTTATATAGTATTTAAACAGTTACAGGTTACTCTAAGTCTATAAAGTTTATAAAGTATTTAAACAGTTACAGGTTACTCTAAGTCTATAAAGTTTATATAGTATTTAAGTTACAGGTTACTCTAAGTCTATAAAGTTTATATAGTATTAAAACAGTTACAGGTTACTCTAAGTCTATAAAGTTTATAAAGTATTAAAACAGTTACAGGTTACTCTAAGTCTATAAAGTTTATAAAGTATTAAAACAGTTACAGGTTACTCTAAGTCTATAAAGTTTATATAGTATTTAAACAGTTACAGGTTACTCTAAGTCTATAAAGTTTATATAGTATTTAAACAGTTACAGGTTACTCTAAGTCTATAAAGTTTATATAGTATTTAAACAGTTACAGGTTACTCTAAGTCTATAAAGTTTATATAGTATTTAAACAGTTACAGGTTACCCTAAGTCTATAAAGTTTATAAAGTATTAAAACAGTTACAGGTTACCCTAAGTCTATAAAGTTTATAAAGTATTAAAACAGTTACAGGTTACCCTAAGTCTATAAAGTTTATATAGTATTTAAACAGTTACAGGTTACTCTAAGTCTATAAAGTTTATAAAGTATTTAAACAGTTACAGGTTACTCTAAGTCTATAAAGTTTATAAAGTATTTAAACAGTTACAGGTTACCCTAAGTCTATAAAGTTTATAAAGTATTTAAACAGTTACAGGTTACTCTAAGTCTATAAAGTTTATAAAGTATTAAAACAGTTACAGGTTACCCTAAGTCTATAAAGTTTATAAAGTATTAAAACAGTTACAGGTTACCCTAAGTCTATAAAGTTTATAAAGTATTAAAACAGTTACAGGTTACTCTAAGTCTATAAAGTTTATAAAGTATTAAAACAGTTACAGGTTACTCTAAGTCTATAAAGTTTATAAAGTATTTAAACAGTTACAGGTTACTCTAAGTCTATAAAGTTTATAAAGTATTTAAACAGTTACAGGTTACCCTAAGTCTATAAAGTTTATAAAGTATTTAAACAGTTACAGGTTACTCTAAGTCTATAAAGTTTATAAAGTATTAAAACAGTTACAGGTTACTCTAAGTCTATAAAGTTTATAAAGTATTTAAACAGTTACAGGTTACTCTAAGTCTATAAAGTTTATATAGTATTTAAACAGTTACAGGTTACCCTAAGTCTATAAAGTTTATAAAGTATTTAAACAGTTACAGGTTACCCTAAGTCTATAAAGTTTCCCTAGAACACAGGTCTTCAACAGGGGGTCCGGGACCCCTAGGGGGTCCTCAGAGTTACTACAGGGGGTCCTCCACTTGAACCCTAGTGTCCATATCCTGAGAACTTTAGCTAAAAATAGCAGATCTACAAGCTCACAACGCGGGCTGTCGTGAGCTTGTAGATCTGCTATTTTCAGTAAAGAGCTTCGGTGCAGAGGGGAAAAGAGCAGACTAAGTACAGAATGAAAGGTCAAGTTTATTAAGTATTGACGGTTCAAGTGGTTAAATATCTGAAAACACAAATTGACATGAATCCAAAATACACTGATGATTGTGCTGTCAAACAATGAAACTATATGGAATCTATGAAAAAGTTGTGGGGGTCCCTGCTTCATCTCTCTCTCAGCTAAGGGGTCCCTGCTTCATCTCTCTCTCAACTAAGGAGTCCCTGCTTCATCTCTCTCTCAACTAAGGGGTCCCTGCTTCATCTCTCTCTCAACTAAGGGGTCCCTGCTTCATCTCTCTCTCAGCTAAGGGGTTCCTGCTTCATCTCTCTCTCAACTAAGGGGTCCCTGCTTCATCTCTCTCTCAACTAAGGGGTCCCTGCTTCATCTCTTTCTCAACTAAGGGGTCCTTGGCCTGAAAACGTTGAAGACCCCTGATCTAGAGTTCTAGGGAAACTAATAGATCTAGAGATCTAGGGAAACTAATAGATCTAGAGTTCTAGGGAAACTAATATATCTAGAGTTCTAGAGTTCTAGGGAAACTAATAGATCTAGAGTTCTAGGGAAACTAATAGATCTAGAGTTCTAGGGAAACTAATAGATCTAGAGTTCTAGGGAAACTAATAGATCTAGAGTTCTAGGGAAACTAATAGATCTAGAGTTCTAGGGAAACTAATAGATCTAGAGTTCTAGGGAAACGAATAGATCTAGAGTTCTAGGGAAACTAACAGATCTAGAGTTCTAGGGAAACTAACAGATCTAGAGTTCTAGGGAAACTAACAGATCTAGAGTTCTAGGGAAACTAACAGATCTAGAGTTCTAGGGAAACTAATAGATCTAGAGTTCTAGGGAAACTAATAGATCTAGAGTTCTAGGGAAACTAATAGATCTAGAGTTCTAGGGAAACTAATAGATCTAGAGTTCTAGGGAAACTAATAGATCTAGAGTTCTAGGGAAACTAACAGATCTAGAGTTCTAGGGAAACTAACAGATCTAGAGTTCTAGGGAAACTAACAGATCTAGAGTTCTAGGGAAACTAATAGATCTAGAACTATAATGTGTTGCCCTGTCAGGAAACCACACTAATTAATGACTAGAAATACTGTTCCTACGAAACAGTGTGGGCTTGCATGTAACACCATGTATGGGCATAAAGATCTACCCTTTGGCTGCACCTCATTGGCTAAGGGCCCTGCCTTTGTACTGTTGAGGAGAACTTGACTGATAGATAAATAATGAAGATAACATACGTAACACCATATATGGACATAAAGATATACCCTAACCCTAACGCGTTGTACTGTGGAAGAGAACTTGACTGATAGATAAATAATGAAGGTAACATGCCTGTGCTCGCTTTCAACGAGCACACAATTATAATGAAATATGTAAGGGATAATGAATGGCTCCTTGGTGAATGACGATATGTAACAGACCGACGGACTGAGTTATCAGGCTGAAGGGATGTTATCGTCATTCACCAAGGAGCCATTCATTATCCCGCTTATTACCCGGCTACTAAATCAAATTAATAATTTGCCTCAAAACTAAAAAACAAAACAAAGTATTTCCTTGTTTACAGACGGCTGGAAGTGTTCCACAAGTGTCAGGCTGGGCGTCCCCCCCCCCCCCCCCCCAGCACAACATGGTCGCCTTGGAAAACAAGGAAGTGCTGATCAAATAGAATCCATTTTCTGATACTACGTCGTCTATTTCTCGCATACAATATTTTAAAAAACATTCTTGAGAGCAACGTTTAGTTGTAAATGTCGCTGTGTATTTGTTTACATGGCTGACATGTTGGATACGACACTAAATTCACACAGTGCAGCTTGACTGCAGCAGGTGTTCTGAGTCTTTGATTAGGCAGCGGTCTGTTATAGAACGGAATGGTCTGTTATCAGGGAATATCAGACCTCTGATTTCAGCGCTTGACCAATCAGAATCAAGCATTCAACCAAGCCGGGTAATAAATATAATTAATACCTGATAAAGTCTTTGTGAGGCTGTCTCTCCACATGCTCCATGAAGCGTTCTAGCAGGGTGTAATGGTTCAGTTTAATAATAATTAATCATTATAATGATATAACATTATTACCTGATAAAGTCTTTGTGAGGCCGTCTCTCCACATGCTCCAGAAAGCGTTCTAGCAGGGTGTAATCGTTCATTAATTATTATTATTATATAACATTAATACCTAATAAAGTCTTTGTGAGGCTGTCTCTCCACATGCTCCATGAAGCGCTCTAGCAGGGTGTAATCGTTCATTAATTATTATTATTATATAACATTAATACCTGATAAAGTCTTTGTGAGGCTGTCTCTCCACATGCTCCATGAAGCGCTCTAGCAGGGTGTAATCGTTCATTAATTATTATTATTATATAACATTAATACCTGATAAAGTCTTTGTGAGGCTGTCTCTTCACATGCTCCATGAAGCGCTCTAGCAGGGTGTAATGGTTCAGTTTAATAATAATTAATAAATATAATTAATACCTGATAAAGTCTTTGTGAGGCTGGGTCTCCACATGCTCCATAAAGCGCTCTAGCAGGGTGTAATGGTTCAGTCTGAAGGCTGACAGTCTGCGTCCGATGCTCATCAGTCTCAGCATGTAGAGGACGTCAGCTAGGAGGTACGGGCAGGACTGCTTTACCACCAACACCAACACCAACACTACAACACCACTAACTGCCCACATAGACAACCCTAACCCTAACCCTAACACTAACACTAAAACACCACACACTGTCCACATAAACATGACTGCTATGAGACCAAGACACACTGCTGCTTTGAGCTGGGAAGAACTGCAACCACACTGACGCTAGACTGAGAGAGAGAGAGATGAGAGAGAGAGAGAGGGTTGCAACACTCCAGAAAACTAGGTAAAGTGTGTGCGTGTGCGTGTGTGTGTGTATGTGTGTGTGTGTGTGTGTGTGTGTGTGTGTGTGTGTGTGTGTGTGCGCGTGCGTGCGTGTGTGTGTGTGTGTGTGTGTGTGTGTGTGTGTGTGTGTGTGTGTGTGTTTATGGTGGGTCAATGGGTCATAGATTAGATTATGCTGAAAAATGCGACCCCCTAACAACACCCTCATACATACATACATACATGCATATGTATGTATGTATGTATGCATGTATGCATGTATGCATGTATGTATGTATGTATGTATGTATGCATGTATGTATGTATGTATGTATGTATGTATAGATGTATGTATGTATGTATGCATGTATGCATGTATGCATGTATGCATGTATGCATGTATGTATGCACGTACGTACGTACGTGCGTGCGTGCGTGCGTGCGCGCGCGCATGCATGCATGCATGTATGTATGTATGTATGTATGTATGTATGTATGTATGCATGCATGCATGCATGTATGTATGTAGGGTTGAGCTGCATACATACAGCTCTCATAGGGACATTCGTACACACTGGGCCACTTGTTGGAGCGCTGGGCACCGCTCACTAAGCTCTAAGACGTCTAAGTCCTTCATGGTTCTCAGCTCAACTCCTCCTGGGGAGAAGAGGAGAGGAGAGGAGAGGAGAGGAGAGGAGAGGAGAGAATGTTTAGGAGAACAATAGAAACAGGGTTCAACGTCCTCTTAAACCCAGGGTACAAAGTCTACCATGCAGGCTATCTTTACTGCTGCCTCTGTCACATGTTTTATTTTACACACACACACACACACACACACACACACACACACACACACACACACACACACACACACACACACACACACACACACACACACTCATACAGTGATGTCAGAGGAAACCATGCTTGGCACCAACCTGCTCATCAGGAGCAGTTAGGGGTTCAGAGTCTTGCTCAAGGACTCTTCCACACTAACTCTGGGGGAGCCCGGGATCGAACTGGGAACCCATCCGGTCGCTCTACCCCTGAGCCACTGCTGCCCGCATGCTGTATCGATGTTGATGTCATAGGAGAGATCACATAATATAATATTTATAATAATATTATTCTGTATATAATATTATAATATTCCATGCTGTATTGATGTTGGTGCCATAGGAGAGATAACATAATATAATATTTAGGGCCCGAGCACACACAGTGTGTGAGGACCCTATTGTATTTGCAAAGATTATTATTCTTCCGCCGAATGAATCGTGTTTTGGAGCCGCAAAACGTACTCCAAAAGTTGCGCAACTTTGCACACACATCACAAGTGGCGAAAATTTTCGTATTTAAAAAAAAATAAAAGGGGGCGTGGCCTAATGGCTCAACAGCGCCCCCTACAAAATTTCAACGCAACAGCCCCACTATACGGTTTCACCTACAAGTACGAAAATCGGTACACATCTGTATCATGTCCGGACTCACAAAAAAGTCTCTCGGCGCCACGTCCGAAACCAAACAGGAAGTCAGCCATTTTGACTAATTAGTGGCGTTTTGGTGTATTTTTGGACGTTTTCACGTGTCGCACTTTAACGAACTCCTCCTAGGGGGTTAATCGGATCAACTTCAAGTTCGCTCGGCATACTCAAGACACCTTAACAATGAAAAGTTATCAAAATCGTGAGTTTTCGTAAAACGGCGTGCCCGTGGCGAAGGGTCAAACTTCCTTCACCAAACAGGAAGTGCCCCCTCTTCTGATTGGTCCATACTTGATTGTTCCTTTTTTTGGCTGTTACTCTTCAACCGTTTATCGTACAGAGTTGTGGCTGGTATCATATGACTTGATTAAGAGTCCTTAACCTTAATTGACGCTTCCTTCGCCAAACAGGAAGTGCCCTTCACCAAACAGGAAGTGCCTCTATAACTCATGAACCGTTTGTATTGCGGCTGGTGTCATAATTTTTTTTTTCTCAAACATTTTTTTTCTCAACATTTTTTTTTTCTCAAATTTTTTTTTTCTCAACATTTTTTTTTCTCAATTTTTTTTTCTCAAAGTTTTTTTTTTCTCAAAGTTTTTTTTTTCTCAAATTTTTTTTTCTCAAAGTTTTTTTTTCTCAAATTTTTTTTTCTCAAAATTTTTTTTTCTCAAATTTTTTTTTCTCAAATTTTTTTTTCTCAAAATTTTTTTTTTCTCAAAAATCTTTTTTCTCAAAATTTTTTTTTCTCAAAAAAATTTTTTTCTCAAATTTTTTTTTCTCAAATTTTTTTCTCAAAAATTTTTTTTTCTCAAATTTTTTTTTTGAGAAAAACTTTAAACTATCGTTAAAGTGCGACCCGTGATAACGGCCAAAAATGCGCCAAAACGCCACTAATTAGTCGAAATGGTTGACTTCCTGTTTGGTTTCTGATTGGCTGCTGGCCTTGTGACGTGGGTAGAGCTGCGAGGGCCCGGTCATTGCTGCTTGCAGCTTTAATTATAATATTATTATTCTGTATAATATTATAATATTATAATATTCCTTGCTGTATTGATGTTGGTGTCATAGGAGAGATAACAGATTATAATATTTATAATAATATTATTCTGTATATAATATTATAATATTCCATGCTGTATTGATGTTGTTGCCATAGCAGAGATAACAGGCAAACAATGATGCAAATAACAGTTCTTCTACATTGTCTAATTGTGTAGACTTCTTGTATGGTAATGTATTTATTAAGCACCATTCAAAACAATAGTTACAAGGTGCTGCACAGTGAATAGAATGAAATAAAACAGACATCACAGAGCAAGAGTAAAACAGAAACAATACAAATAAATAAACAGTACAAGTGTAGTGATGCACGGAAGCGGGGATTGAACCGGGGACTCCCACTCGCCAGTCCAACGCACAAGCAGTCATACTAATAGGGCTGGTACTAACTGTGGGGGCTACACAAGGAAATAAACTCCAGGTTTTACTCCAGGTGAAGGAGTTTAAGTATCTCGGGGTCTTGTTCACAAATGAGAGAAAGGGGAAGACGGAGAAGGAGATCAGCCGGAGAATCGGAGCAGCAGGAGCGGTTTTGCAGTCGTTAAATCGCACTGTTGTGAAGGAAAAAAAGAGTTGAGCCGTAAGGCAAAACTCTCTGTCTACCGAGCAATCTTCTTTCCTACTCTCACCTATGGTCATGAAGTGTGGGTCATGACCCAAAGTATAAGGTCGCGGGTGCAAGTGGCCGAAATGGGTTTCCTCAGACAGGTGGCTGGTATCTCCCTTAGAGATAGGGTGAGAAGTTCAATCACCTAAGAGAGACTTGGAGTAGAACCGGTGCTCCTTCACTTGGAAAGGAGTCAGCTCAGGTGGTTGGGGCATCTAGTACGGATGCCCCCCGAGCGCCTTCCTAGGAAGGTCCTCGATGCACGTCCCACTGGGAGGAGACCCCGTGGCAGACCAAAGACCAGATGGAGGGATTATATCTCCAAACTGTCTTGGGAACGCCTCGGTATACTCCCTGAGGGAGTGGAGGAAGTTGCTCAGGATAAGGAAATCTGGAAGTCACAGTTGGAACTGTTACCCCCGCGACCCGATTCCGGATAAGCGGTTGAAGATGGATGGATGGATGGATGGATGGAGGGCTGGATGGATGGATGGTAAGACACTTGATTAAAACGGCTGATTAGAACACCAAGGGGGAGCCGAGGATGGAGCCTTGGGGTACGCCATATTTTAAAACAGCAGAGGAGGAGACCAAATTATATTTGTTCAATGCTGAATCTGGACCCTAGTCCCTATCAGACCCTAATCCCTATCAGACCCTAGTCCCTATCAGACGCGCTCAAGCGTCATTTTGACGCTCAAGGTTCCATTTGCTCTACAGAGCTTGGCAAGGCAGCATTTTCTATCAGTGCTCCACTTGCATGGAACAAGCTCCAAAAATCATTAAAAATAAAATATCTGCCGGCCTTAGGCCAATTTAGGATGATGGTTTCTAATACCTTTGTTCTAAACTGTATATGTTTTAATTAATTTAGCTTTTAGTTTCTTGAACTTTCTACAGTTTTCAAGTATTCTCTTTTTGATTTTTCAAATGATGTCTGTAAATGTATATATGTATGTTGTTGTTCATTGTTGTACAGTCTCGGTTGCGTTGTAAATGAGTGCTTGCGCTCAATTGTATTTCCGAGTCTAAATAGAGGTAACAAACAAACAAAAAGGCATGGCCTTAAAGTGATAGTTCACCTATTTTTGACATGAAGCTGTGTGAAATACTTGCCATTAAAATAGTGGTTACAAATGTATTAATCCATTACCAGAGTCCCGTGGTCAGAGTTCTGGTCAGTTTTAGATGAATATAAAGTAGTTCCGGTGATTTGGCAGGGGCTCATGGCCCAATCATTAAAAACAGATGAATCCACAAAACTAGCGTCATTTGTATTGTTGACCTATTTCTACCAAATAGACCAACTTTCGTTCAACTTTGACCCCTCTGTCACATGGTACTATTTTTGAGCGGTGGTCACACCGTCTCCATAGCGTGGCCGTGTGTGTATCCGTGTGTGTGTGTGTGTGTGTGTGTGTCTGTCTGTCTGTCTGTATGTAGCCTGTGGTGTATGTAGCCTGGCTGCTATACCTTTTCTGACCACACATGTTAAGGGAGGGGCGCTGTTGTTCAGGCCAGCTAGGCACACTCACACTCACATTCACACACACAAATACACACACACACACACGCACGCACGCGCACACACACACACACACACACACACACACACACGCAGCCTCCACCGCTCAGTTCACACAAGTGTGATTTTTTGTGTCCAGTATCACTACGCCGCTGCAACGTATTTCCCCAAAACAAGGTGCTTTGCAGTCAGCTGATCAGAACGAAACCTCGCTCTATATGGTAGAAATAGGCCAACAATACAAATGACGCTAGTTTTGTGGATTATCTATTGTCAATGATTGGGCCACGCCCCACCCCATTGGAACTACTTAATATTCATTAGAAACTGACCAGAACTCTGACCACGGGACTCTGGTAATCAATTAATACATTTTTAACCATTGTTTTAATGGCAAGTATTCCACACAGCTTTATGTCAAAAATAGGTGAACTATCACTTTAATTGTAACTTAAAGTTATACCATGTAACTTTTTTATAAAACAAATCTTAAAATGGTCCTAACTGTTAAATCGCTAAAGTTTTAGAACCCCCACTCCGGTATTTTCAGCTTCAAAAGCCTTCTCTTTATATGTTTTCTATGAGCCGTGAGGGGGGGAGAATTTCGCGGCAAAATGACGTCATCATACTACCGGCCAATCACAGCGAGGGTTATACACTGCCGGCCAATCACAGCGCATCTTGGAGTGGGGTCGCTAGGGCGGCCATATTTGTAGTCTCCCGTGTGTCTGTATACTCGGTTGCACAGGGAGGCATGGGTGAAGGAGTGTATCTCCGGAATGGCTGAACGCACAGGAACCAGGGACCCCTCAAAAGATAGATCTCGGCGAGGTGGAGGCAGACGCGGCGGGGTGTGAGAACCGAAAAACGTCCGAAAGACGCGGACGCGACCGAGGTGTGTTATAGAGCTACTGACCACAAGTTGAGCAACTTACACAGTATAGCTTTAAAGGGATATAACACTTTCAAACAAGTTTGCAGATATCATATTTATATGAGATACTTCAATGGTTTCCAGTGGAAATAAGCTTAGTCTTTTCATGGATCTCCTTTTAGTAGACCTTGTACCAGTGAACTGTACCGTCATGAAACTGTACCTTTTCCTATGCAAACTTCTAATAAAGTCTTCAATCAATCAATAGTCCTTCTAATGCGTGAGCAGGCCGTCATTTTTCGATAACTTGTTTTATGTTCAAGTTCTGACGTTTTAATCAAGGGACTATTTTTCTGTAGCGCAACAGTACGTAGTAGTGTGGTTTCCGGTTTCCGGAATTAGTTCCAGCCGCTCGGCGCTCCGAGTTGAATTCAAGTCCGCCGCCCGCGAAGAAGAAACAACGACAACACAACAAGAAGACAATATGCGTTGCCTTGTGCCTACTTGCACTAACGTCGAGTGTAAACTTGCTGTCAAATCACATTTCCACAACTTCCCACGCAATGTAGCGTTGTGTCAGATATGGCTAGATGCTCTTGGACTCGCAGACACCATAACATACACAAACATTTCCAAGAAAAGACAAAAGATATGCAGCGACCACTTCCAGGCCACGGACTACACCAGTGGTCGTCTCAAACCTGGAGCTGTGCCCAGCTTGTTGCCGTCGGTGGTACCACTCGAGGTAGGATATCTGTTTTGTGATAATGTCGGTCCCATCCTCTTTTACAGTACACTTTAAGACATAATAAGACATAATAAGACAGAATAAAGCCATAATAAGAAATAATGTGTTGGTAATTAGAGCTAATATATTTGATTAGACAGAAAAAAGACAGAATAGTAGAAAGAGCGAATACATTCTCTGGCACCGTCACCTGCCACGGAACTTGCAGCGGCAGACACTGCCGCACGACCGGCAGTTCGACCAGCAGTTGCACTGCATCGCCGGCGATAGGACCAGCAGTCCCGCCAGTAGGACCGGCGGCCGCCGCACGGACCGGCAGGTCCCGTATCGGTAAACTGCCCGTCCATGCGGTGGTGGCTGCCGCGGCAGTTACCAGAGATGCCACCGGCATCTCTGGTAATTGACGGTGCCAGAGAATGTATTCGCTCTTTCTACTATTCTGTCTTTGTTTCTGTCTAATCAAATATATTAGCTCTAATTACCAACAGATTATTTCTTATTATGGCTTTATTCTGTCTTATTATGTCTTATTATGTCTTAAGCTGGCCATACACTACACGATAATCGGGCCCGACTGAATCGGGTAGAATTAAACACTACAGGATCATTTTTTCAGATTATCTGGCCAGAGAATCTAAACGGGCTCACACTAGCCGTTTTGAACAGTCGGGCGCACCGCACGCTACAGGATTCTATTCCGATTGAGTCGGGCCCAAACACAGCAATAATAAATAAATAATTTATATAATGAATACAAAACGTCACTGTTCCGACTTCCGAGAGCTTCGCCTTGCAACACGCGCGCAGACGCACATACAAACAAACACATTATGCTATCCACTCACAAACACACCATTGCCTCACGCAACGAAAAAAAAAAAAGCTTCAAATGATACTATGACTATGAGTTCACTTTGACGCGTTTCATGTTCATCCATGGATCAACTCTGATCGACTTTCCCCCTCTCTCTCCACTGCTAAAGTCAAGTGCTGCGCGCTGTCTGCTGGTGCTTCTCATGGTGTCTGATTTATGATTAGTCGTATGACTGTGTTGCGCAGAGAACATATCAGATCTCCAAGATCAAACTGCGTCCCTCCGCGCCACATTGTAGGGTTTGTAGATCAGGCAGTGGGCGTGTAGGCCTACTTGCACTCGTGCGCTGTTCCCAATCCAGTCTGTGACTGACTGGTAGTGACTATTTCTGCTGATATAAAACAAACTCGCGACCATTGAGTTTTAATTCCCATCGCAAGCAATCATGATACAACCTGGGAGGATGGATGTGGATCATTATTTGAAATAATAAGCAGTGTATTTATGTGTATTGCTTTTTTTTTGGGGGGGGGGGACTAGTTTTCAGTCCCAAATATACTGTAATGCTTTAAAAAGGACAGGCCTATTAGGCCTATATCCATTATGTTTCTTTCATGTCCGCTCCAGGTTTATCATTTTCAGTTTTGATAAAGTCATTTTATTTTATAATAGTTAAGGTAACGTGCGCGCATATTTTCTAAACCTGCTGTCTGTTAAAATACGAAACGCCTGGCTATGCGGGGGGCGCTGTGCCCGGAGTAGCCAGGAGTTGTTAACCCAGCTGGTAGATCAAACAACGAGTTGTACCTATGGCCAATTGGAACTTGAAAGGAGTAGAGATTACATAACTGCACCGTGCACGGACCATCAGAGAAAGTGACTGACGTGGGGTGAGCTGCTGTTGTAGGCTGCTTCCACCACGGACGGTTCAAGTTCAAGACAGGTTCAAGTTCAAGACAGGCACGTGTCTGCTTTTACTTTAGTGGCCATGGCCTATAGGCTTTCAATCATGATTTCCCCTGTCTTTTAACAAATTATCGCGGTGTGGGCGGATGGATCAATCAAATATAATCATTAAAAAAAGATCCGAGGGCACAGAGATCCAAATCCAATGTCCCAGAGAGAGAGAGAGAGAGAGAGAGAGAGAGAGAGAGAGAGAGAGAGAGAGAGAGAGAGAGAGAGAGAGAAAGAGGACGGTTCTGTGGTCCATTTGAAGAACTGTAATCCAGCATTTTGAGGTGGAAACATGGAGAATGCACAGGTTTATCATACATTTGAGAGTGAGAACCATAAGTTTAATGTAACTTAATTGGAGTTGGAGGAGGAGAGCAGAGCTGGAAAGTTATTAGCGAGTCCAGACTTGCACTAATTGGTTTGGCCTAGTTTTACGTCTTTGTTGATTGATTGATTGATTTTGTGTGTGTGTGTGTGTGTGTGTGTGTGTGTGTGTGTGTGTGTGTGTGTGTGTGTGTGTGTGGAGAGAGAAAAAGAGATAGCTCTGTCACTCAGATGCTCAGAGACTTGCTCTATCAGCGGCTGCTGTACCTATTTTCAATCAGTCCCCTGCTGCTATTCCAGACCAGTACACTGATCCAGGAAAATATCAAACATGTTTGAAAAGAGTCGGGCTACCCCCGATCGTCCTCCGAGCCACTCGGCTGGGCTCCGAGTGGATCTGTGAGACCTCACGCTAGACGACGTTCATGCCCGATTGTCGGGCCCGTTTCAGTCGGTGGCAGCCCGATTGTCGGGAGGGTAATTAAATAGCCCGATTATCGGCTAGTGTGCGGCCAGCTTTAGATAGATAGATACCTTTAGTATCCCAAGGGGGAAATTCAGTTGAAGCTCAAAGGTTCAATATTTCATTTCAAGATCAAAAAGAGGTCTTTCTCCCAAACACATTGTGAATGAATCACTGAAGCTCCATTTCATTTCAGAAATAGTGAAAATTAGCTCACAAGCTTGTAGATCTGCTATTTTCCATGGGGTTAAAGTGGTTAAACTTTTTCAGGAAATGTATAATTTACCCGTAGTATTTCATTCTGAGGTTGTAATTTTCTGCCATATCTTTAACAAGCTCTTTTGTTATGATAAATAGACCAATAGGCCTATATGAGAGAATAACACTAAACCTCCTTAAACACTGATACAAAAGGGTTTTCAGTTGATTCTAGTGCCTTCAGGCAAGATTGATAACTTCCCAAAATTAAGATTAATGGAAAAGAAAATCACTTTTGACCGCAACAAATGGTGTAAAAGGATCAGGCTTATTAGAATGGGCTAAGCTGTGAGAGCTGCTGGGTTCTGCTGGGGAAACTGGACAACAAGGGCATTTCTGCCTAACAGACCCCATGGACAGTACTTTTGGATCAATATAAGACCTAATAGACCCCATGGACAGTACTTTTGGATCAATATAAGACCTAATAGACCCCATGGACAGTACTTTTGGATCAATATAAGACCTAATAGACCCCATGGACAGTACTTTTGGATCAATATAAGACCTAATAGACCCCATGGACAGTACTTTTGGATCAATATAAGTAGGGAAATTAGCCTGAATGTTTTTTAGGGTGAAGTTGTCCTTTAAGTTGACACGGTCCACAGACCAGGGGTCTTCAACAAGGGGGTCCGGGAACCCTAGGGGGTCCCCAGAGTTACTACAGGGGGTCCTCCAAATCTTTGAGTGATAGATACATTTTTTCTCCTTTTTTATATTAACCACTTGAACCCTAGCGTCCATATTCTCCAGAACTTTAGCCAAAAATAGCAGATCTACAAGCTCTGTGAGCTTGTAGATCTGCTATTTTTGGCAAAGAGCATTGCTGTAGAGGGGGAAAGAGCAGACCAAGTACAGAGTGAAAGGTCAAGTTTATTAAGTATTGACGGTTCAAGTGGTTAAATATCTGCAGATTGACATGAATCCAAAATACACTGATGACTGTGCTGTCAAACAATGAAACTATATATGGAATCTATGAAGAGGTTGTGGGGGTCCCTGCTTCATCTCTCTCTCAACTAAGGGGTCCCTGCTTCATCTCTCTCTCAACTAAGGGGTCCCTGCTTCATCTCTCTCTCAACTAAGGGGTCCCTGGCCTGAACAGTATGAAAAGTAAATTAAATTAATAAAATAAAGAAAATGAAACTATACCCTAACCCTAACCCATCTAAATAGCACTTTACAATGTACTTAACATTCAATACAATAACATTCTTGTCTCCCCAGCATGATCTTGTAGATCTCTAAGACAGTGGTTCTCAAAAAGAACCTCTATAACTAGTGGGTACAAATGTGAGCACATCACGTGTCCATTGGGTTCTATTTTCACATTCCCAGGCCCCGGACACACATTTAAAGCACATGCTTTATGCTTTACCTGGGTGGAGCCTCCCATTCATTCCCTATGGAAGTCACATGTTTTGATGAGGCAAGCTTGCTCTAAGCCTTCCTTTAAAGGGCCATACCAGGATTTTTTTTCTTGTTTTTTGGTCTTCCAAGTGTCTCTTCCTTACCTTTCATTTCAGTGATTCTTTTGAAATCTGCCCAAGTCTAGGAAGGCATTGGGCTCATTTCTTTTAAGCATGGTGTGGCCCCTTTAAGGCTGTCCTTAAGCCACAGACAAGCGTGCCTCGTAAAAACATGTGACTTCCATAGGGAATGAAATTAATTGGACGGTGCCCTTCCCCCCAGGTAAAGCACAAGGCATGTGCCTTAAATGTGTGAACCCGGCCACAGACTTACAGAAGGAGTTTTATTGCATTGTTGTTGGAATATAAGAGCCCAAGGTGATCAACCACCAGTCTGGTTTGAGCCGGAAGGCAAAGCTCTCTGTCTACCGAGCAATCTCACCTATTAAGTGTGGGTCATGACCCAAAGTATAAGGTTGCGGGTGCAAGCGGCTGAAATGGGTTTCCTCAGACGGGTGGCTGCTCCTTAGAGATAGGGTGAGAAGTTCAGTCACTTGAGAGAGACTTGGAGTAGAACCGCTGCTCCTACACTTGGAAAGGAGTCAGCCTAGGTGGTTGGGGCATCTTAGTACGGGTGCCCCCCGAGCGCCTTCCTAGGAAGGTCCTCGATGCACGTCCCACTGAGTGAGGGGAGACCCCGTGGCAGACCAAAGACCAGATGGAGGGATTATATCTCCACACTGGCTTGGGAACGCCTCGGTATACTCCCTGAGGGAGTGGAGGAAGTTGCTCGGGATAAGGAACTCTGGAAGTCTCAGTTGGAACTGTTACCCCCGCGACCCGATTCCGGATAAGCAGTTGAAGATGGATGGATGGATGGGAAGTATAATGCCAAAAATCTGATGTCTTGTCCAATTACCTCGCTTATTATAAAGAACTCTGGATTAAGAGGGTCTGCTAAATGCCTAAATTGAAAAAAATAGGGCTGCTGCTTGAGCATAACTTTTTAGTTTACGTCTAGTAGGACTTCTGGTGCAATTATTGGAATACTTGGTGCAGTTAATGGAATGAATTACTAAATTATAACATAATTGTAATAAAAGTAATCAATTCTTACTCTTGAATGTTTCCATGCACAGAACGACAACAAGAAAACCAAACGAGTCAAAACAACGAAAGACAGGAGGAAGAAACCAAAGCATGTTCTTTACAAAAGTTTATTGGCTTTTAAAACCACTTTTAAAAATCTCACCAGTGAGTACTTTTCCATTGAAAAAAGAAAACAAAAAGAAAAAAGCAGTTTATTTTTTCCCGTCCTTTTTTGTTTTTCTGCAATATTAACAAGCTACTGTACAAACAGGAGGTTTCACCAACGACCACAACAACCACGAACTGATTAGGGTTAGGGTTAGGGTTAAAGGTCGTTAGGGTTAGGGTTAGCCCTGTTGGGTTAGGGTTAGCCCTGTTGGGTTAGGGTTAGCCCTGTTGGGTTAGGGTTAGGGTTAGCCCTAACCCTGACCACAACAACCACGAACTGAGGAGGAGAAGAACTGGTCAACAGGGTTAGGGTTAGGGTTAGCCCTACCCCTGTTGGGTTAGGGTTAGGGTTAGGGTTAGCCCTAACCCTAAACCACAACAACCACGAACTGAGGAGGAGAAGAACTGGTCAACAAGAATCAGAAGAAAAGGAGGAGGAGTCCAACACAGCTGGTCCAGGGTCCAAACCTCATCACTGCACCGGACCGGACCGGACCGGACCACAGCATTAGGAGTTCACATCAACCAATACACCTTAAAGTCCCACCTTGTTTTAGGGATATTTCACTTAAAACAACTTTTCATCGTCTAATCAGGCTTTTGGGAACGCCCAGGGCAGTTTTCAAGTCGCTTGATTCAACACACGCCTCCTATACATTGTAACTTCAAACTCCATTTTAACCACGATAGATTTATCTAAAACACACGTTCTTGGTTCTGGTGACTCATACTGCCCTAAGAATACGTGAGCTGGCCGTATTTTTTCAATTACTTTCTTCATTTATTTTTAACAATTATTTTGATGATACTAATAATTAAAAAAAGTATGAGTCACCGGAAACAAGAACGGGTGTTTCTATTGTGGTTAAAATGGAGTTTGAAGTTGCAATGGGTTTGTATAGGAAGGGGGTGTGACCTATCTAAATGGTTTGTATAGGAAGGGGGCGTGTGAACAACAACAAATAGACCTATCTAAATGGTTTGTATAGGAAGGGGGTGTGTGAACAACAACAAATAGACCTATCTAAATAGGCTACTGAATTATGCAACTTAAAAAGTGTCCCGGGTGTTCCCAAAAGCTTGCTTAGACGATAAAAGTGTTCTTTTGAAAGTGAAATATCAAATTAAGGGGAAGTCCTTCTAACGCTATGGACCAGACATACATAAAGAGAACTCCTATACTAAGGTCCATAACATTATGGATGCTAAGGTCCATAGCATTATGTATGCTATGGACCTTAGCGTACATAATACTATGGACCTTAGCGTACATAATGCTATGGACCTTAGCGTACATAATGATATGGACCTTAGCGTACATAATGCTATGGACCTTAGCGTACATAATGCTATGGACCTTAGTGTACATAATGCTATGGACCTTAGCGTACATAATGCTATGGCCCTTAGCGTACAAAATGCTATGGACCTTAGCGTACATAATGCTATGGCCCTTAGCGTACAAAATGCTATGGACCTTAGCGTACATAATGCTATGGACCTTAGTGTACATAATACTATGGACCTTAGTGTACATAATGATATGGACCTTAGCGTACATAATGATATGGACCTTAGCGTACATAATGATATGGAGCAGTGCTACGTAACCACGTGCGTCATTGAGGAGCTAAACATTTCCTTCATTCAAACTCAAAGATCAGTGCTTTGTTTGAAGAAAAAAAAAGAAAAAAAAAAAAAAAACATCTGGAAATACAAAAACATTTCTTTTCTCCAGCTAAATAAGCATAATATGTAAATTCAACAGGAAAACAAATATTATAAAAAAAAAGAATAAAAACATAAAAAAAGAAAACAAAACAGAGTCATAGAAACAAATGGAATGATATTAACTTAAGGTAAACAGACAACAAGGAAATCTTATTAAACTAGCCAGTTAACCATTTCACTGCCAGTAGCATGTGGTTAACCATTTCACTGCCAGTAGCATGTGGTTAACCATTTTACTGCCAGTAGGATGTCTGTTTACAGGGATAACAAAGTGGTTACGGTAACATAGTTTCCCCACATCTACTCTGGCTTTTGCGAGTGTTGTTTCTTTTTAAGATTCAATATTCAGATATTTCATTTTAATGTTTCTATCAGAGCCCCCCCCCCCCCCGTAGTTTCAGTGAATCTAACATTAAAGTGGAGTTTGAGGTTACGATGGGTTTGTACAGGAAGGGGGCGTGTCTGATCAAATGAATATCACATATCTAAATACTGAGTAGATGGAAATGCTTTCAAGTGAGAAACCCCTTCAAAACCCCTCTAACCCCTTTAAAGGGATATTTCACTTTCACACATGTGGGGTCATTTTATGGTCTACAATGGGTCTGTATAGGAACACCCATTTACACTATATACACTACATTGTATTTATATCCTACAATGGGTTTGTATAGGAACAATGGGTGTGTATAGGAACAATGGGTTTGTATAGGAACAATGGGTGTGTATAGGAACTGTGTCTGATAAAGAAAAACAAATATTGAATCAAGCAATTAAAAAGTGTGAAGGATTGAACACAAGAGCCAGAGTAGACTAGAAAATGAGCCCAGTTTTCACAGTTAAAATAAGAAGCCCTTTTAACTGTGAAGACAGGGTACAAATGGAACCAAGTGGACCCCCTTAAGGGTCCGCTTTGGACCCCCTGGTTGTCCCCAGACCGCATGTTGAACCACAACTCTTTTCTTCAACTAGACGACAGTGGTAACCATGACGACAGAACTCCTCCCACATGCCTGAATACAATCATTTATATTTAACATAATTAATTAATGAGCATGTCGGTTCATATTCTCCTGTATGAGAATGAGTACAGAGTGTGTATCTCACTGAGATTAAAACACATTGTTGCTACAAGACAATTAATAATAACAAGTCATTTTCTGACAATTCACACAATTTTTCTTTTTTACTCGGCTCGTCGTAAAAATATGGTTTCCTTTTTTTTTTTGTCAAGGTTGGTGTCCATGGAGGTTAGGGTTAGCTAACCCTAACCCTAAGGTTGTGTCCATGAAGGTTTGGCCAAGCCGTCTGTGGTGTTGGTAGAAACTTTAGTGCAATAAAAAGGTGAAAACTCCTTAAGTTTTGTTTGTTTTGTGTTTTTTTTCCTCCAGTGTCTGCTTTAAGAGGGTCTGATAGAAACGTCAAGCAGCCAAAAGTGTCACAACTCACTGATCTAACAGACCTAACCCTAACACTAAAGATCTGTGGTTCTCAACAATGACCCCCCCCTGCTGGACAGGTTGGGACACTACACCCCCCATCTACTCCACCTCTGGTTCATTTAACTCTGGGTTTCAACCCGTTGAGGGTCCGTCTTGGACACCGTGGTGGTCCCAGGACCCACCGTTGAGAACCACCGACAGCAAACCATGCACAGCGTCCCTTCTGCACCCGCAGATACCATCATCATCATCATCTTCATCATCAAAAAGAAACAAATTACTTCAGCAAGCGAGACCAAAAATGGACAGCATTACTTTTTTCTTTTTTTTTACGAAACACCAAGAGCCAGTAATGTTTTTAAACACACAACATATACAGTATTTCTGTTTAAACTTCTTTTCTGAAATCTTTTTCTTTTAAATGACACAAACCTAGCTAGATTCATGGCCATAATATTATAGTGTCTGGATACATGACGCTTCTATGTATCTATTCCTATTTACACATGAAGTTTGTATTTTCTTTCTTTCTTTTTTTTTAACGTGACTTAATACAACATTGACGATAGCCAAAAAACTCAAGCAAGCATCCTACTGGACCACATGGTAGCCTAGCGGGCTAGGAATGGTAGCCAAGCTGGCTAGGAATGGTAGCCTAGCTGGCTAGGAATGGTAGCCTAGCTGGCTAGGAATGGTAGCCTAGCTGGCTAAAAGTGGTGTACCGCATGGTAGCCTAGCGGGCTAACAGTAGTAACCTAGCGGGCTAACAGTGGTGTACCCATAGAGTATATATAAAATAGAGAGCGGACGAGCCCCGCCCCCACTATCATTTCAATGCAAGTGCTCAGTGGCGTTTTGAAGCAACGGCTACGTGCTAGCATGTAGCTAATCCAGGTGCATTCTGGGGGAAATTGGCCACTATTTAGAGACCACAAATGACGTCACGCTGCTCTCCGCTCACAGGAGTAGTGGGGCCAAACCCCCAGAATGCACCTGGATTAGCTACATGCTAGCACGTAGCCGTTGCTTCAAATCTAGCCCTGGGTTCTGGGGGCTTGGGTGTACCACATGGTAGCCTAGCGGGCTAGCAGTGGTGTCTTCAACATGCTTTTCAAATGTCCAATCTTTACCTAGAACACATTATAGGAGAAGAACCTTTCACTCATTTAGATATAGGATAGTATATACAGTATATATCCTATATTTACATATAGGATACTGTACAGAAGATCTTTGTATTGTTTTACTTTTCCTCTCTCCAGGTTAATATTATCTCCCTTGGTGGTTAAATGGTTATAATCTCTTTAAGTTTGACAGGTTATCTTTGGTATGGAAATATAAGGCTGGGACTCATCAGAAATATATTATAATATATCATTATAATACATTATAATAGATCAATATAATATAAGGCTGAGACTGAAAATAACCTGACTGCGCCAGATGGTGGCAGCAGTGCGTATGCCTGCATACCACCCTGCTTTTACCATCTGGATTCATTCCAACCAAACCGATGGAGGAGGCAGGCCATTTTTCAAGTTCTTTAGCAGGTGATTGGATGGGGCCGTCTGTCTATCACAGTCTGGGAGTGCCAACTCCAACCACTCATATTGGCCTGTCTGCATGACTTTACACCCAGAATCCGCCTGTGATAGCTGAGTGGTTAGTGTCCACACCTCGGACTCCGGAGGCCCCAGAGGTCGCAGGTACGATCCCCCGCTCTGGCTATCACTGCTCCCCTCCCCCCGCGCTCCTTGTGAGCAGCACCGGGTTCAGCTGGGTTAAGCTGGAGAAAAAAAGCAGCTGGGTTGGGCTGCGATATCTGAATTTCCCTCGCGGGATGAGAAGGTATTCATTATTATCATTATTATTATTACGTGGTCTGCAGTCAGACTCTATTGGCTCGGAGCCGCTCAGAGCCCGCCCGTAGCTGCCTCTGATTGGTCCGGTCTGAGTGATATCAACCCTCCCCGAGCAGTCTCAGATGGTAAGGAAGGGTGGTACGCACTGCTGCCACCATCTGGCGGAGTCAGGTTATCCAGAAATAGATGGTTTTATAGAATTGAGTGCCAGAGATTACGTTCCAACTGAGCCTAGTTTATTCCAAGCCACATCGCTGGGCTAAAGGGAGAGCGTCGTTTATACCAAACCACGCCGCTGGGATAAAGGGACAGGCGGCAGTTTAATCCATGTAATCCATGTTAAATAAAATAATCAATTAGAATAAAACAATTGATATTGGGGTGGGGGATTTTTCTGGTTAAATGTTTCATATATTCACACACCATCCACAATTTTCTTTGTTCCCCCCCGAAAATGTGTATCCCACGATTTAGTAACCCATTTTCACCCTGCCGTTCTACTTCCTGTCACATGACCTTTCTACTTCCTGTCACATGACAGTTTGCATCATCGTCAACCAAGGTAATATTCCCTTTTTAACCAATGAAGGGTTCTCCATATACCGTAAGGTATATAGGCCGATGTATATGTATATTATATGGTATATAAGGGTCCATATACCATAAGGTATATAGGCCGATGTATATGTATATTATATGGTATATTAGGGTCCATATACCATATTCACCTGGCGGCCACCTGGTGCCAGGTACCCATATGGTATAAAGGTACTCCATATACCATATTCACCTGGTGGTGATAACTGCTCTTACATAGGCTAGCAACTAGGGTGGCATTGCATTGACTTAATGGCAAGATGGCCACCGTGTGAATATGGTCTATTGCCGACGCTGTGTTCGGAGGCGGCGTCCGACCTCAACATTGGCCTGGTTCTTTGGTCTGGTCCCGACACTGGCACGATGCCCGATAGCTGCAGTGGAGCTTTGGCGTAAGAAGAGACCCTCCTTGGCTGGGGGGCTGAAGCTAAAAATCCTAATTTAACCGCTAGCCTAAGATGACGTCCCCTCTTGTAGTCTTCAGGTAGAGGTCGGGTTCTTCCAGCCCAGCGACATGGTGTTGTTCTACAGTCCTCAGACTAGGACTTCAGTGTCACCATAATGTTGTTGCACAGGCCTCAGACTAGGACTTCAGTGTCTCCATAATGTTGTTGTTGTACAGGTATCAGACTAGGACTTCAGTGTCTCCATAATGTTGTTGTTGTACGCCTCAGACTAGGACTTCAGTGTCTCCATAATGTTGTTGTACAGGCCTCAGACTAGGACTTCATACCATGGATATCTTTCCAATCCAACCAGGGAGTTATAGGACTGTGAGCTATCACGCTTTTTTTTTCCTCTCGAATAGCGTTATCAAATTATCATCGTTATCCTCCTCACTCTACTGACTGATAAAACGTTCACATACAGTGCCAACCCGTTGCCTACAACAATGCATCTAGAACACTGCAAAATAAAATATACAATAAAATAAAATAAAACAATTAAAAACACTATAAGACATCGTACAGAAAGAACAGGTTATCAATCAGATTTAACAGCTGCCTTTGATAGGACCGAGCTCGGATGGTTTTCTACTATATGTACAATCTGTCTAATGAGCTCTTATGGTTTCTACTATATGTACAGTGTGTCTAAAGAGCTCCGATAGTTTCCACTATATTTACAGTCAATCTAAAGACGGCTGAAAGCCAGACTTTGGGGGCGGGGCAAAGGCAGGCCGATGTTGATTCCTTTCCGCGCTGGAGGTGTTTGACCTCGGTGCGTTTTGAACAGTACAAGTTTATTAGGCTTTAAAAAAACAACAAACTAAAACATGACTGTTGGACTGACGACACACGCAGACATGAACTCAGCATTTGGTGTTTGATGATGACGATACGTGTAAAGATTATGTCAGAAATTCAGCACCTGGTTAGCATCAGCCGCTAGCCGTTTTAATATTCCAACTGGTTAGCATCAGCTGCTAGCCGTTTTAATATTCCAACTGGTTAGCATCAGCTGCTAGCTGTTTTAATATTCCACCTGGTTAGCATCAGCTGCTAGCCGTTTTAATATTCCATCTGGTTAGCATCAGCTGCTAGCTGTTTTAATATTCCACCTGGTTAGCATCAGCTGCTAGTTTTAATATTCCACCTGGTTAGCATCAGCTGCTAGCTGTTTTAATATTCCACCTGGTTAGCATCAGCTGCTAGCTGTTTTAATATTCCACCTGGTTAGCATCAGCTGCTAGCCGTTTTAATATTCCACCTGGTTAGCATCAGCTGCTAGTGTTTTAATATTCCACCTGGTTAGCATCAGCTGCTAGCCGTTTTAATATTCCACCTGGTTAGCATCAGCTGCTAGCTGTTTTAATATTCCACCTGGTTAGCATCAGCTGCTAGCCGTTTTAATATTCCACCTGGTTAGCATCAGCTGCTAGCTGTTTTAATATTCCACCTGGTTAGCATCAGCTGCTAGCCGTTTTAATATTCCAACTGGTTAGCATCAGCTGCTAGCCTTTTTAATATTCCAACTGGTTAGCATCAGCTGCTAGCTGTTTTAATATTCCAACTGGTTAGCATCAGCTGCTAGCCGTTTTAATATTCCAGCTGGTTAGCATCAGCTGCTAGCTGTTTTAATATTCCACCTGGTTAGCATCAGCTGCTAGCCGTTTTAATATTCCAACTGGTTAGCATCAGCTGCTAGCCGTTTTAATATTCCACCTGGTTAGCATCAGCTGCTAGCTGTTTTAATATTCCACCTGGTTAGCATCAGCTGCTAGCCGTTTTAATATTCCAACTGGTTAGCATCAGCTGCTAGCTGTTTTAATATTCCACCTGGTTAGCATCAGCTGCTAGCCGTTTTAATATTCCAACTGGTTAGCATCAGCTGCTAGCCGTTTTAATATTCCAACTGGTTAGCATCAGCTGCTAGCCTTTTTAATATTCCGATATGGCAGGTAAATGTACTCCTAATTACTGTATTAGAGTACAGATAAAAGTAATCCTACTAATGTGTTACTGTATTGGAGTACAGGTAAAAGTACTCCCACTACTTCCTGTCTTAGAGCATATCAGGGGTGCAACATCCATTTAAAAGATTATGACAAATAATAGATAATTGATTAAAACGGGGAAAATGTTTGAAATTGTGATTCCCCCCCTTCCACATTATCTGTTTTTAAGAGCAAAAGAAAAAGCAGACCTACAAGCTCTCAACGCATCACACGGTGACACATTGTGAGTTTGTAGATCGGCTATTCTTGCACGACACTGTTGTACGACGAAACATTAAATAAGTGGTTAATCAGACTAATAATAATTAATCACTTTGATCTTCGTTCATATAAAATAAACTGCTAATTGATAGAATAATAGCTAATCGACAGTCCTAGAATATATTATAATAACATGAATATATTATAATATAACAGATACAGATATTGCATTGTTTTTCAAATATAATATGGAAGATTAATCTCTTTTTCTTTTCTTTTTGATTTCAACTTGTTGCTGCCATCAAATACTTTTTGACACAATTGAATTGTGTATGTTTCTGATGAAAAGGGGAAATTAACTACAAGTTAAAATAATGAACTACAAGTAAAAAAATCAAATAAAAAAAAATCAGTAGATTAAAAATCAGTAGATTTTCTGGTTTCACGCCTGGCACTTTAAACACTTTAAACACTTTAAACAGGACAAAACAAGGTCCAGAACCAATCCCAACACGCAGGAAGTAGAAAAGACTGATCGACCACACACACACACACACACACACACACACACACACACACACACACACACACACACACACACACACACACACACACGACAGAAAACAAACATAAAAAAAGAATAAAACAATAAAGAGAAATAGAGATAGAGAGTGAAAAAAGAAATACAAAAAGAAAGAAAGTTAAGTTTAAGCCAACATCTCCACAGAGGTGCTGGTCTGGTCTTTAACCCAACACCTCTACAGTGGGCTGGTGTTGGTTTAACTGGTGTTGGTTTAACCCAACACCTCTACTGTGGGCTGGTGTTGGTTTAACCCAACACCTCTACAGTGGGCTGGTGTTGGTTTAACCCAACACCTCTACAGTGGGCTGGTGTTGGTTTAACCCAACACCTCTACAGTGGGCTGGGCTGGTGTTGGTTTAACCCAACAACTCTACAGTGGGCAGGGCTGGTGTTTAACTTTAACCCAACACCTCCAAAGTGGGCTGGGCTGGTGTTGGTTTAACCCAGCATCTCCACAGTGGTGGGCTGGTGTTGGTTTAACCCAGCATCTCCACAGTGGTGGGCTGGTGTTGGTTTAACCCAGCATCTCCACAGTGGTGGGCTGGTGTTGGTTTAACCCAGCATCTCCACAGTGGTGGGCTGGTGTTGGTTTAACCCAGCATCTCCACAGTGGTGGGCTGGTGTTGGTTTAACCCAGCATCTCCACAGTGGTGGGCTGGTGTTGGTTTAACCCAGCATCTCCACAGTGGTGGGCTGGTGTTGGTTTAACCCAGCATCTCCACAGTGGTGGGCTGGTGTTGGTTTAACCCAGCATCTCCACAGTGGTGGGCTGGTGTTGGTTTAACCCAGCATCTCCACAGTGGTGGGCTGGTCTTTGCTCTCCAGCCAATCAAAGCCAGCGTTCCCAGTGTCTTGGCAGATCTGCTGGAACAGCGGGTCGTTCTTCAGCTCCTCCAGCGTGGAGTCCTCGTAGGCGTCGGGCTGCGGGGCGTAGGAGTCCGTCTGCGGGGCGCTGGGATCGAACAGCAGGTTGGCGTCCAGCGTGTTCAGGTCCGTGATGCTGCTAGAGAGGTCAGAGGTCATGCTGCCCGACAGGTCGGAGGAGAAATGCGACGCCACGGCGTTGAGCTCCGAGGCCACCTGGCCCACCAGCTGGGAGCTGGGATTCAAACCCTCAACCTCTCCCAGAAGGTCTTTCACTGTGTTGTTGAAGTCCGCCTCCTCCTCCGTGCTCTGCAGCAGCAGTTGTTGGTTCGACACCGAGTTCTCCTGCTGCTCCGCTTCACAGGCTTGTGATTGGCCGTCCCCTCCGGACGAGAAGGTCACCTGGAACACAGAGGGGCGGGGCTAGAGCAATTACAGCTTATCCCTATTGGCCGCCTAAGAGCACCCACCAAGTTTGGGGCCTTTGACATGTTGGGAACTGGAGTTATGGATGTTTAATAACTAGCCAATAGGAATACAGGGGGGTGGGGCTTAATCAATTACAGCCCGTCCCTATTGGCTGCCTAAGAGCACCTACCAAGTTTGGGGCCTTTGGTATGCTGGGAACTGGAGTTATGGCTGTTTAAAAACTAGCCAATAGGAATACAGAGGGGGCGGGGCTTGAACAATTAGAGCACCTACCAAGTTTGAGGCCTTTAGCATGTTGGGACCTTGAGTTATGTCAGTTTAAAAACTAGCCAATAGGAATACCGGGGTGGGGCTTAATTAATTACAGCATGTCCCTATTGGCCGTCTAAGAGCACCTACCAAGTTTGCAGCCTTTAGCATAGGGGTGTAACGATATAGTAACTGTATCGAAATATCGTTTTTAACTTAAAAAATCGAAGTATATCGAAATGAAAACAGCTAAAATCGAATCGTATCGTTTTATTTTGTATCGTATCGAATCGGCAGTGCAAAGAATCGATTGTATCGATACTACCTACTTGGGCATTGTATTTAGCATTTTCAAGAAGAAAAATTAAAAGGGGGTGTTTAATTACTTTTCCATTCCATATAGCTACACTGGTCTATCGATACATGTGTGTAATCTCTGGGTTCATGTCAAGGTGCAGGTTTGTCAATATACAATGTCCATGTATTTGGCAGATAATCACTGTGTTTTACTTATTTATATCCATAATAATACATGTTTCCCTTAAAAACCTGCACTATCCACACCTTTCACACAGATTTAATGTCTTTGCTAAATAGTTACTATATCGATTTTAAATCATTGAATCGAATCGTATCGTGTCGCCATGAATGAACCAATATCGTCCATGTATCGTATCGTCAAACATGTATCGTGATATGTATCGAATCGCTAATAAAATGTATCGTTACACCCCTACTTTAGCATGTTGGGAACTGGAGTTATGGTTGTTTATTGTGACCGTATGTCACAGCTTGTCCCATGTATACGTGTAACACCTGACACTGTGGTTCCCCAGGCCAGATGGCCAAGACATGACACGACCTTGCCAGGGCGAGGTCGTTGTCGCCCTGAGGTATCTTGATTCCCTACTGATTCCCACTCCCATTGATTCCCTACTGATTCCCACTCCCATTGATTCCCTACAAGGTTATTATAGTAAACGAAAACTAACTAAAAAACGAAAACTAGAATGAAAAAACATTTTAGTTAACTGAAATAAAAATAAAAACTAAGCTTTTTAAAAAAACGAAAACTAACTGAAACGATATTGTGTGTTTACAAAACTAACTAAAATAAAATAAAATTATAGAGAAAATCTCCTTAGTTTTCGTCTTTTATCTTTTGTGGAAATAAAAAATAAAAAACACCAGATGGTGAGGTCAAAGAGAGAAGTTGTATGTCTCAACATTCCTGCCACTCTCAACAATATGATGTTTTGTTGATTTTCTTTATTAGACAATACTTTTTCCGGAGCTTTTTTAATCTCACCCCTGACAAACACTAAAACTAATAAAAACTAAACTAAAACTAAGCATTTTCAAAAAATAAAAACGAAACGAAACTAGCAACCTCACTTTAAAAACGAATTAAAACTAAACTGTAATTGAAAACAAAACCTCAAAACTAATAAAAACTAGAAAAGAAAATTTCTAAGAAATTTTAAGTGTGCCTGCAGCTCGCTAAGTCTGTGCAACCTTGTGTAGCGGTTGGTGTTAGCATTAGCGTTATTAACATAAACTTTAACATTATTGTTCTTCATATGACACCACCCACATGTCTGTACGACAAACGGTTCACGAGAAAACAGGTCACTTCCTGTTTGGTGAGGGGCACTTCCTGTTTGGCGAAATAGGCCCCAATTAAGTTTAAGGACTCTTAATCTTGTCATTTGACGCAACCCGCGTGTCTGTATGACAAACGGTTCACGAGATCAAGGGTCACTTCCTGTTTGGTGAGGGGCACTTCCTGTTTGGCGAAATAGGCCCCAATTAAGGTCATGGACGATTAATGAATTAAAGCTGCAAGCAGCGATGACCGGGCCCTCGCAGCTCTACCCACGTCACAAGGCCAGCAGCCAATCAGAAACCAAACAGGAAGTCAGCCATTTCGACTAATTAGTGGCGTTTTGGCGCATTTTTGGCCGTTATCACGGGTCGCACTTTAACAACAGTTTTGTGAGAAAAAAAGTTTTTTGAGAAAAAAAAAAGTTTTTTGAGAAAAAAAAAATTGAAAAAAAAATTTTAGAAAAAAATATTTTTTGAGGAAAAAAAAATTTGAGAAAAAAAAAAATTGAGAAAAAAAAATTGAGAAAAAAAAATTTGAGAAAAAAAATTTTTGAGAAAAAAAAATTGAGAAAAAAAAATTGAGAAAAAAATTTTTTTGAGAAAAAAAAATTTGAGAAAAAAAAAATTTGAGAAAAAAAAATCTTTGAGAAAAAAAAATTTTTGAGGAAAAAAAAATGTATGACACCAGCCGCGAGTCTGTACGACAAACGGTTCATGAATTATAGAGGCACTTCCTGTTTGGTGAAGGGCACTTCCTGTTATAGAGGGGGCGGGGCTTAATCAATTACAGCTCATCCCTATTGGTCGGAAAAAGACCAAAGTTGTGTGAGCATTTTACATTTTAAATGACGTTGCTAGGCAAAAGTATGGCAGAGTTATTTGGCGCCAAAGTTTCTGGGGTTTTTTCGGAGTCCCCCATTCAAAGTCAATGGAGTTTTTGGGCGTCGTTTTTTGCGAATTACGTCGCAATGGTAACGCGGATCGGAAAGAAAAGTAATAGCACACCATTCCCGGCCGAGCCGCACGTTTTGATGTATATATTGCGGCGGTGGCGTAAATTGTGCGGCAGTTATTACGTGCTGAAGTTTCCCCCATTCTAAGTCAATGGGGTTTTTGGGCGTCGTTTTTTGCGAATTACGTCGCAATGGTAACGCGGATCGGAAAGAAAAGTAATAGCACACCATTCCCGGCCGAGCCGCACGTTTTGATGTATATATTGCGGCGGTGGCGTAAATTGTGCGGCAGTTATTACGTGCCGAAATTTGTGGGATCATTATTATTATTATCACTAGAAGAGAACATTTCTAAGAAATTTTAAGTGTGCCTGCAGCTCGCTAAGTCTGTGCAACCTTGTGTAGCGGTTGGTGTTAGCATTAGCGTTATTTCATTTGACGCAACCCGCGTGTCTGTATGACAAACGGTTCACGAGATCAAGGGTCACTTCCTGTTTGGTGAGGGGCACTTCCTGTTTGGCGAAATAGGCCCCAATTAAGGTCATGGACGATTAATGAATTAAAGCTGCAAGCAGCGATGACCGGGCCCTCGCAGCTCTACCCACGTCACAAGGCCAGCAGCCAATCAGAAACCAAACAGGAAGTCAGCCATTTCGACTAATTAGTGGCGTTTTGGCGCATTTTTGGCCGTTATCACGGGTCGCACTTTAACGACAGTTTTGTGAGAAAAAAAAAGTTTTTTGAGAAAAAAAAAAGTTTTTTGAGAAAAAAACATTTTTTTGAGGAAAAAAAAAAATTGAGAAAAAAAAAATTGAGAAAAAAAAAATGTGAGAAAAAAAAAATTGAGAAAAAAATTTTTTGAGAAAAAAAATGTTTTGAGAAAAAAAAAATTGAGAAAAAAAAAATTTGAGAAAAAAAAATTTTGAGAAAAAAACATTTTTGAGAAAAAAAAATTTTTGAGAAAAAAAAAATTTGAGAAAAAAAAAATTTGAGAAAAAAAAAATTTTGAGAAAAAAAAAATTTTGAGAAAAAAATGTTTGAGAAAAAAAAATTTTGAGAAAAAAAAATTTTGAGAAAAAAAAAAATTATGACACCAGCCGCGAGTCTGTACGACAAACGGTTCATGAGTTATAGAGGCACTTCCTGTTACAGAGGGGGCGGGGCTTAATCAATTACAGCTCATCCCTATTGGCCGGAAAAAGACCAAAGTTGTGTGTGCATTTTAAAGTTTAAATCACGTTGCTAGGCAAAAGTATGGCAGAGTTATGTGGCGCCAAAGTTTCTGGTTTTTTTTCGGAGTCCCCCATTCTAAGTCAATGGGGTTTTTGGGCGTCGTTTTTTGCGAATTACATCGCAATCGTATCGCGGATCGGAAAGAAAAGTAATAGCACACCATTCCCGGCCGAGCCGCACGTTTTGATGTGTATATTGCGGGGGTGGCGTAAATCGTGCGGCAGTTATTACGTGCCGAAATTTCCCCCATTCTAAGTGAATGGGGTTTTTTGGCGTCGTTTTTTGCGAATTACGTCGCAATTGTAACGCGGATCGGAAAGAAAAGTAATAGCACACCATTCCCGGCCGAGCCGCACGTTTTGATGTATATATTGCGGCGGTGGCGTAAATTGTGCGGCAGTTATTACGAGCAGAAATTTGCAAGAACATTACTTACTGACTGACTGACTGACTTAAGTATGGCGGATTACAATAAGTGTTCTGCTATTGCATAGCAGGCACACTTAATAACTAGAAAAGAAAATTTCTAAGAAATTTTAAGTGTGCCTGCAGCTCTAACCTAACCCTAACCCTAACACTTCCTGTTACAGAGGGGGCGGGGCTTAATCAATTACAGCTCATCCCTATTGGCCATCTAAGTACACACAGCAAGTTTCGAGACGGTACCATGCTGCAAACTGGAGATATAGCCGTTTAAAGCTCAGCCGCAATATATACATCAAAACGTGCGGCTCGGCCGGGAATGGTGTGCTCGGCCGGGAATGGTTTTTAAAAAAAAAAAAATTTGAGAAAAAAAAAATGTTTGAGAAAAAAAAAATTGAGAAAAAAAAATTGAGGAAAAAAAAATTTGAGAAAAAAATTTTTTTTGAGAAAAAAAAAATTGAGAAAATAAGATTTTTGAGAAAAAAAAATTTGAGAAAAAAAAATTGAGAAAAAACATTTTGAGGAAAAAAAAAAATTGAGAAAAAAAAAATTGAGAAAAAAAAAATTGAGAAAAAAAAATTTGAGAAAAAAAATTTGAGAAAAATCTTTGAGAAAAAAAATTTTTGAGAAAAAATTTTTTTTGAGAAAAAAAATTGTTTTGAGAAAAAAAAATTGAGAAAAAAAAATTTGAGAAAAAAAATTTTTTGAGAAAAAAAAATTTTGAGAAAATTTTTTTTTGAGAAAATTGAGAAAAAAAATGTTTTGAGAAAAAAAAATGTTTTGAGAAAAAAAAATGTTTTGAGAAAAAAAAATGTTTTGAGAAAAAAAAAATGTATGACACCAGCCGCGAGTCTGTACGACAAACGGTTCATGAGATGTAGAAGCACTTCCTGTTTGGCAAAGGGCACTTCCTGTTATAGAGGGGGCAGGGCTTAATCAATTACAGCTCATCCCTATTGGCTGGAAAAAGACCAAAGTTGTGTGTGCATTTTAAAGTTTAAATCACGTTGCTAGGCAAAAGTACTGTGGCGCCAAAGTTTCTGGGTTTTTTTCGGAGTCCCCCATTCAAAGTCAATGAGGGTTTTTGCGCGTAGTTTTTTGCGAATTACGTTGCCATGGTAACGCGGATCGGAAAGAAAAGTAATAGCACACCATTCCCGGCCGAGCCGCACATTTTGATGTATATATTGCGGGGGTGGTGTAAATTGTGCGGCAGTTATTACGTGCCGAAGTTTCCCCCATTCTAAGTCAATGGGGTTTTTTGGCGTCGTTTTTTGCGAATTACGTCGCAATGGTAACGCGGATCGGAAAGAAAAGTAATAGCACACCATTCCCGGCCGAGCCGCACGTTTTGATGTATATATTGCGGCGGTGGCGTAAATTGTGCGGCAGTTATTACGAGCAGAAATTTGCAAGAACATTACTTACTTACTTACTGACTGACTGACTGACTTAAGTATGGCGGATTACAATAAGTGTTCTGCTATTGCATAGCAGGCACACTTAATAATGATCCCACAAATTTCGGCACGTAATAACTGCCGCACAATTTACGCCACCGCCGCAATATATACATCAAAACGTGCGGCTCGGCCGGGAATGGTGTGCTATTACTTTTCTTTCCGATCCGCGTTACCATTGCGACGTAATTCGCAAAAAACGACGCCCAAAAACCCCATTGACTTAGAATGGGGGAAACTTCAGCACGTAATAACTGCCGCACAATTTACGCCACCGCCGCAATATATACATCAAAACGTGCGGCTCGGCCGGGAATGGTGTGCTATTACTTTTCTTTTCCGATCCGCGTTACCATTGCGACGTAATTCGCAAAAAACGACGCCCAAAAACTCCATTGACTTTGAATGGGGGACTCCGAAAAAACCCCAGAAACTTTGGCGCCAAATAACTCTGCCATACTTTTGCCTAGCAACGTCATTTAAAATGTAAAATGCTCACACAACTTTGGTCTTTTTCCGACCAATAGGGATGAGCTGTAATTGATTAAGCCCCGCCCCCTCTATAACAGGAAGTGCCCTTCACCAAACAGGAAGTGCCTCTATAATTCATGAACCGTTTGTCGTACAGACTCGCGGCTGGTGTCATACATTTTTTTTTCCTCAAATTTTTTTTTTCTCAAAGATTTTTTTTTCTCAAATTTTTTTTTTCTCAATTTTTTTTTTCCCAAATTTTTTTTTCTCAAATTTTTTTTTTTCTCAATTTCTTTTTCTCATTTTTTTTTCTCAATTTTTTTTTCTCAAATTTTTTTTTTCTCAATTTTTTTTTCTCAAATATTTTTTTTTCTCAAATTTTTTTTTCTCAAAAATTTTTTTTCTCAAACTTTTTTTTCTCAAATTTTTTTTTCTCAAATTTTTTTTTCTCAAAATGTTTTTTCCTCAAATTTTTTTTTTCAATTTTTTTTTCTCAAAAAACTTTTTTTTTTCTCAAAAAACTTTTTTTTTCTCACAAAACTGTCGTTAAAGTGCGACCCGTGATAACGGCCAAAAATGCGCCAAAACGCCACTAATTAGTCGAAATGGCTGACTTCCTGTTTGGTTTCTGATTGGCTGCTGGCCTTGTGACGTGGGTAGAGCTGCGAGGGCCCGGTCATCGCTGCTTGCAGCTTTAATTCATTAATCGTCCATGACCTTAATTGGGGCCTATTTCGCCAAACAGGAAGTGCCCCTCACCAAACAGGAAGTGACCCTTGATCTCGTGAACCGTTTGTCATACAGACACGCGGGTTGCGTCAAATGACAAGATTAACTCTTATACTGCTTTGAACGTTCCTGTTCGCCCCAATCCTCCAGGGACGTCTGTGCCAATACGCCCGTTCGTTCGTTTGATGTTTTTTATGGATTATGATAAAAGTCGTCCTTGCGCAACTTTTGAATGCATAATTGGTCGTCTGTGTCATTTTGAGGACAGCCGGAAACCTTTCATAAAAAAAAAAGTAAACAGACTGTCCTGGCTCCGCCTGCCCAGAGCGACTAGCTGCCAGGGGCGTCAATTGGGTATGGCAGGGGTATGCAGCTGCCATACCTTGACAGGGGGAAATAATAAAAATGTACTTTTCATCGTGCCTGTTGCTAAGGTATGGCAACATGACTGGTGTCTTCACCAGACACCAGTCATGTTGCCATACCTTAGCTTGTTCTGAACTGACGCCACTGCTAGCTGCTAGCAGCATTGAGGGACTATATTGTTTTATGCATCGGGCTGTTAGTAGAGAAAGAGAGAGAGAAACGTTGGTAAAAGCGATCATTTTGTCGGAAATCAGTTGTTTTATAGTATTAGTAGTATAGTAATTGTAGTAGGTAGTAGTATTTAGCAGTACTAGAATATTGAGATGTATTAGGCCAACTCAGCCTCAACTTGCTGGTATCATTCCGCCGAAGTGCGACCCAACCCCCCCTGACCGATAGAAATAAACTTTGTTAGAATTAGGATTACACAACCTACCCGTGTTGGTGACCCAGGACCAGCGCCCATGGTGGTGGTGGTCGTGATGATGACGATGATGATGATGATGATAATGATGATGAAGAAGAGAAAAAGATCACTGTAGCCATTGTTATTGAAGATAAAAAGATTGAAGAACGTAGGACGTCATCCGCTCCCGACCGGATCAAAAGCCCGAAATTGGAAGCGATCCCAGACTAAGATGGTGCCAGTCGCGAAGAACCGGGGTCCAAAAATGGATCAAGAGCCTCGTGATATTGTGGAAACCGATCCCGACGGAGCTCGACCCCCGTGTAGGATGGATCCCCCCGCCCGGGGGCTCACATCGCCGCAGCAGCAGAGACCCATGTACCGCCGCGAAAAGACGGACAAACTGGGCGATTTGGCCAATGAAGAATGGCTTCCGCGTAGAGACCCCTCGGAGAACAGAGGCCACGATTCTACTGTCCAAAGTAAGACTTCCAATCCAGTGCATGTATGTATTGTATAGTTGTATACTGTATATAGTTGTATACTGTGTGATAACAGAGCATCCGTGTGGAACTGGAAGCCTGGGATGGGGGGATGGTCAGTGGGTAACGGTTTTCCATTGCGACGTGTTGCCACTCCGACATTGGGATCCGGTCTAGAGCCCGCCTACTGCATCCGGCTATTTACACGTACACATACATGCAAGAAATGTTTCCGTATCCGGACCGGATCAGTAACTTGATCCAAGCAGTTAGGATCCACGTGCTTTGTTTGTTTTTGTCGCTACTCAGGACACACGTGGAGTTCCTATCACGCGCGTGCACGTACCGCGTGTAGTGTACGTGCACTGCACAACCTACTAAGATTATTTGATGGGAATTTAGGATTTATTGGCTTAGTTTGTGTGTGCGTGCGTACGATGCGTGTGTGTGTGAGAGAGAGGGAGAGGTTTCTTTTTATCGTCATCATCATCATCATCATCAGTAGCTGATGATGTAGCTTTTCAGTTCAATTCAAAGGAGCTTTATTGGCATGAGAAAACATACGTTTACATTGCCAAAGCAAGTGTTACAAATAAAAACTGTTGAAAATGGGGAACATAGTTGGAGGGAGTACAGCTTTGTGTAAACAGAGCTATGTTGCATTGTGACATTTTATATAGGTATACAGGGTATAAAGGGAATTTCACTGTGACAGTAAATGCATGGTAACTATTTACTATAACTGCATTTTATGTTATATATGAACTTATTGTAAGTCATTTGCTAAATGTCAAAATTGTAAATTGATTTGTTTAGATATAAACTATTTGATATTTTCCTGGCTATGATTTTAGATGATGAGTCGACGATGATGATGAGCCTACTTCTTCATTTCCACATCGTGGTCGTCCAAGGACAAGGATAGGTAAAGAAAAAACAAACTTTTTTCTGTAAATCAGACTTAGCACCATGCACATGCTCACATAGACATCAAAGGGGGCTTGAGCCCCTGCCCTTTTATCCATCTGTAAAAAGTGCCCTCTCCAGACCATGAATGCTGTTTTTACATAATTACTATATATATATATATATATATATATATATATATATATATATATTTGTGTGGTAAGCAGGAAGTGCATAGAATGTTAGAGAGGCAGGGGTTGACATTTCTAAAACGGCCTTTTGATGAAAATAGTAGGCCCCCAACCTCCACGCATTCTGCTGTGACGCGTTGTGAGCTTGAAGGTGTACTATTTTTCATGTATTTTATAGTAATTATGTATTTGTATAATTTACAGATCGACCATGGGCTCGTGTACGAGTCACACAAGGATGTGTGTGTGTGTGTGTGTGTGTGTGTGTGTGTGTGTGTGTGTGAGAGAGAGGGCGTCACGCATTCTGCTGTGACGCGTTGTGAGCTTGAAGGTGTACTATTTTTCATGTATTTTATAGTAATTATGTATTTGTATAATTTACAGATCGACCATGGGCTCGTGTACGAGTTCAGCAGACCCGGTGGAGCCCTTCCGGAGGAGCCTGGCTGGAGTGAAACAGAATGGAGCCCCAGGCCCTGTGCAGGCTGAATGACACGCACGCACGCACGCACGCACGCACACACACATATACACTCTGTAGACATGTAGTGTCACAGTGAGATAAAGAGAACCCTGAAAGCTGAAGCAGGATTCAGGCTGAAGCTCATGTCACTGTGTCAATGTTCTGCACTGCTCTTACTACTGCTCTTACTTCTCTTACACACTAAAAGTGTGTAAAAAGACACTTTTTCTTGTTTTTATTTTTTTGAATTTGTTTGTAAACAACCACTGATCATAGGTGTGATGTTACTGAAGCCAACAATAAAAGGCTAAAGAGAGATTTCTGCCTGAAAATGTATTCTTCACAAAAATGCATTTTTCTCAGCTTTATGTTCTCAAAGAGCTGTTTTTAGGCCACATTCTGCAGCTTCTAGCTAATGAACAGAACAAGATAAAAGCTCGAAATCTTTTTCTGTTGCAAAGTAGACATTCTATTCTACGTTGCCATATAATTGTTGTCTTTATAGTCGAAACCAAATTTCTCCAGTAGGCCTTCAAAGATGAGCGACAATTCTGGCAGTGGATGGAGCTTTTTGTTCAATTCTGTGGCAGTAAAAGAGTTAAGAGTCCTTAAACTTAATTGGGGCCTATTTCGCCAAACAGGAAGTGCCCCTCACCAAACAGGAAGTGACCTGTTTTCTCGTGAACCGTTTGTCGTACAGACATGTGGGTGGTGTCATATGAAGAACAATAATGTTAAAGTTTATGCAAAAAAATGCTAATGTTAACTCATACCCTGCCAAACCCGAGGAACCCGAGAATTTCGCGATGTCCCTCCCTGCCACGCCCGAGGAACCCGAGAATTTCCGCCATTTTGAAAAAAAAAATTTCAAAAAATGTTTTGGGACCCCAAAAACGTTAGTAGGCATGATAGCGATCGCGAAATTGCTTGTTTAACCCCCATACAACCCCCATACAACTCAGGTAGCAGACCTCCAAGCTCACAACAGTGTAAAACATAATGGCTGCTATCTCATGAATGCCTGAACGGATTTCCATTCGGATTTTTTTGTTTGAAAGCTGTGAGCAATGTGGACACACGTGGTGCATTATCTAGGCATGGGTGTGCATGATCCGTGCACTATGAATTACATGGAAGTCTATGGAGACGAATGGCAGTTAAAGAGTACGAAGGTATTGTTAAATGGCAGCATGAGTTAATAACGCTAATGCTAACACCAACCGCTACACAAGGTTGCACAGACTTAGCGAGCTGCAGGCACACTTAAAATTTCTTAGAAATTTTCTTTTCTAGTAATAATAGTTACCAACTTTCTCCCGAGGGGGAAATTCAGTATTTTCAGCCCAACCCAGCAGATTTTCTGCCCACAAGGAGCGCGTGAGCAATTAGGGGTTAAGAGTCTTACTCAGGGACACACATCGACATTGCTACCCTGGCCTGGAATCGAACTTGGGACAACCAGGGGCTCTGGTTCCCCAGGCGGGCTTGCTAACCATTCAGCTATGGAATGGAACCTGGGACAACCAGGGGCTCTGGTTCCCCAGGCGGGCTCCCTAACCATTCAGCTATGGAATGGAACCTGGGACAACCAGGGGCTCTGGTTCCCCAGGCGGGCTCCCTAACCATTCAGCTATGGAATGGAACCTGGGACAACCAGGGGCTCTGGTTCCCCAGGCGGGCTCCCTAACCATTCAGCTATGGAATGGAACCTGGGACAACCAGGAGCTCTGGTTCCCCAGGCGGGCTCCCTAACCATTCAGCTATGCTGCCCCAAATAACTAGCCAATAGAAATACCTAGATCACCTAGTCTTCCTTTGGGCTGTTCCCTTCAGGGGTCGCCACAGCCAATCATCTGCTAGAATAAGGTTTCACATGAGGTCACAGATGATTAAAGCTCTAGTCTGTCATTGGTTGTTATAATAACATGAGGTCACAGATGATTAAAGCTCTAGTCTGTCATTGGTTGTTATAATAACATGAGGTCACAGATGATTAAAGCTCTAGTCTGTCATTGGTTGTTATAATAACATGAGGTCACAGGTGATTAAAGCTCTAGTCTGTCATTGGTTGTTTTAATAACATGAGGTCACAGATGATTAAAGCTCTAGTCTGTCATTGGTTGTTATAATAACATGAGGTCACAGATGATTAAAGCTCTAGTCTGTCATTGGTTGTTATAATAACATGAGGTCACAGGTGATTAAAGCTCTAGTCTGTCATTGGTTGTTAATAATGAGGTTTCTCATGAGGTCACAAATGTATAGAAGCTCACCTGCTCCCCACTGCCCCCGGTGGCGGTCAGGTATCCATGCTGCTGGAGCTCGTAGGCGTTCACAGGACTGGAGGCGATGGTCTGCTGGGGGGTCCCTGCTCTTGCTAAGGTCTGGTGGGGGGTCCCCCCTCCTGCTATGCTCTGGTGGGGGGTCCCCCCTCCTACTATGCTCTGGTGGGGGGTCCCCCCTCCTGCTATGCTCTGGTGGGGGGTCCCCCCTCCTGCTATGGTCTGCTGGGGGGTCCCTGGTCCTGCTATGCTCTGCTGGGGGGTCCCTGGTCCTGCTATGCTCTGCTGGGGGGTCCCTGGTCCAGCTATGCTCTGCTGGGGGGTCCCCGGCTGTGCGCTGCTCTCCAGTATGTGGGTGAGGTTCATGCGGGCGGTGTAGTTGGAGGGCAGGTTGTTGATGCCCAGGCCGCGGACACACTGCTCTCCTCCGTCCGCCTCCATCTTGCTCAGCAGGACGGTGGTGATCTTGGCGGCGTTGCTGTGGCCCGGTGGCGCCGCGCGCGTCTCGCTCTGCATCATCACAGTGAGAGGCACCGATTGGCTGCGCTGGGCCATGCTGGCCACACCCCCCTGGGACCCGCCTCCTGACAGGATGCTCAGCACCTGATTGGTTGATTGAATAGGAACAGTACAGGATAGTTCAGATACCAGGGGCTCTATTTTGATTGTCTTAAGTACCCGCTCTTATGCCTTAACTTAAGGCCTGTCAATTCTGTCTCTGACCACCAAACTTTTGTCGGAAAGGTCCGGTTCAACTACAAAATGACGTCACTCACATCTTCTGAAAAGCATTACCCTGAATTAGAGTTCGGAAAGCTGCACGTCGGAAAGTCTGAAAAGTTTGACAAAAGGTTTGGTGCTCGGACACCGTATGGACAGGCCTTTAAATTAAGGCATAAAAGCTGGTACTTAAGACAATCACAATACAGCCCCAGGTCTACTAATAGGATTTAGACCACAAGAAAGCATTGAGGTCCTTTTGTACTTCATTCAGGAAAACATTTACAGATGAACACAGTACTATGCAGAAAAAACACAACACAATCAGAAGATTTCTTTGTTTAAATAAAAAAAATAATAATATTTACAATATTTAAAGTGTCAGGAAGTAAGGATATGCTTTCAGTTTCCTGTAGGTCCCACTTTCACTCACTCCTTTGAGGCTGGATTTAGACTGCAGTCAAATGTAGCCTGAATCAGATCTGAGCCACATCCAGGTTGGAATCCGATTGGTTTAAATTGTCACATGGTCACATGGAACCAATCAGATTCCAATATGGATGTGGCACAAATCAGATTCAGGCTGGATTTGACTGCAGTCTAAATCCAGCCTTAGTCTTCTCCCTTTCACGATCCACTGCACAATCCTCTTTCTACCAAGATCCAATCCTGTACCTCCAACCCTAGGAAGATCCAATCCTGTACCTTGAACCCTAGGAAGATCCAATCCTGTACCTTGAACCCTAGGAAGATCCAATCCTGTACCTCGAACCCTAGGAAGCTTTTCCACATTCTCCACCCTCCTTAAACCCCCTCCCCCACCCCACCCTCATCTCTATCACCTACTTTGAAAAGAAGGTTGATCTTATCAGCAGTTCCTTCTCCCATCTCCCCATAAAACACCATCTAACTCACCCTACTCTATCCTACTCACCCTACTCTATCCTACACACCCTACTCTATCCTACTCACCCTACTCTATCTAACTCACCCTACTCAATCTAACTCACCCTACTCAATCTAACTCACCCTACTCTATCTAACCCTCATCAAAAAACACTACTGAATCACTACACAAAACCTATTCGTGTAGTAGTGACTGTGTAGTCATGTGTAGCAATTGTGTAGTAAATCTGTAATGTATTCACTACTCATGACACACCAGTAGAGTTTTGTAGTGAAACAGTAGTGTTTCCAGTAGTAATCAATCAAAGTAGTGAAAAAGCTGTTAAAACACTACTGCTTCACTACAAGGGCATTTAAATAGTGATTATGTAGACATTTTACTACTTGTTTATGTGTAGTGAATATGTAGTCACAACACTACATATTCACTACTCATGACACACCATTAGAGTTTTGTAGTTTAACAGTAGTGTTTCCAGTAGTAATCAAGCAGAGTAGTGAAAACGCTGTTAGAACACTACTGCTTCACTACAAGGGCATTTAAATAGTGATTATGTAGAGATTGTACTACTTACTTGTGTAGTGAATATGTAGTAACAAGTAGAGTTTTTTACTACTTGCTCATATAGTGTGTGGCAATTGTAGTCCTACAGCGGCCATGTTTTTTAGGGGGGGGGGGGGGCAAACACAGTTGTTCTGATTGGAGTAGAACATTATTAGTTCTATGCCAATCAAACAATTGAAACACCTGTGTTTGACCCAAAACATATAGTGAATATGTAGTAAAAACACTACAGAAACACTACTTGTTCTACCTTGGAACCAGTTTAAACCGGTTTGTGGGAAGCTGCTGCTAACAGCCAGGAGTTTTACCAGCTCTCATGGAGTCATTTCATTTATTCCTTTTCGGTAGGTGAAAATTAAAACACTGGATAATGTAGCTGTTACATGTATGTTAACTCATTTAGTGCCACCCCTTTCACCACTAGAGGGCGCCCAGTGGCCAGAGAAAATCCCATAGAGATATGCTGGTATATGCAGAAGCCCTGCAGCCATGACTTGCCTGAACACTTTCCTTTGTGCATGACTGCATGTACAGGAAGAGGATGAAGTTAGCTTGAAGTTAGCTATTGGCTACCAAGCATTTTAGAAGCCTTATTTTCGTCAACTTAGCCATGATTAAACCTTGCACACCTCATGCATGGGAAAAAAACAGAGAAGAATGAGCTCTGAAAAATCCAATGCAATCCTGGATTGCATTGGAGTGGATTTGTGCAGTTTGTTCACAGCTTTCAAACAAAAAAATCCGATTGGAAATCCGTTCAGGCATTCTTGAGATAATCGCCATTATGTTTTACATGTTATGTAAACAAACATGGCTGCCCTGTATGTTAGATGGGGTTGTATGGGGGTGGAACATGCAAAATCGCGATTGAAATCATGTTCACCAGATTTGATGGGGTCCAAAAAAAAAAAAAAAAAATTCAAAAAAAATTTTTTCAATTTTTTTTTTTTTTTTGATATCCCGAACTTGTTCGGGATAGGCACCCTGTGATACGATCATATATCCCGAACTAATTCGGGATAGGCACTCAATGAGTTAAGAATGTTTTCTGTTGTGTTTTGTAGAAAGTGTGTATTTTCCTGCCTGCTAGCAGCTAACCAGTAAACAAATACTAAGCTAATGCTAACGTTAGCTGATGCTAAAGTTATTACAGTACATCCTAAAGGAACTGAATTTTCAAATTGTGTTGTGGACAGCTTATAGTAGGCCTATGTCCTTTTGATAGAAGCGGTCATTTTTTTGTTTTGTATTATCATAAGGTGTTTTGATGTGTAGTATTTGTGGGTAACAGAGCTAACAGAGTTATTTAGCAGCAGTTCTTCTTCTGTACACTGTCAGAGTTAAGGGGAGACCTTGACATTTGAAGAAACACTGTTGTGAATGGTTATTCATTGTATTGTATCCACATCCAGAAGCTATTTATTGTTTTTATTGTTACAAGAATGTTATACATTCCTGTTTCTCATTATGTCTACATTCAGTAGCTATTTGCTATTTGTTTGTAAAGCCTCCTGGGACCCCATGCTATATTATTAGAAGTTGGGAACCAAATGGACCTGACCCATTTGAACACTGTATAGAGGAGTTATGGGGGATTATAGCCAAATGCATAACTGGGGGTCCTTGAAATTGAAACGTTGGAGAACCAGTTCTGGGCTCAGCTGAGGTGTGTGTGTGTGTGTGTGTGTGTGTGTGTGTGTGTGTGTGTGTGTGTGTGTGTGTGTGTGTGTGTGTGTGTGTGTGTGTGTGTTTTTTAATATGTTGAATCTAGGGTTGCAATAACTCCCTTTCTTTTCCTAAGTGTTGAACTTTGGAAGTGCTCGTCTTCAATAACGCAACGTCCCGCTGCCTCCTACATTATGTGACATTTAGATCCAGGTGGTACAGTGGACCATTGAGTGATTTCCCACGAGCGCTTCCAAACTCCAGCACTTAGAACCTGAACTGAATTTCTTGACAGAGATCATAACATGTCTATGTGGATTTTTATGTAACAAACACTTTGCAGATAGCAAGAGGATACCGGTAATTCAAGCTTTCCATAGAGCGCAATATTGGTGAGTTTGACGTTGTTTAATATAATCAGATTGCAAAAAAACTGTTTTGATGCATTGGCTGCCTATGGGAGGTATTGCAACCCTAGATTCAACCAATTAAAAAAAATCTAGTGTTGCAATTTGCGGCTAAATTTGTACATTGCTAGTGCATAGTGACTGTGATATCCACCCCTATACTCATTGATCACTAATCAGTGACCCTGTTGACTGTTAACCATTCAAGCCCCCTAAATAATCATATTTGAGCTGGGGACCCTCCACCCTGACAAGCACTTGGAGTAGTAAGCTTGTGTAGTAAGCTTGTAGATCTGCTATTCACAATTGTTGCCTCTTTCTTATATCATTTGACAATTTGGCCAATGTTTGACCACGTTTTATATAGTTTGTTTTTCACTTTTGATGTTCATTGTTCCCACTATGGCAATATATATATATTTTAAATTAATTATAACAACAAAAAACAAATTTGTGTGTTTGTGAAGATGCAGCTTCTGAAGACGGTTCAGAAAGCAACAACTCCAAAAAAGGAGTGATCCCTTCAAGAAAGAGAAGAGGGAGACTTTGCTTTCAGAGCAGCCATACGTTTCCAATGAAGACAGTCAAGACACCAATGACTCCACCATCTCAGAGAGAGAGATCTTCCACCATCTCGATCAACACAATCTGGATGCAGCATTCCAGAGGAGGTTCAACAGTTGGAAAGGTAGGAAGTATTGTTTGTTTAAATAACTGGCTGCATAAATTCATGTTTTTAACATTACAGCACGTAACATTGCAGCATGCCCGACATGTTTCCATAACATGACGTTAGGATATCACTAGCTCTGGTCCATAGCATTAGTGGAGTTCTCCCTAACGCTATGTTAGTCTACCTCCACACCTCCTTGGCACAATCGGAAAGCCCGCTCGTCTGGTCCGAAAAAAATAAAAACTGTTTCGCCCTCACCAAACCAAAGGTATTAGTGGACAGTTGAAAGCTTACTCTACTTAGTGGATGCAGTCTGGGCCCCCCACCACACACTTAAAATACATATATAGGCGAAATGAAAAGTCTCATTGGGTGTTATTTATCTCTGTGACGTTGGAAGCGCTGTTTCATAAAATAGTCTTCAACCAGGAAGAGTGTCTCCGTCAGGTGGATTATTTTTCATTAACGCTATGGACCAGAACTAGGATATCACATGCTTGACAAACTTTCATATTTGACTATACGATTAAAAATACAATAAGTGAATTGTTTGTGATATTGTTTGTTTTGTTTTTCTCTTTGTGTTTGTGACAATCTGCAGAAGACCCCAATACCTTTCTGCTGGCGAGACCACTCGGCCTGCCGTGATCGTCGGTGAAACCAACTGCACAATTGGGGCCATGCCTGTGTTGACGATGTATCTCATAACGTGTTCACCTTTCACCTCACATACCCCAAGTGCAACATGACTAAAGGAAAATACTATGGCCCGAAGGCAAAAAAGTCTGTGGTTGCACAGTGGACTGTATCGGCTGACCCCGGAACTGATTTAACCTTAAAGGTGCTGTAAGTGATGTCTTTGTTAAAATGTGATTTAAATATCTCTTTCCATAGCAATCATTGCTATACTGTTTGTTCAGTAAGAAGAGCAGTTTTAGTAAAAGCATGAGAATTTAAAATTTAAAATAAAATGTAATAAAAGGTAAATGAAGAAAACATGTGTTCTGTGCTTATTCTCATTATGATCTTTTTACATTATTTTAAACATTTTGGTTGATATGAGACAATTTGTCTAGATTAATGAATATTTTGCTTGGATTAATTGGGGCTTTTTTGCAGTGTGTAAAAGTAAAAGGAATGAGCAGTTGTTGTCGTCATTGCTTAATAGTAAGACTGAAGTGATTGAATGATAATCGTGTACAGTTTCAAAAGTGATTCAAAAGGGTTTGTGTAGAAACTAAAAGTAATTCATTAGTGATCAGTAGTGATAAAACACTACCTAAACACTACAGAAGGATGTAGTAATTCCACAGGGATTGAGAAGAGATCCAGCAGTGAATGTGTAAGCATTGTGTAGAGTTTCAAAAGTGATTCAAAGGGGTTTGTTTAATAGTAAGACAGAAGTGATTGAATGATAATTGTGTAGAGTTTCAAAGGTGATTCAAAAGGGTTTGTGTAGAGATGAAAAGTAATTCATTAGCGATCAGTAGTGATAAAACACTACCTAAACACTACAGAAGGATGTAGTAATTCCACAGGGATTGAGAAGAGATCCAGCAGTGAATGTGTAAGCATTGTGTAGAGTTTCAAAAGTGATTCAAAGGGGTTTGTTTAATAGTAAGACAGAAGTGATTGAATGATAATTGTGTAGAGTTTCAAAGGTGATTCAAAAGGGTTTGTGTAGAGATGAAAAGTAATTCAGTAGTGATAAAACACTACAGAAACACTACATAAACACTACACATACAAGGATGTATTAATTCCATTGGGATTGTGAAGAGATACAGAAGTGAACGTGTAAGCATTGTGTAGTAATTCAATAATAAATGTGAAAGAATTGAGTAGTGATTGGATAGTACTTTCCCAAAAGCCAATAGTGATACTGTAGTAATTAAGTAGCAGTCGTGCAGTGATTTGAATAGTCATTAAGTAGTGATTATCAGTAGTGATTCAGTGGGTGAAACCAGCCATTTCTCTACTCATTACTACTGGGAATCACTACATAAATCACTACACATTGCAATAGTAATCAAGTAGTGAAATTGTAGTGTTTGTGTAGACATTTAGTAGTAGTGATGAGTAGTGATTCAGTAGTGTTTTTTGATGAGGGAACTCACCCTACTCTATCCCCAGCATGTCATGTCTGTCCTCCTTCTCTGCTCGCTCTCCTGACGAGGTCCTCAAACTAATAACCTCCTCTAGACCCACCACCACCTGCCCCTTGCCCCATCCATTCTCCTCTAGTCCCACCACCACCTGTCCTCTTGACCCCATCCCTTCTCCAATCTTCCAGACCATTACACCTGACCTACTTCCCTTCGTAACCTCCATCATTAACACATCTGTGTTAACCTGTTAACTTCAGGCTGTGTTCCATCTGCCTTTAAGGCAGCCAGAGTATCGCCAACCCAAAAAAACTAAAACCTCTTGACTCCTCAGATGTCAAGAACTACAGACCAGTATAACTCCTCTCCTTTCTTTCAAAAACTCTCGAACGTGTTGTCTCTAACCAGCTTTCTCTCCATCTCTCACATAAAAACCTGCTGGATCCCGACCAGTCGGGATTTAAACCACGGAAACGGCACTCCTTGCTGCAAAGGCCGCCTCCCAATCTGCAGTCCTGATTATTCTGGACTTATCAGCGGCATTCAACACAGTGAACCACCAGCTGCTTCTACCATATCTCGAGGAAATGATTGCTTTCATCCCCCCGCACCCTCCTAACCGGAGTCCCCCAGGGATCTGTACTTGGCCCCCTCCTTTTCTCCCTGTACACTACATCCCTTGGTGCTGTCATCTCTGCTCACAATCTACCCTATCACTGCGCTATGCTGATGACACTCAACTGTTTTTGTCCTTCCCCCCCTTCTGCCACCCAGATGGAAGAACGCATTGCTGCATGTCTAGCCGACATCTCACAATGGATGTCAGCCCAACACCTCAAGCTGAGTACAGAACACTGATGCTGACCTTCAAAGCAGCCAAATGTATGGCACCTCCATACCTCCAAAACCCGATCAACCCCTACAACCCCACCCGTTCACTCAGATCAGCTAACATAGGGATAATGACAGAACCCTCGCTAAAAATCCCAGGACAACAATCCACTTGTCCTAGACTCTTCGCCCTCATGGCCCCCAAACTGTGCAATAAACTCCCCGTCAGACAGACTCACTCCCTAGCTTCCTCCCTAGCGACTCACCTCTTCAGACTTCACCTAAGCCCATAGCACAAAAAGAAAAGATTAGATTACTATTTCTATCTAGTTGATGTATTAATGCTGATGTACTGATGTTTACCTTGCTTATTGTAAATCACTGGATTAAGAGCTTCTGCTAAATGCTTTTCAAAGGGGGTTTAAAGGAGGGTAGGGATTTACATTCCTTTTAAAGGCCTTCCACATTTTAGCAGCAGAGCAGGACAACCAATTTACCCCTTTGCTTGTGCCAAATCTGGGTTGGGGCACGTGATTGGGGAAGCTAAGCTCGGAGGTGACGGTGATGGAGAGTTGAAGGAAGCTAACCTCAGAGGTGATGGAGAGTTGAAGGGGAAGCTAACCTTGGAGGTGATGGAGAGTTGAAGGAAGCTAACCTCAGAGGTGATGGAGAGTTGAAGGGGAAGCTAACCTCAGAGGTGATGGAGAGTTGAAGGGGAAGCTAACCTCGGAGGTGATGGAGAGTTGAAGGAAGCTAACCTCAGAGGTGATGGAGAGTTGAAGGGGAAGCTAACTTCAGAGGTGATGGAGAGTTGAAGGAAGCTAACCTCGGAGGTGATGGAGAGTTGAAGGGGAAGCTAACCTCAGAGGTGATGGAGAGTTGAAGGAAGCTAACCTTGGAGGTGATGGAGAGTTGAAGGGGAAGCTAACCTCGGAGGTGATGGAGAGTTGAAGGAAGCTAACCTCGGAGGTGATGGAGAGTTGAAGGAAGCTAACCTCAGAGGTGATGGAGAATTGAAGGGGAAGCTAACCTCAGAGGTGATGGAGAGTTGAAGGAAGCTAACCTTGGAGGTGATGGAGAGTTGAAGGGGAAGCTAACCTCGGAGGTGATGGAGAGTTGAAGGAAGCTAACCTCGGAGGTGATGGAGAGTTGAAGGAAGCTAACCTTGGAGGTGATGGAGAGTTGAAGGGGAAGCTAACCTCGGAGGTGATGGAGAGTTGAAGGAAGCTAACCTCGGAGGTGATGGGCGAGTTGAAGGGCGAGACGACGGCCCTGGTGGTGGAGGAGAAGGAGAAGGTGGAGGTGGTGGGGGTGGTGGGGGTCAGAGGAGCACCGCCCGTGTTCCCGCTGCCATTCCTCTGCCTGATGGCGGGGCTGACGGAGCGGCACCTGAAGGTGTTAGAGGACGGCGTGGCCTTGTTGTCCAGCGGCGCCGGCACCGCAAAGCTTTCCTGTTTAGTGGGCGTGGCTGAGCCGGTCTGTTGCTGTTGTAGCTGCTGTTGTTGCTGCTGTTGCTGTTGTTGTTGTTGCTGTTGTTGCTGCTGTTGTTGCTGCACCGGAGAGACGGGCGTCAGGTGGCCGAAGTGACCGTCCTGTCTGGACTGAGCCTGAGAATCACATCACACATTTACCTTACTTATTGTGGGCTCGCTGAAAGGCCAGACCAGTATGTTATACCAAATCGGAGTTTAATCTCTGAAAAAGAAATACCGACAGTACAAAGGCAGGGCCCTTAGCCAATGAGGTGCAGCCAAAGGGTAGATCTTTATGCCCATACATGGTATTCCATGCGAGCCCACACTGTTTCGTAGGAACAGTATTTCTAGTTATTATACAAATGTCAGGCTTGAGCCACTCTTGTATTTGTACTTATTCTTCCACCATTTTACGAACAATGCGTTGTATCATCTCTACGGTGTTGTCGCTTTTTACCAAACTGGGCAATGTGGTAGAGGGTCATGTCAAGGCTCAGTGACAACAAGCCCACGACCATTGGCCAAAGGGTGGTGCTGTAGCAATCCATTGAAAATGCAACTTTTAACAGGTAAAACTCATGCCCTGTTTGACTTGAAAATGACATGAAAATGTTATACAAAAATGTGTCTTCTCATGCTGAACTTTGTCGCTTTGACTTTTGATATCTGACCTTTAGATCTCCCACCATTTTGAATTATATCATGGGTTATGAAATGTATTATTCTGCCCCTAACACATACAGCCAAAGTCACATTCTCATGAAACTTGCAATAATGTAGAGGGTTAGTCCAAATATCACTGAAACCAATCTTCATGCAATTGGCCAAAGGGGGGCGCTATAGCAAGTGTTTGAACTTTAAACAGGCATAAGTCATGCCTCGTTTGGCCTGAAGCCATGCAACTTTCTTACACATGAGCCTTGACTCAAGAGGAACCACATCTGTCTCTTTGTTCAGTAAGCTCCGCCTTTAGACGTTCCGCCATGTTGATCAGTTTGTTAAAGACTTAAACCTGTTTCTATCGAATTTGCATGAACCATTCTACACCTTTATCTAATGTCCCCATGAACCATTCTACACCTTTATCTAATGTCCCCATGAACCATTCTACACCTTTATCTAATGTCCCCACGAAGGAGAGGTTTGTGCGTTAAATGATGAAGCGTCCATGAGCCAATGAATATTATAAAAGGCTGGCTTTGTTAAACAAAGGAAGAAAACTCATCTTTGAGGAATCCTTTCTCACTGATTATTGGGGTTGAACGATTCAAACAACACGTTGACGCCAACTTCGACTTTTACTTACAGAGAGGGAGTCAAATTGCAAAAATCTGCAGTCGTTAATGTAGTATAGGTTTTAGTATACATTAACTCTCCCGCCGCTTCGAACGTTCACGTTCGCCCCATTTTTTACAGAACCTCGATGCCAATACGGCGCTCGTTCGGTTCGTTCGTCTGATGACTGTAAGCTGATGAGGCGTCGCGCGGCCGTCTACTGTAAACACATTTTCCGCGGTGATGGTGTAAAAAATCCATTATGCGTTAACATCAACGGAGAACAATTCACTTCCTTGTTGATTTTCTCTGGCTCTGAGGCTCTGTGGCCAGTGACTGGTCTTCTTCTTCTTCAACACATAACAGGCAAATTCACATTCATTCTCGCATGACGCCGCCCTCTGCTGCCTGGCAGACCAAAGTGCACTATTGCACAACCAAAAAAAATAAAAATAAATAAATAAATGTCTGTCTGTCTATCTACTATAACGTCGCAAAGGTAAGCCGCTTTTTGATGGCGCCAGACCCAATAAATAAATAAATAATCTGGCAGTAGGAGAGTTAATAAGGTGCAACATACATACATACATACGGTAAGGTGCAGTAAGGTTGCAGTAAACATAAGGTAGAGTAAACATAAGGTGCATAAGGCTCGCCTGGAAGGCCTGTCCGGCAATGGCAGTAAACATAAGGTAGAGTAAACATAAGGTGCATAAGGCTCACCTGGAAGGCCTGTCCGGGGATGGGACAGTAAACATAAGGTACAGTAAACATAAGGTGCATAAGGCTCACCTGGAAGGCCTGTCCGGGGATGGGACAGTAAACATAAGGTGCATAAGGCTCACCTGGAAGGCCTGTCCGGGGATGGCGAAGGCGTGCGGCTTGCGGAACTGGTCGTCCAGCAGGTCCTGGTAGGACGGCAGGAGGCCCAGGCCCCCCCCTCCTCCGCCCCCCCCACTGCTGTTGTAGCGGTTGGTGATCCACTCCAGCTTGGCCTGAACCAATCAGAGCTGTTGTTATTTACACAGCTTCAACACAATGTACACAATGTCATTTACATAGCATGTAAACAATGTACACAATGTTATTTAGATAGCATGTAAACAATGTACACAATGTTTAAATGTTAACAGTGTTATTTAGATAGCATGTTGTTTAGCCATTATGCTAGGTTCACTGTTGACCTGCTATCCTATAGTTTAATGTAATGTTATTTAGATAGGCTGTTGTTTAGACACATGCTATCCTATAGTTTAATGTAATGTTATTTAGATAGCCTGTTGTTTAGACACATGCTATCCTATAGTTTAATGTAATGTTATTTAGATAGCCTGTTGTTTAGACACATGCTATCCTATAGTTTAATGTAATGTTATTTAGATAGCCTGTTGTTTAGACACATGCTATCCTATAGTTTAATGTAGTGTTATTTAGATAGCCTGTTGTTTAGACACATGCTATCCTATAGTTTAATGTAGTGTTATTTAGATAGCATGTTGTTTAGACACATGCTATCCTATAGTTTAATGTAGTGTTATTTAGATAGCTTGTTGTTTAGACACATGCTATCCTATAGTTTAATGTAATGTTATTTAGATAGGCTGTTGTTTAGACACATGCTATCCTATAGTTTAATGTAATGTTATTTAGATAGCCTGTTGTTTAGACACATGCTATCCTATAGTTTAATGTAATGTTATTTAGATAGCCTGTTGTTTAGACACATGCTATCCTATAGTTTAATGTAATGTTATTTAGATAGCCTGTTGTTTAGACACATGCTATCCTATAGTTTAATGTAGTGTTATTTAGATAGCCTGTTGTTTAGACACATGCTATCCTATAGTTTAATGTAGTGTTATTTAGATAGCATGTTGTTTAGACACATGCTATCCTATAGTTTAATGTAGTGTTATTTAGATAGCTTGTTGTTTAGACACATGCTATCCTATAGTTTAATGTAATGTTATTTAGATAGCCTGTTGTTTAGACACATGCTATCCTATAGTTTAATGTAATGTTATTTAGATAGCATGTTGTTTAGACACATGCTATCCTATAGTTTAATGTAGTGTTATTTAGATAGCATGTTGTTTAGACACATGCTATCCTATAGTTTAATGTAGTGTTATTTAGACAGTCTGTTGTTTAGACACATGCTATCCTATAGTTTAATGTAATGTTATGTAGATAGCCTGTTGTTTAGACGCTGCTATCCTATAGTTTAATGTAATGTTATGTAGATAGCCTGTTGTTTAGACGCATGCTATCCTATAGTTTAATGTAGTGTTATTTAGATAGCATGTTGTTTAGACACATGCTATCCTATAGTTTAATGTAGTGTTATTTAGATAGCATGTTGTTTAGACACATGCTATCCTATAGTTTAATGTAATGTTATTTAGATAGCATGTTGTTTAGACACATGCTATCCTATAGTTTAATGTACACAATGTTATTTAGATAGCATGTTGTTTAGACACATGCTATCCTATAGTTTAATGTAGTGTTATTTAGATAGCTTGTTGTTTAGACACATGCTATCCTATAGTTTAATGTAATGTTATTTAGATAGCCTGTTGTTTAGACACATGCTATCCTATAGTTTAATGTAATGTTATTTAGATAGCATGTTGTTTAGACACATGCTATCCTATAGTTTAATGTAGTGTTATTTAGATAGCATGTTGTTTAGACACATGCTATCCTATAGTTTAATGTAGTGTTATTTAGACAGTCTGTTGTTTAGACACATGCTATCCTATAGTTTAATGTAATGTTATGTAGATAGCCTGTTGTTTAGACGCTGCTATCCTATAGTTTAATGTAATGTTATGTAGATAGCCTGTTGTTTAGACGCATGCTATCCTATAGTTTAATGTAGTGTTATTTAGATAGCATGTTGTTTAGACACATGCTATCCTATAGTTTAATGTAGTGTTATTTAGATAGCATGTTGTTTAGACACATGCTATCCTATAGTTTAATGTAATGTTATTTAGATAGCATGTTGTTTAGACACATGCTATCCTATAGTTTAATGTACACAATGTTATTTAGATAGCATGTTGTTTAGACACATGCTATCCTATAGTTTAATGTAGTGTTATTTAGATAGCTTGTTGTTTAGACACATGCTATCCTATAGTTTAATGTAATGTTATTTAGATAGCCTGTTGTTTAGACACATGCTATCCTATAGTTTAATGTAATGTTATTTAGATAGCATGTTGTTTAGACACATGCTATCCTATAGTTTAATGTAGTGTTATTTAGATAGCATGTTGTTTAGACACATGCTATCCTATAGTTTAATGTAGTGTTATTTAGATAGCCTGTTGTTTAGAAACATGCTATCCTATAGTTTAAGGTAGTGCTATTTAGATAGACTGTTGTTTAGACACATGCTATCCTATAGTTTAATGTACTGTTATTTAGATAGCATGATGTTTAGACACATGCTATCCTATAGTTTAATGTAATGTTATTTAGATAGCATGTTGTTTAGACACATGCTATCCTATAGTTTAATGTACACAATGTTATTTAGATAGCATGTTGTTTAGACACATGCTATCCTATAGTTTAATGTAGTGTTATTTAGATAGCATGTTGTTTAGACACATGCTATCCTATAGTTTAATGTAGTGTTATTTAGATAGCATGTTGTTTAGACACATGCTATCCTATAGTTTAATGTACTGTTATCTAGATAGCCTGTTGTTTAGACACATGCTATCCTATAGTTTAATGTAATGTTATGTAGATAGCATAGTTTAATGTAGTGTTATTTAGATAGCATGTTGTTTAGACACATGCTATCCTATAGTTTAATGTAGTGTTATTTAGATAGCCTGTTGTTTAGACACATGCTATCCTATAGTTTAATGTAATGTTATTTAGATAGCATGTTGTTTAGACACATGCTATCCTATAGTTTAATGTAATGTTATTTAGATAGCATGTTGTTTAGACACATGCTATCCTATAGTTTAATGTAGTGTTATTTAGATAGCATGTTGTTTAGACACATGCTATCCTATAGTTTAATGTAGTGTTTATCTTACCTTGTCAGGGTGGGTTTAGTGGGTTTACCGTACCTTGTCAGGGTGGGTTTAGTGGGTTTATCTTACCTTGTTAGGGTGGGTTTAGTGGGTTTATCTTACCTTGTCAGGGTGGGTTTAGTGGGTTTACCGTACCTTGTCAGGGTGTGTGGCCGTGGGCCTCTGCATGGGTTTGACGGGGCTGCTGGACACAATGCTGGCCTCATGGAAGCCTGTCATGCTGCTGCTGATGGGTGTGAAGGAGAAGGGGTTCCTGCACTCCACTGGGCTGGGAGGAACACTGCTGCTGTAAGGAGGGGAACCAAGAGTTAAAACACTCTACCAGACTGGAGGAACCCTGCTGCTGTAAGAGAGTTAAAGAGTTAAATCACTCCACTGGGCTGGGAGGAACACTGCTGCTGTAAGGAGGGGAACCAAGAGTTAAAACACTCTACCAGACTGGAGGAACCCTGCTGCTGTAAGAGAGTTAAAGAGTTAAATCACTCCACTGGGCTGGGAGGAACACTGCTGCTGTAAGGAGGAGAACCAAGAGTTAAAACACTCTACCAGACTGGAGGAACCCTGCTGCTGTAAGAGAGTTAAAGAGTTAAATCACTCCACTGGGCTGGGAGGAACACTGCTGCTGTAAGGAGGAGAACCAAGAGAGCGTTAGGGTTCAACCACTCTACCAGACTGGAGGAACACTGCTGCTGTAAGGACAGTTAAAGAGTTAAAACACTGCTGCTGTAAGGAGGAGAACCATGAGTTAAAACACTCTACCAGACTGGAGGAACACTGCTGCTGTAAGGAGGAGAACCAAGAGTTAAAACACTCTACCAGACTGGAGGAACACTGCTGCTGTAAGGACAGTTAAAGAGTTAAAACACTGCTGCTGTAAGGAGGAGAACCATGAGTTAAAACACTCTACCAGACTGGAGGAACACTGCTGCTGTAAGGAGGAGAACCAAGAGTTAAAACACTCTACCAGACTGGAGGAACACTGCTGCTGTAAGGAGGAGAACCAAGAGTTAAAACACTCTACCAGACTGGAGGAACACTGCTGCTGTAAGAGAATTAAAAGAGTTAAATCACTCAACTGGGCTGGAGGAACACTGCTGCTGTAAGGACAGTTAAAGAGTTAAAACACTGCTGCTGTAAGGAGGAGAACCAAGAGTTAAAACACTCCACTGGGCTGGGAGGAACACTGCTGCTGTAAGAGGGTTAAAGAGTTAAATAACTCCACTGGGAGTTACATTTTAGAGGAATCGTTAAATTTTGCGCCACATTTGGTGGAGAGGTTGATTGATATATTGTGAACCATTCTGGATATTGGGCCATCAAATATTCACACCTTTTCAAAATGGTCACCGTCACCTATGGGTGATCAAATCTTCCTATCCCACCCTCTTGTGCCTACAGTTTGTCCTGGTAGGCTAAAACGTTGTGTGGGTGTGTTCATACTAATGGCCTAAAAGGGGGCGTTGCAATGGGAGTGTCCTAGATAACGGCAATATTTTGGGAGTACGATTCAAATGGTAGTCTGGCCTAACGCGGACATTCTATTTCCTCCGGCGTCTGGAGTGGACGCGGAGGGACATGACTCCTGCTGCTGTCCGCTTTGAGTAAATGAGGAAGTGATCCGCGGTGGAAAACCAGTGATAAATCATAGCGATTTTACAATTATAATGGATAAGCCTAAACAAACCAGTTCACATGAACAATACTGATGTAAAATAAGATATACGGCTACATATATTTTATATACAATTACAATGTATTGAACCACAGTTACAGGGGGGCTTGCCCAGGCTGGATCCTGAGGCTATTGAAATGTTAGTCTCGCATGGCCAGACTGTTGACTCCGCGATTTGGGAAATGCTCCCGTCATACAGTCTGGGGCACGGAAATAGAAACGATGAGTGCAAGATAAAGCGGATGTGATGCACTGCTCCCTTGGTGCAGTAGCAATAACATATCCTACTGGAAGCATTATGTCTCCTTTGAATATTTATGGGGGCGTTATTTTGTCTTTCTCTGGTGTTCTTGGTGTTACCTCCATGATGTTTTCAAACGTTTTCTTAAACTATACACTATACACTCATAACAAGAATATGCCGCTCGAATGACTTTGTCTGTGCTAGTGTGTTTCTGTTATGTTTCCAATGGGACTACAGTTCATTAGAATGACTCTGTCTGTGCTAGTGTGTTTCTGTTATGTTTCCAATGGGACTACAGTTCATTATAATGACTCTGTCTGTGCTAGTGTGTTTCTGTTATGTTTCCAATGGGACTACAGTTCATTATAATGACTCTGTCTGTGCTAGTGTGTTTCTGTTATGTTTCCAATGGGACTACAGTTCATTATAATGACTCTGTCTGTGCTAGTGTGTTTTTGTTATGTTTCCAATGGGACTACAGTTCATTAGAATGACTCTGTCTGTGCCAGGGTTTCCGCTAGGCATTTTTGGGGCCGGCCACCTTGGCCGGCAGGATTATATTTTACCGGCCAATCAATTAATTTATCGGCCATATTATATTGAACGTCACATACGTGTTTGCAGATGAGATACTGTATGTGCATGGTGCACCGTGCACCCAACTGATAATTACACCATTATGTTTGCGCTGGGTTTCCTTCCTCTTTATCACAGATGCAATTGCAAAATGTTCCAACAAAATAATATCCTAACTATCTACTTATGTAGAGGTATCGCTTGCAGAAAAAAGAAGTGAATAGGTTAAAGTGGGCGTGCAACTCAAGCGAACCGTTTGCGCGCCCTGCCACACAGTGGCCTACAAATTAATAAGTTAATAATAAATGATTTTGGCTTCACGTCTCATTAAACCTTTTACACACAACATTTGTTTTATTTTGTTAATGTTGTGTTATGATGGTGCAAGGAAGGTTGACTTGCCTCTGTTGCTTTGACCACGATGGCATCACATCCATGCATCAGAAAGTCATGTGCGTGCTTGTATAATATCCATGATTCCACAGAGTTCGCGTCCCTTTTTTATTATCGTCTACTGGGTCCAGCTTGATTACCTCGGAAGAACCCCAGTTCTGTTCTGATTATAACACTAAACCCACGCTGATTGTTACAAGGTGCTGGAACTGTCAGCTGTGAAACGTGATGTGTGCTTCTCCGTAAGGCCGTATGCGTGTCTAAAATAGCAGACATAAAAGCTCACAGCGCGGCGCGTTTCGCCTTGTTGTGAGCTTGAAGCTCTGATATTTCCAATGTTGAGAGATGGGATTTATGGCTCTTTGAAGTGAGCCGGATCTCTGGGATCCGTTCCTTTCAAAGAGCCGTTCAAAAGACTGGCTCATTCTAGTAGTTACTTTGTAGATTTTGATTATGATTACAAATAACTTCAACCCTATATACATTTATTTCGGACATATATAGGTACATATCTGCCATTTGAAAATAGCTGATCTACAAGCTCACAATGCTATCGTTCATTTCAAAGAGCCGTTCAAAAGACTCGATTCGTTCGCGAACGTCCCACCACTACAGCGCAGCATGAAGCAGCAGCAGTGGCGGTGAGCTCCGCTGTCGTCAGACAGACTCACAGAACATGATACACATTTAAAATTATGATAGGTTTTAATGGTTGTAGCTTTACTACTTTAGACAAATAATTATGTGAATAATAAGATTAAATGATAAAATAGCCTAAGAGGCATTTTCCCAGCCGGCCACGGTGGCCGGTGGACTTAATAATAATAATTACCGGCCAATTAAACATTTAACCGGCCAATGGCCGGTAAATACCGGCTAACGGAATCTCTGGTCTGTGCTAGTGTGTTTTTGTTATGTTTCCAATGGGACTACAGTTCATTAGAATGACTCTGTCTGTGCTAGTGTGCTTCTGTTATGTTTCCAAGGGACTACAGTTCATTAGAATGACTCTGTCTGTGCTAGTGTGCTTCTGTTATGTTTCCAATGGGACTACAGTTCAGTGCAGCAGTGACTACTTCGGATACTCGCCGTTCAGGAGCTGTTGTTCCAGACTCTATATAGCATTCAGAGATTGAGGAATAGTTGTCTGGCTACCCGAGACTATTGAAATGGTGATACAAGCAGGAAATCTGGTACAAATCATCATTGGAGGTCACACTTCTATTCTATAGACCCGGTTCTAGGAAACCGGGTCAACTTCATAATGAATTCCTTCAAACTGACCTGCAGTTGGACAGAGGGGTGCTGATGGGTGCTGATGGGTGCTACTGACCTGCAGTTGGACAGAGGGGTGCTGATGGGTGCTACTAACCTGCAGTTGGACAGAGGGGTGCTAATGGGTGCTGATGGGTGCTACTAACCTGCAGTTGGACAGAGGGGTGCTAATGGGTGCTACTGACCTGCAGTTGGACAGAGGGGTGCTGATGGGTGCTACTGACCTGCAGTTGGACAGAGGGGTGCTGATGGGTGCTGATGGGTGCTGATGGGTGCTACTAACCTGCAGTTGGACAGAGGGGTGCTGATGGGGGTGAGGCGTCCCAGGGCAGCGTCCACGGGGGTGAGGGGGGGGTCCCGGGGGAGGCCTCCCAGACCCGAGGTGGGCGTGGGGGTGGGGGTGGGCGTGGGGGTGGGGGTCTGCACCGGGGTGGTGCTGCTGTGTGCCGAGTGGTAGAAGGAGGCCCCGCCCCCTTGGTGGGCGTTGGAGGCCACGCCCACCTGGCTCTGCAGCGTCATGGAGTCCACACAGCTGCTGAACAGAGGCTGGAGCCCCTGGTGGAGAGATAGAGTAACTACACCTTAGTATGAACACTGCTGCTTCTAGTGGACACACACAGTAACTACACCTTAGTATGAACACTGCCCCTGGTGGAGACACACAGTAACTACACCTTAGTATGAACACTGCCCCTGGTGGAGACACACAGTAACTACACCTTAGTATGAACACTGCCCCTGGTGGAGACACACAGTAACTACACCTTAGTATGAACACTGCCCCTGATGGAGACACACAGTAACTACACCTTAGTATGAACACTGCCCCTGATGGAGACACACAGTAACTACACCTTAGTATGAACACTGTCTCTAGTGGAGACACAGAGTAACTACACCTTAGTATGAACACTGTCTCTAGTGGACACACAGTAACTACACCTTAGTATGAACACTGTCTCTAGTGGACACACACAGTAACTACACCTTAGTATGAACACTGCCCCTGGTGGAGACACACAGTAACTACACCTTAGTATGAACACTGCCCCTGATGGAGACACACAGTAACTACACCTTAGTATGAACACTGCTGCTTCTAGTGGACACACACAGTAACTACACGTTAGTATGAACACTGCCCCTGGTGGAGACACACAGTAACTACACCTTAGTATGAACACTGCCCCTGGTGGAGACACACAGTAACTACACCTTAGTATGAACACTGCCCCTGGTGGAGACACAGAGTAACTACACCTTAGTATGAACACTGCTGCTTCTAGTGGACACACAGTAACTACACCTTAGTATGAACACTGCCCCTGGTGGAGACACACAGTAACTACACCTTAGTATGAACACTGTCTCTAGTGGAGACACAGAGTAACTACACCTTAGTATGAACACTGTCTCTAGTGGACACACAGTAACTACACCTTAGTATGAACACTGCCCCTGGTGGAGACACACAGTAACTACACCTTAGTATGAACACTGCCCCTGGTGGAGACACAGAGTAACTACACCTTAGTATGAACACTGCTGCTTCTAGTGGACACACAGTAACTACACCTTAGTATGAACACTGTCTCTAGTGGAGACACACAGTAACTACACCTTAGTATGAACACTGCCCCTGGTGGAGACACAGAGTAACTACACCTTAGTATGAACACTGCTGCTTCTAGTGGACACACAGTAACTACACCTTAGTATGAACACTGCCCCTGGTGGAGACACAGAGTAACTACACCTTAGTATGAACACTGTCTCTAGTGGAGACACAGAGTAACTACACCTTAGTATGAACACTGCCCCAGGTGGAGACACAGAGTAACTACACCTCAGTATGAACACTGTCTCTAGTGGAGACACACAGTAACTACACCTCAGTATGAACACTGTCTCTAGTGGAGACACACAGTAACTACACCTTAGTATGAACACTGTCTCTAGTGGACACACACAGTAACTACACCTTAGTATGAACACTGCTGCTTCTAGTGGACACACACAGTAACTACACCTTAGTGTCAACGTCCATTTCTAGACTTTGACACATTCTAAAACTCAGTTGAGTTAATCTTAAAGGGATATGAAACCCAAAATCACTTTTTTCTATAATTATTATGTATTAAATCAATGAGTGACTTGTGATAGGGAGCAGTGAGTGATATGATTCAATTTGCCCATAGGCTTGTGGATTCAGAACTTTCTGACCTGAACATGTATTGTTTTGCTATAGTTTAACTCCAATCTAATGAAAGCAATCAGTGAAATGTGAGAAGTTTGAATCCATGCCTTCTTAGTTTAACACCGTTCTAACGCTCTGTTATCCAATAAGACATGATCTGAACATGTATTGTTTTGCTATAGTTTAACTCCATTCTAATGAAAGCAATCAGTGAAATGTGAGAAGTTTGAATCCATGCCTTGAGCTTCATCTGCTCCTCCATCTGCACCAGCTCCTCCACGATGCTGTCCTGCGTCATGTCGTCATCGTTGAAGGGGAAGTAGTCCATGGTGTTCTGAGAAGCTCCAGAGAAGGTCTCCATGCTGGGCTGAGAAGCTCCAGAGAAGGTCTCCATGGTGTTCTGGGAGCTTCCAGAGAAGTCCACCATGTCCTGGTGAACCAGGCTGAGCTGCATGGAGGCAGAGGAGGAGGAGGAGGAGGCGTCCGCAGACGGTTTCTGTTCTGCTGGGGTCTGCTGGCTGAAGGCCTGGCTCTCCTGCTGGCTGAAGGCCTGGCTCTCCTCCCAGATTGTGCTCTTCAAGTTAGAAACAACAACAGAATACATAAATACATGTCATCCCTGGACTTGATGATTTTGGTAACTAAGCCTTGCCTTAGACGGAGACCTTCGTCTTAGCGTTTTTTTAATCAGCGTATTAAGATCGCCTTTGTCTACTGTTCAATCGAGCCTCGGTTGCTAATAGTTGCTAAGAGACTAAATAACCCGGAAACAAAACATCTGTTCCCCATCCAGTCCCATTTAACTGCAGAAGAAGAAATGCACTTTCCGCAGGTTCTAGGTTTCCACAGCGTCACATGGCCCCGCCCACAGTGTTACATGGCCCCGCCCACATGCATTGGAGTGGAGCTCGGGGAGACTTAGCTCTGGTCCATAGTGTTAGTGGAGTTCTCCCTAACGCTATGTTCCTCTACCTCCTAGCTCTGGTCCATAGTGTTAGTGGAGTTCTCCCTAATGCTATGTTCCTCTACCTCCTAGCTCTGGTCCATAGTGTTAGTGGAGTTCTCCCTAACGCTATGTTCCTCTACCTCCTAGCTCTGGTCCATAGTGTTAGTGGAGTTCTCCCTAACGCTATGTTCCTCTACCTCCTAGCTCTGGTCCATAGTGTTAGTGGAGTTCTCCCTAACGCTACGTTCCTCTACCTCCTAGCTCTGGTCCATAGTGTTAGTGGAGTTCATCCTAACGCTATGTTCCTCTACCTCCTAGCTCTGGTCCATAGTGTTAGTGGAGTTCATCCTAATGCTATGTTCCTCTACCTCCTAGCTCTGGTCCATAGTGTTAGTGGAGTTCTCCCTAACGCTATGTTCCTCTACCTCCTAGCTCTGGCCCATAGCGTTAGTGGAGTTCTCCCTAACGCTATGTTCCTCTACCTCCTAGCTCTGGTCCATAGCGTTAGTGGAGTTCTCCCTAACGCTATGTTCCTCTACCTCCTAGCTCTGGTCCATAGCGTTAGTGGAGTTCTCCCTAACGCTATGTTCCTCTACCTCCTAGCTCTGGTCCATAGTGTTAGTGGAGTTCTCCCTAACGCTATGTTCCTCTACCTCCTAGCTCTGGTCCATAGCGTTAGTGGAGTTTTCCCTAACACTATGTTCGTCTACCTCCCATATCCTTGGCAAATCCGGAAAGACGCGTCGTCTGGTCCGAAAATAACAAAAACTGTTTCGCCCCTCACCAATCCAAAGGTATCAGTGGACAGTTGAAAGCTTACTCTACTTAGTGGACGTGGTCTGAGCCCCCCACCACTCGATTAAAATACATTTCTAGGGTGAAATGAAAAATATTCCACCGGATGGAGGCTCCATTTCTTCTAGTTTTTCACTATTTGTCGTCGCCATCAAGGTGCCAACTCACTACTGCCGCGCATTAGCCTCATTGGGTGTTATTCAACTCTGCAACGTTGGAGGCGCTGTTTCGTAAAAACTGTCTTCAACCAGGAAGAGTGTCTCTAACCGGTGGAACATTTTTCAATACCGATTACCGCCTTTTAAATATACGATACGATACAAAGCCAAAACGATACGATATTTTGCTTTTGAAAACAATATAGTAGATCATTGCAAATTAAAATCTATTTTTCGATTCAGTTACTATATGCTTACACCCCTATAAACAAGCCATTGTGCTTTCTTTAAATCCTTTTAGTAGACCACATAATATATATATATTCAACTGTACTGTCCTGAGCTATTCATATGCAGAGTCCCAATATATTCAATCAATCAATCAATCAATCAATCAATCAACCAATCAATCAGCTGCCGTACCTTTAGTTCTGTCACGGCAGATGCCTCGTCGTGTGCTCCTGAGTTGGCTGGTAAGGCGGCGCGAGGGGGTCCGCTGAGAAGGGGTCCGCTGAGCGGGGGTCCGCTGAGAGGGAGTCCACTCAGAGCGGGTCCACTCTGCTGTTGCGTCCTGCTAGAGGCAGTGCTTGGGGGCTGGGAGGGGGGCTGGGAGGGGGGCTGGGTGGGGCCATCGGGGGCTTTGGCCCCGGCGGGGGCGACGGCGACGGCGGGCGAGTCGGACAGCGCCAGGATGTGCGTGGCGGGGCCGAGGGCGGCGTGGTGTTGTTGTTGTTGTTTCACCGTCACCCTGCAGGGGGCGCTGTCCGGCCGGCCGGGGGTCCCCGGACCACCCCCGCCCCGCGGAGACCTCTTGGCCTTGGCGGGGGCGTCGGCCAGGGCGGCCAGGGGGAGGGGCTGCTGGGAGATGAACACCCGCTTCACGGGGATGGCGTGCGGCTCCGACGCCACGCTGCCGCCGCCGCGCTTCCGTGGGCTCTTGGCGTCCGAACAGCAGGGGGGGGCGGGGCCGCTGGGGGCCGAGGAGGAGGGCGTGGCCCGGCCACTGGTGTTGTTGTTGTTACCGTTGCCATGGTGACTGTTGTCGACGGTCAGGTACAAGGTGCTGTCAGCACCGTCCTGAGGGGAGGCGGAGTCACCTTTAGCCCCTCCCCCTCCCAGCGGGAACTTCACCAGGAAGGTGGGCTCACTGGCGGCTCGGAACTTCAGCATCCTGTCAATCAAATCATCATGTTTTATACATTAATAAATCACTTCTATTCATGGGTTGCATTTGTAGTCCTACAGCGGCCATGTTGTAGTCCTACAGCGGCCATGTTGTAGTCCTACAGCGGCCATGTTGTAGTCCTACAGCGGCCATGTTGTAGTCCTACAACGGCCATGTTGTAGTCCTACAACGGCCATGTTGTAGTCCGACAGCGGCCATGTTGTAGTCCTACAGCGGCCATGTTGTAGTCCTACAATGGCCATGTTGTAGTCCTACAGCGGCCATATTGTAGTCCTACAGCGGCCATGTTGTAGTCCTACAGCGGCCATGTTGAGGACCAACACAGGTGTTCTGATTGGCAGGCCAATCAGACACATTGAAACACCTGTGTGACCCATGAATTGAACCAAAGAAAAGCATTAAAAAGCTCTTTAGACTAAACCTCCTAACTCCATTGGATCCTCAAACTGTCAGTCAAACCTCCTAACCTCCTAACTCCTTAGGTTTCGGTAATCGGTAAGTAATCGGAATCGTTAAAATCCAAACGGTTCCCAACCCTATGTATGATCACTGTCTGAACACAGTGCTGTGCAGAAACCCCCCCCCTGTAATCGCTTACAATGGAGACTCAAGCTGCAGGAAGCCTGAAATTAGCCGACGACTTCACACATTTTCATTAGTTTAAAACATGGTCTTTTCTGCCAGCATTCAGAGAGTTTATCATTAGTTTAAAACATGGTCTATTCTGCCAGCATTCAGAGAGTTTTTCTTTTTCACCAAACTTTGAAAAATCCTAGAATATTTTTGCATGGTCCTGATTCGCGCACGGCTGGTGTTAAAAGACACATGCTGCATCATTCCATTGGAATGTATTGGTGTCTATGTAGATTCAAATGGTGTCTTCATGTTACCAATCTGGTTCTTATGGGATACAGCGCCTCCTCAGGCCATTTGTAGAATACCAAGAAAGGACAAAGAACCATTTATCTCTGATTCTTTTCCCAGATAGAGTTGTTTGGTCAAAAAGAGCATTTTTCCTACTAACAAAGGAAGGGAAGATCCTAACTAACTAGTCAGACCCTAACTAACTAGTTAGACCCTAACTATGGAAGGGAAGATCCTAACTAACTAGTTAGACCCTAACTAAGGAAGGGAAGATCCTAACTAACTAGTTAGACCCTAACTATGGAAGGGAAGATCCTAACTAACTAGTTAGACCCTAACTATGGAAGGGAAGATCCTAACTAACTAGTTAGACCCTAACTAACTGGTTAGACCCTAACTATGGAAGGGAAGATTGCGGATACAGTTTCCGATCGGCCATGTGTTCCTGGTTTACTTCCTGGTCACATGGTGCGTTCCTGTTGCCGGGGAGAATAGAGTCATCCTACCCGGTTCCTGTTTTTCCCCCCCCATTCTGAATTCCCATAGACTTTTTTCATATAAGAACTGTGTTCCAAACATAAACAAATGATCTCAGCGGTTTGACTCATATGGATGTGAAGAATCAACTGATGGTGAGAAAACGCTAATGTTACTGTCGCCCAATTAGTTACATTTTCACCAGAAACAGACTGTATCAAATATGAGTGACTGACTATCATAAACCATACAGAGCCACCTCCCCGACAATACCATTTGTTTATTTTTGGACCACAATGCTTATATGAGAGGATTTTAAGATGACTCAATGTTATTCCCCAGAGAGAACTACTTCTGTGAACCGGGGGATGAGCGAGTGACTTCGCTGATGACTTTGTAGCTCTCTAAGGTAAAAGCAGTGAAGTCTTACCGGTCCTCTTTGGCCCCTCCCCCCTCCTCAGTCCTCAGCATGGGGGAGGGGGGTGTGGCCTCGTGAGCCCCGCCCCCGCTGGGTGCCAGAGAGATGGCGGTCATCTTCACTACGTTGACGGAGCTCACATGGGGGTTGGGCATCACCGTCTTGATGGGGCTGTCAATCAAACATTTATATTTATACATTAACACACGGAGGGCCACTTAGCTGGTTACCATGGTAACCGATATCCCCCACGCAGCGCAGGCCGCGAGTGAGCGAACAAACTCAATTTCCCATGATTCCTAGGGGAAATAGTATTCCACTGATATATAAAACTAGATATAATAAAAGTAATATAAACTAGTAAGACGCCTCAGGCTCTTGGCCAGTGATGTGTATCGTACCAGTTACCCATATATGGAGACCCATGGTACCCATATATGGAGATCCATGTACTGTATGTGGTATATCCATTTTATGCCCATACATGGAGATCCCTGTCTGAACCAGCCACACAGATATGGGCTGTCTTTCTCCATATATGGGCATTCCCATATGAAGTCCTGTTAGATATGATGTTAGATTGATGACATCAGGGATCTCCATATATGGGCATAAAAGGGTTTCTGTTAGGTGGTTCCCATGACATCACACCATACAATCCCTTTCATGCCTATACATGGAGATGTAACTGAACCAGCGCCACAGATAGGGGCCATGTCTTGGCCATCTGGCCATTGATGTATATTGATGACATCAGGGATCTTCATATATGGGCATAAACGGGATTCTGGGAAATACCCACATATGGACTTTTACATAGGTGATATCACCTGTGATGTCACAGTGATGTGTCAGGGGAACCACAGTGTTGGGTGTGACCTACAGACAGACAAGATACGTGGACAAGATGTGCTGGTTTCCATTGGAAACTTGCATCCTACGGTCTGCAATACAACCTGTTGGTGATCAGCGTAGGGGGCTTATAAACTAGATATTAAAGTAATATAAATACAACCTGTTGGTAAGCATTAGAGTAGGAGGGGATCGCAGCGTGATGGCACTGGTGGCACAAGGTACTAGATAAAGTAACTAGATATTAGATAAAGTAACTAGATATTAGATAAAGTAACTAGATGTTAGATAAAGTAACTAGATATTAGATAAAGTAACTAGATATTAGATAAAGTAACTAGACATTAGATAAAGTAACTAGATGTTAGATAAAGTACCTAGATGTTCGATAAAGTAACTAGATGTTCGATAAAGTAACTAGATGTTCGATAAAGTAACTAGATGTTAGATAAAGTACCTAGATATTAGATAAAGTACCTAGATATTAGATAAAGTAACTAGATATTAGATAAAGTACCTAGAAATTAGATAAAGTAACTAGATGTTAGATAAAGTACCTAGATATTAGATAAAGTAACTAGATATTAGATAAAGTACCTAGATATTAGATAAAGTAACTAGATATTAGATAAAGTAACTAGATGTTAGATAAAGTACCTAGATATTAGATAAAGTAACTAGATGTTCGATAAAGTAACTAGATGTTCGATAAAGTAACTAGGTGTTCGATAAAGTAACTAGATGTTAGATAAAGTACCTAGATATTAGATAAAGTACCTAGATATTAGATAAAGTAACTAGATATTAGATAAAGTACCTAGAAATTAGATAAAGTAACTAGATATTAGATGAAGTAACTAGATATTAGATAAAGTAACTAGAAAAGAAAATTTCTAAGAAATTTTAAGTGTGCCTGAAGCTTGCTAAGTGTGTGCAACCTTTTATAGCAGTTGGTGTTAGCATTAGCATCCTTGTATAGCAGTTGGTGTTAGCATTAGCATTTTGCATTAACATTAACATCATTATTCAAATTTTTTACACCTGCATTTTTATCATAAGCTTTAACATTAACATTTTTATTAGCATTAGCATTAGTTAGCATTAGCATTTGTTAGCATTAGCATGTGTTAGCATTAGCATGTGTTAGCATAAGCATTTGTTACCATTAGCATTTGTTAGCATTAGCATGTGTTAGCATTAGCATTTGTTAGCATTAGCATTTGTTAGCATTAGCATGTGACAGCATTAGCATTTGTGTTAGGGTAAATTGTGTGGCAGTTATTACGTGCAGAAATTTGCAAGAACATGACTTACTGACTTACTTAAGTATAATAATAATAATAATAATGAATTGCATTTTTATAGCGCTTTTCCAAGTGCTCAAAGCGCTTTACAATGGTTCATTCGTTCATACATTGGGAAGTGAAGCGGCGAACATTCGACGCCAGCGTCCTCACTTCCCACATTCACACACCAATGGTGGCAAGCTTGCACCAACCAACTCATTGGAGGCAACGTGGGGTTCAGTGTCTTGCCCAAGGACACTTCGACATGTTGACAGGAGGAGCTGGGATTTGAACCTCCGACCCACGGATCATTGGCCAACCCACTCTACCTCCTGAGCTACAGCCGCCCCAAGTAGTATGGCGGATTACAATAAGTGTTTTGCCATTGCATTGCATGGCAGGCACACTTAACTCATTGATTGCCAAGGCCCGAGTTTCCCGAGTTATTATAGTACTCCCAGGCTGCCACAGCCCGAGTTTCCCGAGTTGGCAGCCATTTTGAAAAAAAAAAAAAAAAATTTTTTTTTTTTTTTTTTCAAATTTTTTTTTTTTATAAAAACATTTCCAAAAATGCCTAAAATGTATTAGGCATGATCGCAATCGCGAAATTGCATGTTTAGCCCCATAACAAACACATCTTTCAAAATGGCAAAATGTTTGTTTTGTCTGACTTTGAAGGCTTGTATCTCATGAATGCCTGAACGGATTTCCAAGCGGATTTTTTTGTTCAAAAGCTGTTAAAAAGTACTACACATATGGTGCATATATGGTGCATGGGCGTGCACGATCCATGCACTAACGTGCACTAAAAATGTATCCGTGCACTAGAAATTTAGGAACGTGGCAGTGTTTGTTTTGTCTGACTTTGAAGGCTTCTATCTCATGAATGCCTGAACGGATTTCCAAGCAGATTTTTTTGTTTGAAAGCTGTTAGAAAGTACTACACATATGGTGCATATATGGTGCATGGGCGTGCACGATCCGTGCACAAAAAATTGATCCGTGCACTAGAAATTTAGGAACTTGGCATCCTGGTACTTGGCGGCCATCTTGAAAAGGGCATTCAATGAGTTAACTAGATATTAGATAAAGTAACTAGATATTAGATAAACTAACTAGATATTAGAATAATAATTGGGACTAGGTAAAGTAGGGTAGGAGGCTTATAGAACTAGATATAATATAGTAACTAGAAAAGAACATTTCTAAGACATTTTAAGTGTGCCTGCAGCTCGCTAAGTCTGTGCAACCTTGTGTAGCGGTTGGTGTTAGCATTAGCGTTACATTTTTTAACATTAGCATTTTTTGCATAAGCTTTAACATTATGGTTCTTCATATGACACCACCCACATGTCTGTACGACAAACAGATCACGAGATAAAGGGTCACTTCCTGTTTGGTGAGGGGCACTTCCTGTTTGGCGAAATAGGCCCCAATTAAGGTTAATGACTCTTAATCAAGTCATTTGATGACACCCACGCGTCTGTACGACAAACAATTCATGAGATATAGGGTGACTTCCTGTTTGGTGAGGGGCACTTCCTGTTTGGCAAAATAGGCCCCAATTAAGGTTAAGGACTCTTAATCAAGTCATTTCACACCACCTGCGCGTCTGCACGACAAACGGTTCACGAGATAAAGGGTCACTTCCTGTTTGGTAAGGGGCACTTCCTGTTTGGCGAAATAGGCCCTAATTAAGGTTAAGGACTCTTATTCTTGTCATTTGACGCAACCCGCGCATCTGTACGACAAATGGTTCACGAGATCAAGGGTCACTTCCTGTTTGGTGAGGGGCACTTCCTGTTTGGCAAAATAGGCCCCAATTAAGGTTAAGGACTCTTAATCAAGTCATTTGATGCCATCTACGCGTCTGTACGACAAACGGTTCACGAGGTAAAGGGTCACTTCCTGTTTGGTGAGGGGCACTTCCTGTTTGGCGAAATAGGCCCCAATTAAGGTCATGGACGATTAATGAATTAAAGCTGCAAGCAGCGATGACCGGGCCCTCGCAGCTCTACCCACGTCACAAGGCCAGCAGCCAATCAGAAACCAAACAGGAAGTCAGCCATTTCGACTAATTAGTGGCGTTTTGGCACATTTTTGGCCGTTATCACGGGTCGCACTTTAACGACAGTTTTTTGAGAAAAAATTGTTTTGTGAGAAAAAAAAAGTTTTTTGAGAAAAAAAAGTTTTTTGAGAAAAAACTAGACCAGGTCACCTGGTTCTGCCAGACCCGCAATGAAAATCAGAATGCAAGGAAGGGGGGGGGGGGGGGGGGTGGATCAATCTTAGTCTGGCCTCTCTCCTTTGACCTGTCCGGCAAGCGTGACGCTGGCAGGAGTGCAAGACTCCAGCTGGTAGATGGGCTGAGGAATTTATAGTGTCAGCAGCTCGTCAGCCAACTCAACTCAGCTGGTCCTGTACAGGTGACGGCACTCAAGGCAATCAGCCGAGCAAGGGAAGGGAGGGGCAGATGAGCAGTCAGAGGCAAACACAGGCACACTGAGGAAAAGAGGGACCGACCGACCGACCGACAGACCGACAGACCGACAAAGCCTTTTGTAGGCCGACCCCCTGGGTCTGGCAAAAAATTTTGAGAGAAAAAAAAACATTTTTGAGAAAAAAAAACAATTTTGAGAAAAAAAAATGTTTTGAGAAAAAAAAAAATTTGAGAAAAAAAAATGAGAAAAAAAGTTTTTTGAGAAAAAAAAATTTTGAGAAAAAAAGTTTTTTGAGAAAAAAAATGTTTTGAGAGAAAAACAATTTTTTTTGAGAAAAAAAAATGTTTTCAGAAAAAAAAAATGTATGACACCAGCCGCGAGTCTGTACGACAAACGGTTCATGAGTTATAGAGGCACTTCCTGTTTGGTGAAGGGCACTTCCTGTTTGGCGAAGGAAGCGTCAATTAAGGTTAAGGACTCTTAATCAAGTCATATGATACCAGCCACAACTCTGTACGATAAACGGTTCATGAGATGTAGAGGCACTTCCTGTTTGGCAAAGGGCACTTCCTGTTATAGAGGGGTTAATCAATTACAGCTCATCCCTATTGGCTGGAAAAAGACCAAAGTTGTGTGTGCATTTTAAAGTTTAAATCACGTTGCTAGGCAAAAGTATGGCAGAGTTATGTGGCGCCAAAGTTTCTAGTTTTTTTTCGGAGTCCCCCATTCTAAGTGAATGGGGTTTTTGGGCGTCGTTTTTTGCGAATTACGTCGCCATGGTAACGCGGATCGGAAAGAAAAGTAATAGCAACCTATTCCGAGCCGCACGTTTTGATGTATATATTGCGTGGGTGCCGTAAATTGTGCGGCAGTTATTACGTGCAGAAATTTGCAAGAACATTACCGACCGACCGACAGACCGACCGACTTAAGTATGGCGGATTACAATAAGTGTTTTGCCATTGCATTGCATGGCAGGCACACTTAATAAAGTACCTGTTGGTAATCAGCAGAGTAGGAGGAGATCGCAGTGTGATGGCGCTGGTGGCAGAGGGTTTGGGCAGGATCTGGGCATAACGGTGTCTTGCCAGGCGGTCCCCCACCGGGCTGGACGTCAGGCTGAGGTTCTGGGACGTCTTGGGCGTGGTCTTCAGGGCCTGGGCGGAGTGGGCCGAGTGGGCGGAGTGAGCCACCACCTGGAACACCTTGCCCTCTGCCCCGCCCACTGGGCTGGGAGACGTCATCAGCTGTCGGCTCCGCTGCACCTGAACCAGAACCAGACCAGGACCACTTTAACACCTGAACCAGACCAGGACTACTAGATATAGATATACATACGGTTATAGGACTAATAGATATAGATATACATACGGTTATAGGACTAATGGATATAGATATACATACGGTTATAGGACTAATGCTACAGTACAGTATATAGATATAGATATACATACGGTTATAGGACTAATAGATATAGATATACATACGGTTATAGGACTAATGGATATAGATATACATACGGTTATAGGACTAATGCTACAGTACAGTATATAGATATAGATATACATACGGTTATAGGACTGGGGACGGCTGCCACAACGATGCCTATGGTAGGCTGCGGGGACAGCAGCTGGGCAGGACTGCCGCAGGGCATGATGGGACCGGGCGTGGACACCTCGGGGCGCTTGGCCCCCTGCTGGGGGTCGGCGGTACTGCCGCAGGGCAGCGGGGAGTGCAGCTTCTGCTCCTGCTGCTTCTTGTGGATCTTCCTCTGAAGCTGCTGCTTGGCATCGACTGAGGGAGAAGCCAAGGTCTTCATCTGAGGGAGGAAGGAGCTGGCCTCTGCTGTGGTGGGAACGAAGGCTGAGGCCGGAGTGGGAGTCTTCATCCCTGCTGGTTACAGTTACAGTTACAATTAGAGTCTTCATCCCTGCTGGTTACAGTTACAGAGTTACAGTTACAGAGTTACAGTTACAGAGTAACAGTTACAGTTTCCTACTGGAAATGCGTCGGTGCTTAAAGTTAAATCTTATATTTACAATTGGCTTAAGGCCGCAGCCCACTTTGGCACAGGGCACAGGACACAGGGCAGCCCACAGTCAACGGACAGTCAACGGACTTTGAGACATGCCCACACTCGAGCATAGGCACAGGGCACAGGGCAGTCCACAGTCAACGCACTTCACAGAGAGAGACGCACACTTTGGGGGGGGGGGAATGCACAGAGACAGACGCACACATCACCAATACGTTTTATTTCTTATTTTTTTCAAAACTTTTTTTTATCCTAATTTTTTTTTCTCAAATTTTTTTTTTCTCAAATTTTTTTTTCTCAAATATTTTTTTTCTCAACATTTTTTTTTTCTCAAATTTTTTTTTTCTCAAAAAAAATTTTTTTCTCAAAAAACTTTTTTTCTCAAAAAACTTTTTCTCAATTTTTTTTCTCAAATTTTTTTTTCTTTAACATTTTTTTTTCTCAAAAAAATGTTTTCCTCAAAAAAATTTTTTTTTTAACTTTTTTTTTTTTTTTTTTAACTAGATGTGAGCGGGCCGAAGGCCCGCAAACCTCTAGTATTTCAAAAGCTACAACAGATTTCATGTGGGTGTTATTTATCAAGTCGCACTTGTTGGTGGTGATGTCACCAAGAACGCTGCTCCTCATTGGCTAAGGGCCCTGCCTTTGTACTGTCTGTCATTCTTACACTGCTCCTCATTGGCTAAGGGCCCTGCCTTTGTATTGTGGGCCAGTTTTGAGGAGAATAATCTTACTATATTTATAATAATCTAATTTATAATAATCTTACTAGATAAAGATTATCTTAGATTATCTATAGAATAATCTTACTAGATAAAGATTTGGGAGAACAAACTGGTCTTGTTTTTTTTTTTCAAAGCGAGACCACAATGAGTACCTTATTGATCCTGCTTATTGATCCAGACTTTTATCGAGCCACTACTGAGCAGAACTGTTTTTTATTGGCCAGTTGTTGTGACTGTGAGTTTGTGGCTGATCACCATCTATGAAGATGACAACTGACAAAAGTAAAACATGTTATCTTTAAATATCATTAAAACAACGTGTTAAATGTCATTTATATTATGAATAGTACTGTAATCATTTCTTGATGGCCTCTTGTCTTGTCTTGTCTATTGTAAATACCATCTATTTTGCATTGTGTTTTATTTTACATGTTTTTTTTTCTGATGATGTCTTCTGCATTGTGTTCTATTTGTCTGTCATTCAATGTTATGAGTTATAAACAAAATAAAATAAAAAAAGGATCTCAATGTAAACAAGCCATGTGCTTTCCTGAGCTTATCCTTTTAGTCATTGTAGTCAAGGGGCCAAAACTGAAAAGTGCTTCAGAAATGACTTTTGCGGCTATGTTTGGGTAAAGCTGACAACTTTTTTATTTATTTTTGTTGTTGTTAGAAGGTACACATATAAGATGTTTTAAGGTGGTTGGGATTTTGAATTTATTTTCTGGTGACTTTTAAAAGCCCTTCAATATTTGAATGCCCGTTTCATGCTATAGTCAAATAATCTGATTAAACATCTATGCATTTGATTAATTATTTACATTTAAATGTATTTATTTCCATGTTATGTTAAAGGAAATAGATAAAATAACAATATAAAAAGTTATTTTGAATGGTATTGCAAGATATTTTGAATGGTATTGCAATAGATTTGTAAATATGGTAAAAGGCCACTTCTTTAATGGTGGTTTGTCCATTTTGAGTATACAAGAAATTACACAATTCAAAACACACATCACACCAAAATGGATAACATAGCAGGTCAAAGAATAACAGCACGACTAAGAATAAGAACATTTACAACATTGAAAATGTGTCATGCTAAATAGACAATATGACAATACAATTGAATACAACATGACAACACTCAACGCTGATGGCCAACTGTACCGTCCTGGGTATTATCTAATAATGGAAATATGTGTAATCAGTAAACAAGAAGCACTCTGGTACAGGTCAAATTATTTGAAAACAAATAATACAATGTATGTAATATAATAACATACCATTTTGGTAAACTTAACTCTGAGTTTCACTAGTGAGGCACTACTCCTGATTAAGGTCTATTTCTGCATTGTCGGTTTCTTCATTGTCAAATTAGTTTTTGTACCAAGCTGCACGGACACACCCATAATATGTTCTACTTCAGTAAATCCCTCTTTTACGACAGAGACGATGCCCTGTACTGCATTGGTTTCCACTTGCCTTGCATCCACAAACTGTAAGTTCCAAGCATCTGGCCTGAAGTGGTTCTTAAGTTTAAAGCTGGGGGACCAACCTGCCTTCTACCATGTGCAAGCCACAATTGATTGGTGAGGGTAGCTTTGGATACCCTCGTTGATAGTGGCTCCACGGAAAAACTGTATGAATTAATTTGCAGGTTGATTTGGGGTCATAGAGTGTGCATCCAAACTGTCTGGAACAATTTCCAGGCTCTCTTTTTTCCTATAGTGAACTGGCAGTGAGAGAATGAAATGCTAACAGACCATTTAGTATCTCACTTGACATTTTTATATCTTGAACCTTTTCACGTATCCACATTTCTTGTCTCAGTTGGTATGCAAACGTAACAATTAACACGAGCACATCTGTGTCTCTGCAGAGAATGATGTGCCTAGGGTTAGGGTTAGGGTTAGGGCTAACCCTAACCCTAACCCTGATAGCCTTTGGTTGTTGCATCAGCTGAATGTAGAAGTGCAGTATAGGTAACAGCTTCTTTATTCTTAATGTGAAGCCTGCAGTTGAGGAACATCAATCACAGCTACTGATGACACCTTTTCAGGATCCTCAAACCCTCCACTAATACCAATTTCCTGACCATAATTGAACTATCTTCTCTAGCTCATTTGATAGGAAATGGTTCAGATTGGCTTTGTTTTCATCCATTTCAATTAAGCTAAATATCCCTGTCTGGCTTCACACACTTTGTTCTGAATTTTTCAAGCTTGGCATCTGCACTGTAGAGCCTTGAGGGGGGTTTTGGTTTTCTCTTGGAGAGGCTGTATTCTTTGTGACCAGTTGGTTCCCAACAAATTCAGTGATCATTTTCAGAGACACTAGATCACCAGTAAGACTCCCTAATCGCTTATCTCCACAAATAGGGCAAAAATGGGTTTTTCCAAAATCTTCCTGATCCATGTTGATGACATGAGTGTAGACATGCTGTGTAGTGATCTGTAAATCTGTAGGAGCAGTGTCCAAAAATGTGTTTTTAAAAATCGACCTGAAGGTGGCGCTATATGGGACAGATTCATGTTGATGGGATGAGTGTAGACATACTGTGAAGCGATTTGCGTGATTTTAGGGCAAAAACTGTAGGAGCAGTGTCCAAAAATGTGTTTTAACTCATTTAATGCCAGCCTATCACCACTAGAGGGCGCCCAGTGACCAGAGAATAATAGAGATATGCTGGTAATGCATGCCCAAGCCCTGGAGCCATGACTTGCCAGAACACTTTCCTTTGTAAAACTAGTGACTTCCTCTAGACCTACCACCTGTGCCCTGGATCCAATCCCTTCTCCACTCTTCCAGACGATCGCACCTGACCTACTCCCCTTCATAACCGCCATCATCAACAGTTCTGTAACTTCAGGCTGTGTCCCAGCTGCCTTCAAGACAGCCAGAGTATCACCACTCCTCAAGAAACCAACTCTTGACGCCTCGGACGTCAAGAACTACAGACCGGTATCCCTCCTCTCATTTCTTTCAAAAACCCTTGAACGTGTGGTCTCTAACCAGCTTTCTCTCCATCTCTCACAGAACAACCTGCTGGACCCCAACCAGTCAGGTTTTAAACCGGCCCATTCCACAGAAACGGCACTCCTAGCAGTCACAGAAGCACTCCATGCTGCCCAGGCTGCATCCCACTCTGCAGTCCTGATTCTTCTGGATCTATCAGCGGCATTCGACACAGTGAATCACCAGCTGCTCCTGGACACCCTTGCTGACCTAGGCATCACCGGGACGGCACTAAAGTGGTTCTCCTCCTACCTGTCGGACCGGACCTACCAGGTCTCATGGAAAGGTTTGCTTTCATCCCCCCGAACCCTCCAAACGGGAGTCCCCCAGGGATCCGTACTTGGCCCTCTGCTGTTCTCCCTGTACACCAAATCCCTTGGTGCTGTAATCTCTGCTCACAATCTATCATATCACTGCTACGCTGATGACACTCAACTGTTTTTGTCCTTCCCCCCTTCTGCCACCCAGGTGGAAGAGCGCATTGCTGCATGTCTGGCCGACATCTCACAGTGGATGTCAGCCCACCACCTCAAGCTGAACCCGGACAAGACGGAGCTACTCTTCTTCCCAGCTAAGTCTTGCCCCATGCAAGATCTCACTATTTCCATAGATAATGCATTGGTGACTTCAGTTCCGACTGCTAGAAACCTTGGTGTGGTCCTGGACACCCAGCTATCATTTAAGGCACATATTGCATCAGTCACCCGGTCCTGTAGGTTCACACTCTATAACATCCGTAAAATCAGACCGTTCCTCACCCAGGAGGCAGCGCAGCTCCTCATTCAGACATCTGTCATATCAAAACTCGACTATTGTAACTCTCTCCTCACTGGTCTCCCGGCATGTGCACTCAAACCTCTCCAACTGATCCAAAATGCCGCGGCACGACTGGTCTTCAACCAGCCTAAGTTCTCACATGTCTCTCCCCTTCTCCGCAGCCTCCACTGGCTCCCGGTTGCGGCCCGCATGGAATACAAAACACTGATGCTGACCTTCAAAGCAGCCAAAGGTATGGCTCCTCCATACCTCCAAAAGCTGATCAACCCCTACACCCCCACTCGTTCACTTAGATCAGCCAACACAGGGATGCTGACCGAACCCTCGCTAAAAACTCCAGGGCAAAAATCCACTCGTCCGAGACAGTTTGCCCTCTTGGCTCCCAAGTTGTGGAATAAACTCCCTGTCGCACTTAGAACAACGGACTCACTCGCTACCTTTCGCCGTGGACTGAAGACTCACCTTTTCAGACTCCACCTAAACCCTTGGCACTACAGTAAAATCAATGACCATACATGACGCTAGTTAACATTTGTTTGTTAGGTTTCTTTAGAACTTGATTATATTGTGTTTTTCTCTAGATAGATATCCATTTACATTGTTATATTGCTGTTAATGTACTGACCTATTATCTTGTTTATTATTGCGATGTTGTATCTGCTTATTGTAAGTCGCTTTGGATTAAAAGCGTCTGCTAAATGCCTAAACTGTAAACTGTAAACTGTGCATGTACAGGAAGAGGATGAAGTTAGCTTGAAGTTAGCTATTGGCTACCAAGCATTTTAGATTTAGATTTTCGTCAACTTAGCCATGATTAAACCTTGCACACCTCATGCATGGGAGAAAAAACAGAGAAAATGAGCTCTAAAGATCCTGGATTGCATTGGAGTGGATGGTAAATATCAGCAAATATCGGCAAATATCGTCCTCTGTAAACAGAGGACAATTTTTTTTTCTTTTTTTATTAACTCAATCAGCGCCTTTCACGGGATGTCGCGTGAAAAGTAATAGAGTATCTATAGAGCCATTCACGCGATGTCGCGTGAAAAGTAATATATTACTGTAACGGCGAGTAAAAATACCTAGTACAATGGCCGACGCTCCGGAGACGAAATCCGCGCTGATTTGTCATCATCACGGCTCCACGAGCACACAATAGTCATCCCATAACATTGAGGTGGACGGCCGATCTCATCTTTAATGTCCATTATCTCAAAACTACACTTTAGAAGCTAGGATGGAGGCAGATGCTCGCTTATTTTACACAGTTATAAAAGCTCCCGGTCGGCCATTACACAACTCCACGTGGACACGCATCGGTTCCGGCGCACGATCCGATGACGTCAGACCGGAAGTACTTCCGGTCTAGACTTCTGGCCTTCAAAATAAGACAGCGGCCGTTAATGGGGCCGGGAGGGGGCACTCTGGACCCCCTAATCCGTTAATGTCCTGGGCTCAGAATGAGTTAAAAAGCCGAACTAGTTCGGGATTGGCACTCTGGGATGCGATAATAAAGCCGAACTAGTTCGGGATAGGCACTCAATGAGTTAAAAATCGGCCTGCAGGTGGCGCTAGAAGAGGGCCATGTGAGAAATGAGGGGTGGGGTCTCCGCGTTGCCTTGGCGGACGAATAGGTACCGGCCCCGGCTCTCCCGGACGCTCCTAGCCAGAGTTACGGCATTTTATGTGAGCTGCAGTGGAGGGGGTCCTCCACTGGGGGCGCCACCACTTTTGCATCTGTTCTGGAGCACCAGGAGTGGGTGGTCCCCAGGAATTCCCCGTGAGCAGCCCCGTTGGGGTGGTCATTTGGTCATTTTTGCACATGTGGTCATTTTTTACACCTGGGGGTCCCCCAGGGACCTGGGGGTCCTTGGAGGTGGTAGTTTGGCAGGTAAGGAGTATGTGTGCAAAATTTGGCATGGATGGGGGCAACGGTTGTGGAGATATGAGCAGGGCAAAAGTGTGACTGACTCACAGACAGACAGACAGACAGACAGACGGACAGCCGGTGGAGGTTTTGGTAGTAAATGCGACCTACGGTCGCAATAAACATTATCCTATTGGAAGATGTGATATCTATGGAACTGTTCAACAAAGTTGCATGGCATCAGTGTGATCTCTTTTGATTCTTCATCTTCATGTCAATATTCATCATTACTCTTGCCAGCATCAACTAATATTAGCTTTGCAACCTGCATTGTCATTACATTACCACAACATTTACATATGCAACTTTGCTCAACATTATTGCAGCAAATATAAAATAACTTGTCAGTACTGAGTGATTTGTGAGATTACAACCAGGCTAGAATACATGACAAGGGTTTAAACATTAATATTGGTATTAAGGTATTATATAAGGTATTATTAGGTTGTGTGCTTTTACCCAGAGCTGTTAGGTCAAGTCAATATCAGATTTGGCACCCTGACAACCAGGTGTGACTGCCCACACAGAATCAGCCATATATTTAAATCCTAGGCTATGAACGTTACAGATCACAGCTTTAATACAGTTTAAATCCTCGGTAGGTTATTAAAAGTTACAGCTTTAATACGTTGTACAACAGAACAGACCCAGGGAAGAGAAGAGAGCCAAGGAAACCAATGCCATTTTCTCTATCACACAATTCCAACCGGTGGATTTGTCGCACCATGGGAGCCAAACTGCATCCGAAAGTTCAGTAGAACGCACTGGAGTCAGTGGAAGTTCAGTAGAATGCACTGGAGTCAGTGGAAGTTCAGTAGAACGCACTGGAGTCAGTGGAAGTTCAGTAGAATGTACTGGAGTCAGTGGAAGTTATGTGGAGCAGCTCATGAACAAACAATATTTCTGAACAATTCAGACCTTTATAACATACTCAGGTCAGGGAAATAAAAGAAGACGTGTCACATTTTTTCTTTTTTTTCCTGCTGTGTTGATTTTGGATGTGCGCACTGTGTCATTTTATAGCGGTATTTAAAGAACACAAAGTATGTTTCTAAATGTGCCAAGTATCGTGAGACAGTCCACCACTTCCTGCCTGGCAACCAGATCTCACGATACTTCTGCGAGATGATCTGCCGCTGTTTAGATCCTCAATAATTGCGATTGTAGAAATACCTGTGATATATCTTCTTTTATATTCCTGAACCCATTATATGACAAAGGTCTCAGTCATTCATAAATAGTGTTTGTTCATGAGCTGGTCCAGCTCAGCTCCATTCACTGTGATGTTAGGTCTCAGTCATTCATAAATAGTGTTTGTTCATGAGCTGGTCCAGCTCAGCTCCATTCACTGTGATGTTAGGTCTCAGTCATTCATAAATAGTGTTTGTTCATGAGCTGGTCCAGCTCAGCTCCATTCACTGTGATGTTTTTATTTCACTTCTGGCATCACCCTTCCTTCTATAATAACTTCCTTGGGACGAGCCAGGATGTGTCAACTATTGTTAACTCTGTGATCGCCTATGATGTTCGTCAAATCCTTATTTGGACATGGAAGCATAGTCTGTGAATGATCCCAGCAGCACCGAAGGAGAGTGAAGCCAGAAGTCAACACAAATCCCTGCTTTGTGCTTATTTGGGGTGAAACCAAGCCACAGTCAACTGGCTCTATCTCTGCACTGGATTAAACCAAGCCACAGTCAATATCCTATCCTATCCTACATCATATCATGCAGTATCATATCCTACCAGTAGGAGTTCCAGTCATAGCAGCCATACTCTTGGTTCATATCATTGGACAACTCCTTAAAGTGCACTGATATACTGAAGGCTGTAACACCTGCCCCCTCAGACCCAATTACTATCACGGAAGAGGATGTAAGGGAAGTGTTTCAGTGTACTAACACGAGGAAAGCTAATGGGCCGGACGAGTGCAGTGCTTTTCTTCTCAAAAATGTTGCATCCGAGTTGGCTTCAGTGTAGAAACCAATATTTCAAACCTCTGTAGACACACACACAATTCCTCTGTCTCTCAGCTGTCCTACTGTCTGTCTCTCAGCTGTCCTACTGTCTGTCTCTCACTCAGATGTCCTACTGTCTGTCTCTCACTCAGATGTCCTACTCTCTGTCTCTCTACTGTAGAACCACCTGGTATGGATGTTATTATGAGTGTTCTTCAGTACTGTAGAACCACCTGGTATGGATGCTTGTCTGCAGCCCTAAAGTCACAACTGCTGCAACAACTGAACATTTGTTCAAAGATAGTTGGACAACCACTTCAGAGGCTATACGACTACGTATGATAACAGCATTCTAAGGTTGGCAAGAAACATTACCTCTAATAGTAGCCATGTGTTGCATAGAGAATATAGGCTGCTGCCTTCAGGAAGGAGATACGGTGTTCCAGAATACAATAAGGTCAGACTAAAAAGGTCCTTTGTCCATCAGTCGACTTTAAGGCTTAATCAGGAGTTTGGCCAGAGGTAGGCTTAGCGGTGGACATTGCTCTTGTCTGTATTATCCTTATGTATGTAAACCTGTCTTGTTTTAGTTCCCTTGTGTCAAATGTTTGTATATGTTTCGCATACATGGCTGCTGTGTCGCAAGACAAATTTCAGTGTGAACTGACAATAAAGTACTATATCATCATATCATATCATATCATATCATATATCATATTATATCATATCATGCAGTATGTTAACTCACCAGTAGGGGACCCAGTCATAACAGTCATATCAGCCATAGACTTGGTTCATATCATATCATATCATATCATATCATATCATATCATATCATATCATATCATATCATGCAGTATGTTAACTCACCAGTAGGGGTCCCAGTCATAACAGTCAGAGCAGCCATAGACTTGGTTCCGATGTAGTGGCTGTTGAGCAGGAATCGTGCCAGGTCCTCCACATGGTCAAACTGTCTGGACAGGACCTTCTGAGCCCATTCACACACCAGACCACATGCTGCTGACCGCATGGAGTCCTCTGCACTGGGAGACTGACCCGACGCCTCCATCAGCTCACACTGCACACACACACACACACACACACACACACACACACACACACACACGCACACACGCACACACACACACACACACACACACGCACACACACGCACACACACACAATATTTAGGCATTTAGCAGACGCTCTTAAAGGACAACAAGGGTTCATATTGTAGAAAGGCATTCGGGAAAAGAAAAGAGTTAAAATGTTTTAATTTACTTATTTCTGTTTTGTTTTGGTGATTTTAACCATTTTGATTGACACAATAAGCCCATTCCCAAGATGCACCACAATCTTTCATGGGCAGATGTGACTTATGGGGGCTGGTGTAAATAGTAACAAAGACACTGACGGCTTATTGTGTCTAAAAATACATATTTAGTCACTTGAACGCATCTATCTATCTATCTATCTATGCTCCAACCCTAACCCTAACCCATGCTCCAACCACTGAAATCAAAATACTCAAATCGCTAAAGCAATAAAAAGCAGTAAATGAAAACATTTAACACTTATCTTTTGTTTTCTCTAATTACAATCTAAAAGATGAACCCTTGTTGTAAAGAAACACCGCTTCCCGATAAAACACACCACTGGGTCCAACACACACACACACACACACACACACACACGCACGCCCACACACACACACACACACACCCACACACACACACACACGCACGCCCACACACGCACACACACACGCACGCCCACACACGCACACACACACACGCACGCCCACACACACACACAAACACACACACACACACACACACAAACCCACACACACACGCGCCCACACACACACCTGGCGGAGATAAACAGGAACTCACCCCGTCTCCAGATTTCTGCAGGTCCAGGTTGGGAAGCGACGGCATGTGAACGAACGCTTTCTTCCTTAAACCACTGTAACAGTATGTATGGTGGAGTTAAGATTTAATAACTAGATTTAAGATTTAATACACCACTGTAACAGTATGTATGGTGGAGTTAAGATTTAATAACTAGATTTAAGATTTAATACACCACTAGAACCGTATGTATGGTGGAGTTAAGAGTTAATAACTAGATTTAAGATTTAATACACCACTGTAACAGTATGTATGGTGGAGTTAAGATTTAATAACTAGATTTAAGATTTAATACACCACTGTAACCGTATGTATGGTGGAGTTAAGATTTAATAACTAGATTTAAGATTGAATACACCACTGTAACAGTATGTATGGTGGAGTTAAGATTTAATAACTAGATTTAAGATTTAATACACCACTGTAACAGTATGTATGGTGGAGTTAAGATTTAATAACTAGATTTAAGATTTAATAACTATAAACCACTGTAACAGTATGTATGGTGGAGTTAAGATTTAATAACTAGATTTAAGATTTAATATCTATAAACCACTGTAACAGTATGTATGGTGGAGTTAAGATTTAATAACTAGATTTAAGATTTAATATCTATAAACCACTGTAACAGTATGTATGGTGGAGTTAAGATTTAATAACTAGATTTAAGATTTAAGATTTAATAAACCACTGTAACAGTATGTATGGTGGAGTTAAGATGTAATAACTATAACAGTAAAGAGTTAAACTTCCAGTAATGGCAGGACGGAATTCCAAGCTATGGGCTTAATATTGATGACATCAGGGATCTCCATATATATTGGCATAGCCAGACAACTATTCCACAATCTCTTAATGCTACATAAGAGTCTGGAACTACACCTCCTGAATGTTAGAGTCTGGAACTACACCTCCTGACCTCCTGAATGTTATATAGAGTCTGGAACTACACCTCCTGAATGCTATATAGAGTCTGGAACTACACCTCCTGAATGTTATATAGAGTCTGGAACTACACCTCCTGAACGTTATATAGAGTCTGGAACTACACCTCCTGAATGCTATATAGAGTCTGGAACTACACCTCCTGGATGCTATATAGAGTCTGGAACTACAGCTCCTGAATGGCCAGTAACGGAAGCTGGAATTTCCATTCATGAAAATATTCTGCTAAGCAGCAAGCTAAATATGCTTAGATGATTTTTATTTATATTAGGATAAATGGGCGGATGAGACGGAAACAGAGGTGGGGAGGAGGCTTCACTTCCGCTTTAACAGGGTGTTCATCGTTCTTCTAACGTTATTCCAGACTCGATGACAGGAGCTGCAAATCGCTGGAGTCAACAGTCTGGCCACGTGAACGGAATGTGATGTCATAATGTGATGTCACAACAATGTCATGTCATTGGTCAGCTATAGACATTTAGGCGTTACCCTCTGACGTTACTTACAAGATGTGATGGTTTTCATAGTTAACTGCAACCAGTAAAGCATAGTTAACACCTCTAACAGTGAGGAGGAGGTGATGGTTGAGGGAAGACCAGACAGAATCTCCCTGTTAACCAGCAATTAGAAAGGTTGCACTGACGCAAGTCACATCATTTATATTAAATACTGTGATGTCAATGAACCTTCACCTTTCTGTTGTTCAGCCTCACAAACTGGATACTATTACTCTGAAAGTTTACAACACAACCTGGATAACATTACTCTGAAAGTTTACAACACAACCTGGATAACATTACTCTGAAAGTTTACAACACAACCTGGATAACATTACTCTGAAAGTTTACAACACAACCTGGATAACATTACTCTGAAAGTTTACTAAACAACCTGGATAACATTACTCTGAAACAACCTGGATTACATTACTCTGAAAGTTTACTAAACAACCTGGATAACATTACTCTGAAACAACCTGGATTACATTACTCTGAACGTTTACTAAACAACCTGGATAAAATTACTCTGAAACAACCTGGCTAATATTACTCTGAAAGTTTACAAAACAACCTGGATAACATTACTCTGAAAGTTTACTAAACAACCTGGATAACATTACTCTGAAAGTTTACTAAACAACCTGGATAACATTACTCTGAAAGTTTACTAAACAACCTGGATAATATTACTCTGAAAGTTTACAAAACAACCTGGATAATATTACTCTGAAAGTTTACTAAACAACCTGGATAACATTACTCTGAAAGTTTACAAAACAACCTGGACAACATTACTCTGAAAGTTTACTAAACAACCTGGATAACATTACTCTGAAAGTTTACAACACAACCTGGATAACATTACTCTGAAACAACCTGGATAACATTACTCTGAAAGTTTACTAAACAACCTGGATAACATTACTCTGAAACAACCTGGAGAACATTACTCTGAAAGTTTACTAAACAACCTGGATAACATTACTCTGAAAGTTTACTAAACAACCTGGATAACATTACTCTGAAAGTTTACAACACACATGTTCACTGTGCTGTGTTGTCTTAGCAACCACACTAATAATAAACGTCAGATGTTAATAAATGTTGTCAAATGTATTATAATAATAATAATAAACAGTAATGGTAACCTTGTCAAGTGTATTAGAGACAGTAATTTACCGTATAATGAACATGTTAATGAAAGGATATTTGTATTTGTCCCTCATGCCTTCATGTTAAATGTATTATAGTATAATAATACACATGCTATTAAAGGATATTTGGACTCATGCTCAGCCTCCGGGCCTTCATGTTAAATGTTTCACAGTATAATAACGTAATAATAATAATATTAATACCTTCATGTTAAATGTTTCACAGTATAATAACGTAATAATAATAATATTAATACCTTCATGTTAAATGTTTCACAGTAAAATAACGTAATAATAATATTATTAATACCTTCATGTTAAATGTTTCACAGTATAATAACGTAATAATAATAATATTAATACCTTCATGTTAAATGTTTCACAGTAAAATAACGTAATAATAATAATAATATTAAAGGATATTTGGACTTCCCCCTCATGCCCAGCCTCCGGGCCTTCATGTTAGGAAAGACGTTCTTCATGATCTTCCCAAAGTCTGCAGCGCTCAGCGGGTTGTAGTTCAGATTGTCACAGTAACTCCTGTAAAAACACAGTGTAGTTCATATTGTTACAGTAACTCCTGTATAAATACAGTGTAGTTCATATTGTTACAGTAACTCCTGTATAAATACAGTGTAGTTCATATTGTTACAGTAACTCCTGTATAAACACAGTGTAGTTCAGATTGTCACAGTAACTCCTGTAAAAACACAGTGTAGTTCATATTGTTACAGTAACTCCTGTATAAATACAGTGTAGTTCATATTGTTACAGTAACTCCTGTATAAATACAGTGTAGTTCAGATTGTCACAGTAACTCCTGTATAAACACAGTGGGTTGTAGTTTAACTCCTGTATAAACACAGTGTAGTTCAGATTGTCACAGTAACTCCTGTATAAACACAGTGGGTTGTAGTTTAACTCCTGTATAAACACAGTGGGTTGTAGTTTAACTCCTGTATAAACACAGTGTAGTTCAGATTGTCACAGTAACTCCTGTATAAACACAGTGTGGCTGGGATCCCGTTTCTGGTGAAGAATGACGTTTCTATCAGGCCAGCCAGACATCAGGTGTGTGTGGGTGAAAACACCTACTATTATGGTAACCAGCACAAAGCTGACAGACATGCGGTGCGGCGTGCACATGTACTCTGTGCACCTGACAGTCTACAATAGCCGATCTACAAGCTCACCACAAGATGCGTTGTGAGCTTGTAGATCGGCTATTTTTGGTGAAGAGAGTTGTTGTATGGAAAAATAACTCAAGCACAGTTCAACTCAAACTCAGATGCACTGTACTTGTAAAACAGTTTGATGCTTTGAGCTTTGTAAAACACAACAGCTCGTTGGAGGAGATTTGTGGTACAATAAGCATAGTTCCCTGGCTGATGCTATCTGTTGGAATGCGGTGCTGACTTTTTTCCAATGACGGCGGAGCCGCGGAGACAAGGGCTACGTGCCTACGGGCAGTCCCCTCTTCATTAGCCTGAAACATGACGGTCGCGACCGTTCATATCGCACGACCGCCATGCGTCCAGTCTCCAGTGAGCCCTACTATGGTTGTCTGCTGCAAAATCTCTGCAGATTTGTCTGTCTGACTGTCTCGTTGTACTAGCTCTAGTGTAGCCACATCTCGTACTGCTGTCAGTGCTGTGCTCTGTGCGTTGACTGCATTCGCTTCCTGACTCGTATCCCTAACCTACGGAGTGCACCGAGGCTCAAACATCACCGCCTTTGACAGGCTTAGAAAATTAATTTGTATTTGTATGATCATGACGGGCCGCACAGACATGCGGAAAGGGCCACATGCGGCCCGCAGGCCGCGGGTTGAGTAGCGCGGTACCAGATGTTCAAACTCACTTGTACTCATCATAAACCTCCTGTTTGGGCAGGGAGGTCTCAGGATGCTCTACTAGAGGTTATAGTAGATGTTCTACTAGAGGTTATAGTAGATGTTCTACTAGAGGTTCTACTAGAGGTTATGTAAGCTATTTACCACTCGGGGTCGGACATTATGCTCTGATAATGTCCTGTGTGAGGGGGTGATCGGACGAGGCGAAGCCGAGTCCGATAACACCCTCACACAGGACATTATCAGAGCATAATGTCCGACCCCGAGTGGTAAATAGCTTTTCTACCACTTTTTTCCGTATACATGAAAGAAAACACATAGTTGTAACTTGCAAGGATATTAAGTTACAATCATTATTGCCTATAAAACTTCCGCGACGACAGCAAATAGTTCCACAAACAACATCTTCTACTCACCACCAGATGACGCCAACTCCATGCAGAGAAAGATGTCTAGCATACAGCTAAGCTAACGTCAGTTAGAAGGACCGTTCCGGCCGTAAATAGAGGCTGTTCGCTTCCAGAAAGGCATAGGTTCAGAGAAAAGGGGCTTTAAAGTTGGCGGATTGCATTGGATCCAAATAAATCGGCGACGTCGTACGCACGTTAGTAAACATAGGACCGCTACGACCGTCATATGTTGGTTGGGGGAAAGGTGTTCCGACTACCTCCTGAAGTCCCCGGATGTACACTGAGGCGCATTGATCTCGTCCTCACACAACTGCGGCGGTTGTTCTGCCATAACCTCCGGAATTTAGCCAATCAGAATCCAGTATTTGAACATGTGACTAGAAAAAGTGGTAGAAAGAGGTTTTAAACGTACTTGTACTCATCATAAACCTCCTGTTTGGGCAGGGAGGTCTCAGTAGTGGTTCTACCAGAATGTTTAAACTCACTTGTACTCGTCATAAACCTCCTGTTTGGGCAGGGAGGTCTCAGTAGAAGGTTTTAAACGTACTTGTACTCATCATAGACCTCCTGTTTAGGCAGGGAGGTCTCAGGATGCTCTACCAGAGGTTATAGTAGATGTTCTACTAGAGGTTATAGATGTTCTAAACATACTTGTACTCATCATAGACCTCCTGTTTGGGCAGGGAGGTCTCAGGATGTTCTACCAGAGGTTATAGTAGATGTTCTACTAGAGGTTCTACTAGAGGTTCTAGAGGTTTTAAACTCACTTGTACTCATCATAAACCTCCTGTTTGGGCAGAGAGGTCTCTGGATGTTCTACTAGAGGTTATAGAGGTTTTAAACGTACTTGTACTCATCATAAACCTCTTGTTTGGGCAGGGAGGTCTCAGGATGCTCTACCAGAGGTTATAGTAGATGTTCTACTAGAGGTTCTACTAGAGGTTATAGAGGTTTTAAACGTACTTGTACTCATCATAAACCTCTTGTTTGGGCAGGGAGGTCTCAGTAGAAGGTTTTAAACGTACTTGTACTAATCATAAACCTCCTGTTGAGCTGCGAGGATGTTATATAGAGGTTTTAAACGTACTTGTACTCGTCATAATCCTCCTGTTTAAGCAGGGAGGGCTCAGGATGCTCTAAGGGTTTGAGGTGTGAGGATGTTATATAGAGGTTTTAAACGTACTTGTACTCATCATAAACCTCCTGTTTGGGCAGGGAGGTCTCTGGATGCTCCTCCAGGTGATTCCTGATCCAGTTGAAGGCGTACATCTGCTGGGTTCTACTGGACGACATGGAGCTCTGGTCGCTATGACAACAACACAAAACAAACCAAGTCTTCAATCAGAAAGACATGTGTTGATAGAACACTATTTACAGTGATCTGTTCTTCATTATAGAATACTATTTACAGTGATCTGTTCTTCATTATAGAATACTATTTACAATGATCTGTTCTTCATTATAGAATACTATTTACAGTGATCTGTTCTTCATTATAGAATACTATTTACAGTGATCTGTTCTTCATTATAGAATACTATTTACAGTGATCTGTTCTTCATCCTAGAATACTATTTACAGTGATCTGTTCTTCATTATAGAATACTATTTACAGTGATGTGTTCTTCATTATAGAATACTATTTACAGTGATCTGTTCTTCATTATAGAATACTATTTACAGTGATCTGTTCTTCATTATAGAATACTATTTACAGTGATGTGTTCTTCATTATAGAATACTATTTACAGTGATCTGTTCTTCATTATAGAATACTATTTACAGTGATCTGTTCTTCATTATAGAATACTATTTACAGTGATGTGTTCTTCATTATAGAATACTATTTACAGTGATCTGTTCTTCATTATAGAATACTATTTACAGTGATCTGTTCTTCATTATAGAATACTATTTACAGTGATGTGTTCTTCATTATAGAATACTATTTACAGTGATCTGTTCTTCATCCTAGAATACTATTTACAGTGATCTGTTCTTCATTATAGAATACTATTTACAGTGATGTGTTCTTCATTATAGAATACTATTTACAGTGATCTGTTCTTCATTATAGAATACTATTTACAGTGATGTGTTCTTCATTATAGAATACTATTTACAGTGATGTGTTCTTCATTATAGAATACTATTTACAGTGATCTGTTCTTCATCCTAGAATACTATTTACAGTGATCTGTTCTTCATTATAGAAAACTATTTACAGTGATCTGTTCTTCATCCTAGAATACTATTTACAGTCATTTATTAGACGCTCTTAACCCAGACTGACTTATAATAAGCAAATACAACACAAGGTTACATCAAATGCATAGAAATACTGATCTAAAAACAGACCATAACAGACCTTATCAATCAAATCCAAACTGCCCTACAAATCCAGAGTGCAGTAAGTAGTTTTTGGACGCAACAACTTATTTGTGAATCCCAAAGGTCAAATTAACCTTCATGATATCATATTGGGGGAGGAACAATAGAGGGTATGCATGTGACATCACTGTTGCTGGAAGCTATGTGAGAACGCCTACTGAGTGGCAAAAAACTCATTTCTGCCATTGACAGCCCAAACATCAAAACAGAAAAGTCCTTTCTGATTGTATTAAACAAAGTTGACTCACCAACATTGTGGCTGTACTGAAAGCTTGAATTATCCTCTTTCTATCTGTAAAGTTTTTGTTTCATAAAAATCCACCATAAGCATGTTATGAGCTACTTTCTGTCAAGACATTCTGTGAAGGTTTTTTATTTTTCAGTTTGGAAGCGCTCGTTTTCAACAACACAACATCCTGCTGCCTTCTGCATTGTGTGCAATTTATAAACAGGTGGTATGCAGGACCGTTGAGTGATTTGCAACTAGCACTTCCAAACTCCAATGCTCCATGCTGCTCAATGTTTTGCCACTCAAGGGGGGCGGGTCCCAGTGGATGTGCATACCCTCTATTACCTCAAGAACAGACAATCAGTGTGATGCCTTTATCTCATTTGGCTGACCAGTTGAAACACTTTTAAACCCATTTATTGCACGGCTTGTTTCAATGCTTGATTCTGATTGGTCAATCGCTGAAATCAGAGGTCTGATATTTCTGGATAACAGACCGCTGCGCTCTATAACAGACCACTGCCTCATCAAAGACTCAGAACACCTGCTGCAGTCAAGCTGCACTGCATGAATTTAGTACCGTATCCAACATGTCAGCCATGTAAACAAACACACAGCGACATTTACAACTAAACGTTGCTCTCAAGAATGTTTTTGAAAACATTTGAAGTGAGAAATAGACAACGCAGTGACCAAATATGGATTTTATTTGATCAACACTTCCTTGTTTGCGTGGAGGCGATGTTGTGCTCTGCGGACGGCCAGTGCAACACTTTCACTGCTGTAAGCAAGGACATATTATGTTGTTTTTCCTTGGGTCAATGTATTTATTTATTTAGTAAATAACTGTGCAATAAGCAGGATAACATCTGGCTCAGCGGTGATTATGGAGTGATAGGAGCAACCTGGAGTGATAGGAACAACCTGTAGGGCTCCTATCACTCCATAATGACCGCTGAGACAGATGTTATTCATTACTTAGCCCTCTACAGGGATATGACATACATACATACTACTTACATACATACATACATACATACTACTTACATACACACATACATACATACTACATACTACATACTACATACTACATACATACATACTACTTACATACATACATACATACATACATACATACATACATACATACAACATACTACATACATACATACATACATACATACATACATACATACTACACACTACATACATACATACATACATACATACTACATACATACATACATACATACATACATACATACATACTACACACTACATACATACATACATACATACATACATACATACATACATACATACATACATACATACATACATACATACATACATACTACATACATACATACATACATACATACATACATACATACATACATACATACATACATACATACTACACACTACATACATACATACATACTACACACTACATACATACATACATACATACATACATACATACATACATACTACACACTACATACATACATACATACATACATACATACATACATACATACTACATACATACATACATACATACATACATACATACATACATACATACATACATACATATAAGATAAGAGAAAGCGTACCATAGTCCAGGTGTGGTGGACCCTCTCTGACTCTCAGTCCTAGAGGAGGTATTGGAAAGAGGAAGGAAAGGGAGGGGATTGGATATGATATGAGACAGATTATACACACACACACACACACACACACACACACACACACACACACACACACACACACACACACACACACACACACACACACACACACACACAGCAGTAATTCACCAGTTCCACACGTCTTGAGGAAACCTTGAATTCATAGATTTGTTTGTTTCACCTTCCTGTCAAATAATGTGATGAGCGGCGATCAGCATTTTTATGCTGCTTGTCAAATGATGTCTCAGGAATTATAATAATAATAATAACTTAATAATCAGTAAATTAGTTAATGAGGTTGTTTTTTTCTGAGGTTGTAAAGCGGGACAGATCAGATCATCAGAGGTTGTGGTTGTCAATAAAGTGGCTCCATGTCCCATAGCCATATGTGGGCGTGGCTTCATGTCCCATAGCCATATGTGGGCGTGGCTTCATGTCCCATAGCCATATGTGGGCGTGGCTTCATGTCCCATAGCCATATGTGGGCGTGGCTTCATGTCCCATAGCCATATGTGGGCGTGGCTTCATGTCCCATAGCCATATGTGGGCGTGGCTTCATATGTGGGCGTGGCTTCATGTCCCATAGCATATGTGGGCGTGACTTCATGTCCCCGAGCCATATGTGGGCGTGGCTTCATGTCCCATAGCCATATGTGGGCGGGGCTTCATGTCCCAGAGCCATATGTGGGCATAGCTTCATGTCCATATGTGGGCGTAGCTTCATGTCCCAGAGCCATATGTGGGCGTAGCTTCATGTCCATATGTGGGCGTGGCTTCATGTCCATATGTGGGCGTAGCTTCATGTCCCAGAGCCATATGTGGGCGTGGCTTCATGTCCATATGTGGGCGTAGCTTCATGTCCATATGTGGGCGTGGCTTCATGTCCATATGTGGGCGGGGCTCTAATTGACAGCTAATAAGTAGAGTTCTCAAATTCTGCCCGAACCAAGTACTAATAAAATGCATGGGAATGTATTATTATTATTATTATGATGATTATGACAGGTGGATCAAACCGCTATCCCGCTCAGCACGGAGAACACAAACAGAACCAGCACAGTGTTCATTAAACCAAAGACAACAAACAAAAAGAGTTTTCACCACACAAACCATGCCAGACGTCAGGTGTAAATCATACCTCTTGTCGTTGCCATTGCTGGGACCAGAAGGCAACTTAAGGTAGAGGTAGAGTTTTTCAATGTCTGTAAACTTCTCAACATCTTGCTGTGAAGAGAACACAAATCATGCCAGAGAAGTTAACACCTAAAGAAAATAACTTTTACAATTCCAACGCTTCTAGAGAGCTATTTGTTTTGTATTTTAAATGAATATATTTTATAAATATCCTGTTTTTAATGCAATCATTGCTGCATAGTGTTAATAGTATTTATAAGGATGTCGAATCATGGAAGTCAAATCATTAACTCTTTTACCGCTTTGAACGTTCCCGTTCGCCCCAATTCTCTACTCTGCTCAAAGCCAATACGGCGCTCGTTCTTTTACCTTGTTGATGTCCGTAAGCTGATGAGGGGTCGCGCCACCGTGTACAGTAAACACATCTCCCGCAATGATGGTCTCAAAAATCCATTATGCGTTAACATCAATGGAGACCAATTCACTTCCTTGTTGATTTCTCTGGCTGTGTGGCTCTGTAGCGAGTGACTGGTCTCAATGGATGGCAACCATGCAGGGCCAGAATTCACATTAATTCTTGCATGAGGCCGCCATCTGCTGCCAGTATCGCCAAAGTGCATGGCTTATTATGAAAATAAATTAAAAAGAATAAAAATAAAAAACGTCTGTCTGTCTATCTATCTACTATAACGTCGCAAAGGTAAGCCGCTTTTTGCTGGCACCAGACCCAATAAATAAATAAAACATCTGGCAGTAAAACTGTTAACTAAGAAAATACTTTTAACGCTGTTAATAAGGGGGGGGGGGGGGGACTAAGTTACTAGGGCCCAACTTGGAAAAGCTATTGAAAAATAGCAGATATACAAGCTCACGGTGCCGCGCTGCGAGCTTGTAGATCTGCTACCCAGGGTTAGGGTTAGGGCCCAGAGTACCCAGGGCCCAGAATCTGGTGAGCTCACACAGCACTTTGTCACACATGCAACACTTTAAGGAACTGCATTAAACCACGTCTGTCCACTATCCAATATAGAATATAGGCATATAAATATAAAACATCAGGAAACTATTTAAAAAGCAGCAAATGGCCTATAATGCAGTGAAATGAATTCTCCGCCTTTATTATGCTTATTATATGGTTTGACAGAGAGAGAATAAAATCATGACTCACACAGCAAATTAACAGACTTCTCTCACAGATTATAGAGGAATCATAGTGAGTGCTGTCAGTTCTCTTTCCATGGCCAGAATTTGACCAAGAGAAGAGACAGGCGCGCGTCAGATACGCTGTTACTTAACAAGGTGGGAAGGAGCTCGTTAATTTGTATTGATAATGAGAACCTTATCCATCCTGCTTATTGAGACTTTTATCAGCCCACTGTGGGTTAGGGTTAGGGTTAGGGTTAGGGTTATCCATCCTGCTTATTGAGACTTATCAGCCCACTGTGGGTTAGGGTTAGGGTTAGGGTTATCCATCCTGCTTATTGAGACTTTTATCAGCCCACTGTGGATCGTTTTGTAATATTTCGTGGAATAAGATATGAGATGACAAATTGTGAACAGAACTGGTAGGCTATCGTTGTGGCTGACCAGGCATCTATGAAGATGACAATTACAAGAGTAACACATATCATTAAAACAATCATTCATTACTGTTAGCCTTGTTTAGGGCTCCATCCCTAAATATCAGACAGCTCTCTAATGTTGACGCTCCTCATAAATAATAGACCACGGGATTCTGTCAGCGTAGCAAGGAGGAGGAACACAAGGTGAGAACTTCACCGTTTATGATGTCCACACGGCAAAAGAAAAACGCCCGGATAAGAAAAATGCACTGTGGCCGGAGTTAGAAATCTGTTCGTTTACATCCCCCGTTTCATGCGTTTGCACGTGGACACTCATGGGAAATGGTGGCTGTACCAGCCCTAACCCTAACCCTAACCCTAACCCTAACCCCTACCACCGGCGTATGGACTGGCTCTCTATCTCACTCCAACTGGAACCCTCCTCAACATCTATTCTATCAATCTATCAATGTTGTTTTTCTTTAGTTTTTTTACTTAATAATGGACATTTATACACTGTCTCACTCTCAGCTGTCCTACTGCCTGTCTCTCCTACACCATGCAGATGATAACAGAATAATAATTGATTTCTTACCAAAATGTTTTCCACTTTTGATTGTACAGATTTGCTGAAACAAAAGACAGAGGGTTTGGGGTTAAAACCAAATCATCCAGAAACAATAACAATAACAACAACAACAACAACAACAACAACAACAACAGAAACTACTACTCCTACTAGCAGAAAGTCTTTCCTTGGAGAGGTTGTGTGGGTTCGCTGCCCCAGAGGCTAGGAAGAGAACATGTGTTTTGTAAACTTTCTGACGGCTGCACAACAGAAAAGTTAACTTTTTGGTCCTGCTTCACCAATGGGAAGACAGAATTCATTTCCCAGCAGAATCTCGCGTCATGGCAACCACACTTGCAATTTCCCAGAAAAGCATCTTTCTGGTTATTGTCATCATCATCATTAATTAATTATTATCATCAATGATAATAATAATTAATTGCGACTGTAGGTCGCAGTTAACAATGGAAATGACTTCACATCTTGACAGTAACGTTTGTCTTGTCATAAACACCTCAATGTCTATAGCTGACCTATGACATCACATTGTTGTGACAATGCTCATATATGGAGATAGGGGACTGCCCATACGTCCTACATCTCATTAGTCCTAATTTGGTTAGGTTTCGGATTTAGGGTTAGGTTTAGGCATAGTTTTACTGAGGTTATGTTTAGGTTTAGGCATAGTATTTTCACTATGTTAACATTCATTAGATTGGGACTAATGGGATGTAGGAACCATGAAATGTGGGACCAATGCCATGGCAGCCTGCACTGAAAAATATCAATGATTAGAACCCCAAACATGTTACATACTGTACACATGTATGTTACATACTGTACACATGTATGTTACATACTGTACACATGTTACATACTGTACACATGTATGTTACATACTGTACACATGTATGTTACATACTGTACACATGTTACATACTGTACACATGTTACATACTGTACACATGTATGTTACATACTGTACACATGTTACATACTGTACACATGTATGTTACATACTGTACACATGTTACATACTGTACACATGTATGTTACATACTGTACACATGTATGTTACATACTGTACACATGTTACATACTGTACACATGTTACATACTGTACACATGTATGTTACATACTGTACACATGTTACATACTGTACACATGTTACATACTGTACACATGTATGTTACATACTGTACACATGTTACATACTGTACACATGTATGTTACATACTGTACACATGTTACATACTGTACACATGTATGTTACATACTGTACACATGTATGTAACATACTGTACACATGTTACATACTGTACACATGTATGTTACATACTGTACACATGTATGTAACATACTGTACACATGTTACATACTGTACACATGTAACATACTGTACACATGTATGTTACATACTGTACACAACACATCAGCAAGGTTCCTGAACTGTTGTGATAAAAGATGGCTAGAGAATGGAATTGAGGGACCTCTAGCCCTAATGGTCCGTACACATAGAGGGACCTCTAGCCCTAATGGTCCGTACACACTGAGGGCGAATTGGCGAATAGCGAATTAGCGTATAATTCGCCTTTTTTTAAAAACCTTATAAAGTCAGTGGAAGCATCCACACCAAACGCGAATATCGAAAAAGCGAAAAGGCGTCTGTTTTTTATTCGCCCTTGTGTCGAATTTGGCGAACGTTCAAAGGCGAATTCCTCTCTCTCTCTGTATCAAAGTAAGCTCACTCTACCCTATTTCAAGAGAGAGAGAGAGAGAATGGTGGAGGGACCTTCACGTTACATTGAGGCCGAGGGGAACAGTGTCTTTCTCCTTTTCCGTGTCTCGTCTGCGTGGCTGCGCCTGCTTGGAAAAAGTAGCCTACTCGAATGTCTTACTGGTAAAAGCATGGTTTATGTGTTTGTTATTGTAGGCTACTTTATATCTGCAAAAAGGTATTAAATAGCCTACAATATAGGATCCGAAATGAGTGGATTTAATCCACTGGATTAGAAGGAAAGTACTGGAAATTCGACTCAAGTAGGCTACAAATAGTACAGGCTACTCAAGTAGCCTAAATGTAGGCTACTATTAGTTACTTTACACTGACTTTCTTTTTTTACAGACCGAAACCCGTGACATTTTGTCCCGAAATCCTTTTATTTCCGAGAGACCCGACCATTTAATCATTATTAAAACCCTCTTTCATGTAACTCGCTGCAGCCGTGCAGCGTGCGCTGTTAACTGATTGACAGGCAGAAGAAGGCTACCAAGGAATCTATAGGCTAATATTAAGATCGAAACAAAAGCCAGAGATTAAAAGGAATACTTAGGCTATTTTCTAACTACAGAGAGGTAAGTCATGGTTTAACTTGCACGCGGTCGCGGGCTCGCGGCTGCTTTCTCATCATCCTGGCAGCAGGCTACGCATCACGCATGCATTACGCACGCTGCACGCACCAAGACGCGGGTCCTCTTGGGTCCTCTCGGTTAATACACATAATGATTGACAGCCCCGTATTCCGAGGGTGATGCGGCCATTCCGACCCGGCTATGATAAAACACTGACCGACCCTGTCTACTCTGCCCCCGGCCGGAGCTGAGGGGAGGGGGAACGGAGAACGTGTGTTGTCACTTGTCTCTTCTGTTCTTTTTCTTATTTAATAGGCTAACAACCACGGCCAGGTCTCATCATCACTTGAGGATGAAGTTCCCATTGTTTTATTTGTTTCCCTGTCTCCGTTCTCCTCTCTCCTCTCTCTCCTTTCTTCTCCTTTCTCCTGTGGCTATGCAGGCAGATATCGCCCCCTCGTTTTTAGGCGAATTAAGCGAATATTCGCGTCGCTTTCTGGTGTGTATGGAAAAGGGCGAATGGCGAATTCTTCGCCTTTTTGGTTCGCTTTTTCACGTCGCTTTCGCTAATTCGCCGGTCTGGACAGAGCATAATGCTCATATAAACAGAGCAGAGCATAATGCTCATATAAACAGAGCAGCTACCTTTCAACACATTTTAAATCTGAGAAAAAAAGACATGCTGCCATTTGACCCAAAGCGACTGTAAGAGATGCCCCTATTTATTTCAAAAAGCTTTATACCCTGTATATATAACAGTACAGTATATAACGATGCAATGTGACATAGCTGTTTACACAATGCTGTACCTCCAACTGTATATATGTTCTGTTTACACAATGCTGTACCTCCAACTGTATATATGTTCTGTTTACACAATGCTGTACCTCCAACTGTATATATGTTCTGTTTACACAATGCTGTACCTCCAACTGTATATATGTTGTTTACACAATGCTGTACCTCCAACTGTATGTTCTGTTTACACAATGCTGTACCTCCAACTGTATATATGTTCTGTTTACACAATGCTGTACCTCCAACTGTATGTTCTGTTTACACAATGATGTACCTCCAACTGTATATATGTTCTGTTTACACAATGCTGTACCTCCAACTGTATGTTCTGTTTACACAATGCTGTACCTCCAACTGTATATATGTTCCACTTTTTCAAGTTTTTGTTATATGTTGACATTTGCTTTGGCAATGTAAACGTAATATTAGAAACAGCAACACAATCGCCCTGAAAAAACACTTACAGGCAGCAGCCGTTCGCAACTAGTAAAACAAACCTATCCCAGCCCTACCCTCCCCTGCTCCTTCTTTGTATATACTGTACTTACTGTTTGTATTGACTTACTGTTCTTACTTTTTTTACTGTATAGTACTGTGTTCTATCCGTCTGTCATTCTATGTTATATGAGATACTTTAATGGTTTCCTGTGGAAATGAGCTTAGTCTTTTTCCAGGATCTCATTTTAGTTGACCTTGTACCAGTGAACTGTACCGTCATGAAACTGTACCTGTCCTATGCAAACTTCTAATAAAGTCTTCAATCAATCAATCAATCAATCAATCAATCAATGATGCATAGATGCTAGTATGCATAGTAACATAGATGAGCCAGTATACAGTGTACATACAACATGCTAGTAACATAGATGAGCCAGTATACAGTGTACATACAACATGCTAGTAACATAGATGACCCAGTATACAGTAAACATACAACATGCTAGTAACATAGATGACCCAGTATACAGTAAACATACAACATGCTAGTAACATAGATGAGCCAGTATACAGTAAACATACAACATGCTAGTAACATAGATGACCCAGTATACAGTAAACATACAACATGCTAGTAACATAGATGACCCAGTATACAGTAAACATACAACATGCTAGTAACAGATACTAACCCAGTATACAGTGTACATACAACATGCTAGTAACATAGATGAGCCAGTATACAGTGTACATACAACATGCTAGTAACATAGATGCGCCAGTATACAGTGTACATACAACATGCTAGTAACATAGATGACCCAGTATACAGTAAACATAAAACATGCTAGTAACATAGATACTAACCCAGTATATACACACACACACACACACACACACACACACACACACACACACACACACACACACACACACACACACACACACACACACACACACACACACACCACTACTCGCATACATTAAGATCTAGTGATGACCAACAGGCTAAATATAAGCTTTATTTCTGATGCATCTACTGTGTGTGTGTGTGTGTGTGTGTGTGTGTGTGTGTGTGTGTGTGTGTGTGTGTGTGTGTGTGTGTGTGTGTGTGTGTGTGCTTTAATCAATCATCATTAATAAGCTACATTCATAGAGTGATGCGTGATTGACACCTGTCACACCACGGCTACTATGCTGTTACTGTAACACACACACACACACACACACACACACACACACACACACACACACACACACAGGAATCAATAACAGCAATGTGTCGATCATGCTTTTTATCAGCAAAACCACGTGAGCTGATCAACGTTATTTCGGGGCGTGTGCGTGCGCCTATGTGTGTGAGTGTATTGTGCGTGCGTGCGTGCGTGCGTTTGTGTGTGTATGTATTGGCTTTGTGCAGCAAAGCAGCAATACAAACAGCAGCTTCCAAGCTAATGATGCAGCTCACACACACACACACACACACACACGCACGCACGCGCGCGCACGCACACACACACACACACACACACACACACACACACACACACACACGCTCTCCTACCAGATAGAGTTCTTTATCTTGCCCTGCAGAGCGGTGGCCTCGGGGCCCTGCAGCCCGGGCAGCAGGGCGGGCAGCGCGGACCCCCCCTGGCCGGGGGGTCCGTGGGGAGGAGCGTGGGGTCCGTGGCCCTGCTGTCCGGGGCCCGGCGGCCCGCTGGAGGCGGCCTGAGCCCCGTGTTGTTGTGAATCCACTGCCGCTGCAGCCATCACTGGAGCTCCCTGGCCTCCGCCATGTTGTACTGTTACTACTGTTAGAGCTCCCTCTGGTGGAGGATCACTGTACTGCACACTGTTACTACTGTTAGAGCTCCCTCTGTAGGAGGATCACTGTACTGCACACTGTTACTACCGTTAGAGCTCCGTCTGGTGGAGGATCACTGTACTGCAGCCACTGAGTGTCCCTGTCTGTTACTACCGTTAGAGCTCCCTCTGTAGGAGGATCACGGTACTGTACATCACTGATTGCGACCGTAGGTCGCATTTACTACCAAAACCTCCACAGGCTGTCTGTCTGTCCGTCCGTCCGTCCGTCCGTCCGTCCGTCTGTCTGTCTGTGAGTCAGTCACACTTTTGCCCTGCTCATATCTCCACAACCGTTGCCCCCATCCATGCCAAATTTTGCACACATACTCCTTACCTGCCAAACTACAACCTCCAAGGGGGGGGGGACCCCCAGGTCCCTGGGGGACCCCCAGGTGTAAAAAAATGTCCCTCCGTGAGTGACACGTCACACGTCACACTTTTGCCCTGCTCATATCTCCACAACCGTTGCCCCCATCCATGGCACATTTTGCACACACACTCCTTACCTGGCAAACTACAACCTCCAAGGGGGGGGGGACCCCCAGGTGTAAAAAATGACCACATGTGCAAAAATGACCAAAAACGACCAAATGACCACCCCAACGGGGCTGCTCACGGGGAATTCCTGGGGACCACCCACTCCTGGTGCTCCAGAACGGATGCAAAAGTGGTGGCGCCCCCAGTGGAGGACCCCCTCCACTGCAGCTCACATCAAATGCCGTAACTCGGGCTAGGAGCGTCCGGGAGAGCCGGGGCCGGTACCTATTCGTCCGCCAAGGCAACGCGGAGACCCCACCCCTCATTTCTCACATGGCCCTCTTCTAGCGCCACCTGCAGGCCGATTTTTAAAACACATTTTTGGACACTGCTCCTACAGCTTTTGCCCTAAAATCACGCAAATCGCTACACAGTATGTCTACACTCATCCCATCTACATGAATCTGTCCCATATAGCGCCACCTTCAGGCCGATTTTTAAAAACACATTTTTGGACACTGCTCCTACAGATTTTGCCCTAAAATCACGGGAATCACTACACAGCATGTCTACACTCATGTCATCAACATGGATCAGGAAGATTTTGGAAAAACTCATTTTTGCCCTATTTGTGATTCTGATTAGGGAGTCTTACTGGTGTTAATATTGTTAGGATTTGTTTACAAATATTAACCCTAAACATTTGAGGTTTGTTTATTGCGACCATCGCAGTTACTTGCACTCCTATACTATCCAAACCTCCACCGGCTGTCAGTCCGTCCCTCCCTCCGTCAGTCCGCCAGTCCTTCTTCCAAGGACCCCCGGAGCTCCAGGGACTCCCAGGTCCCTGGGGGACCCCCAGATGTAAAAAATGACCAAATGTGCAAAAATGACCAAATGACCACCCCAACGGGGCTGCTCACAGGGAATTCCCAGGGACCACCGACTCCTGGTGCTCCAGAACGGATGCAAAAGTGGTGGCGCCCCCAGTGGAGGACCCCCTGCCACTGCAGCGCACATAAAATGCCGTAACTCGGGCTAGGAGTGACCGGGAGAGCCGGGGCCGGTACCTATTCTTCCGCCTCTGCGGCGCGGAGACCCCACCACCCATTTCTCACATGGCCCTCTTCTAGCGTCACCATGAGGCCGATTCTTGCAAAACACATTTTTGGACACTGCACCTAAAATCACTAAAATCGGTACACAGTATGTCTACACTCATGTCATCAACTTGGATCTGTCCCATATAGCGCCACCTTCAGGCCGATTTTTTAAAACACATTTTTGGACACTGCTCCTACAGATTTTGCCCTAAAATCACACAAATCGGTACACAGTATGTCTACACTCATGTCATCAACATGGACCTGTCCCATATAGCGCCACCATCAGGCCGATTTTTGCAAACACATTTTTGGACACTGCTCCTACAGATTTTGCCCTAAAATCACACAAATCGGTACACAGTATGTCTACACTCATCTCATCAACATGGACCTGTCCCATTTAGCGCCACCTTCAGGCCGATTTTTTAAAACACATTTTTGGACACTGCTCCTACACATTTTGCCCTAAAATCACGCAAATCGCACAGTATCTCTACAGTCATGTAATCAAAACGCATCTGTCCCATCTAGCGCCACCATCAGGACAATTTTGGTACAACTAATTTTTGGCCTATTTGTAGAGATAAGCGGTCGCTTATCTCCCGATTAGGGAGTCTTACTGGTAAACATGTTTATAAACATTTGGGATTTGTTTGTAAACATTTGAGATTTGTTTATAAACATTTAGAACATTAGTACAAAGTACTCTGTTCTGTTTTCATACTTCTCTGTAACTTTGTAGATAACCTTATACTGCTGTGCTGCCTCTGGGCAACTGATTTCCCCCCTTGGGATAATAAAGGTATCTATCTATCTATCTATCTATCTATCTACCTACCTACCTACCTACCTACCTACCTACCCCTACCTACCTACCTACCTACCTACCTACCTACCTACCTACCCATCCATCCATCCATCCATCCATCCATCCACCCACCCACCCACCCATCCATCCATCCATCCATCTATCTATCTAGTATCTATCTATCTATCTATCTATCTATCTATCTATCTATCTATCTACCCATCCATCTATCTAAAACTGTTACTTTTCACTGTTCAAATTTTAAAGCATCAAAATGAACCTTTTAATGCTTTGTGTTAAAAACACACAGAGTTCATAACAACATGAAGATCAAAGGTTTCTGCAACCATATGTACACTATGTTCCATGTTGTCATCAGAATGTCCTTTGATGTGTGTGTGTGTGTGTGTGTGTGTGTGTGTGTGTGTGTGTGTGTGTGTGTGTGTGTGTGTGTGTGTGTGTGTGTGTGTGTGTGCCAAGCATCAAAGTGGGAGACCCTGCGTTGACGTCATTCCCATCTGATGGCCTTTTTTCTTTTTTTATCATTTCCTCTTTTCATGTTGTTGTTTTTGTGGTGTGTGTGTGTGTGTGTGTGTGTGTGTGTGTGTGTGTGTGTGTGTGCGTGCGTGCGTGCGTGCGTGCGTGTGTGTGTGTGTGTTTGCATAGTGAAAGTGTGATGTCATCAACGTTGGCCCGGCAGGGTTGTTGGCGCAGGCCTGTGACCAGGTGTTCCCGTCCCGCTCACACTGAGCTGTTTACTTTACTGCAAAAATACTGTGAAAGTACCTTTACTTTACTGTAAAAATACTGTGAAAGTACCTTTACTTTACTGCAAAAATACAGTGAAAGTACCTTTACTTTACTGTACAAATACTGTGAAAGTACCTTTACTTTACTGCAAAAATACTGTGAATGGAATGTAATGTAATGTAATGTTCCTCCACCGCAATGTAGAGGAAATACTTTGTAAAACGTTTTAACATAAAATATACTCACGGTAACCAAATATAAAAGGATACTTGTCATGTAGAATGTTGGACCAATTCAACAATTTTGTTTCAAAATGTGTCGATTTTTAAAAACTGATCTACAAGTGAAGTGAGCACCCTCCGACTACCTTAGCCCCGCCCCCTTGTTTCCCCTATCCTGTACATGTAGTGTTTTTATAACTGTGATATTTTTGAATCTTTTCTTTGCTTGCTACTTATAAGCCTTATTCACGGCCCTTGTCACCTATCCTGTTTGTGATTTTCATGGACAGGATCTCGAGGCGAAGTGGTGGTGGAGAAGGTATAAGGCTTGGTGAGCTAAAGGTTGAGTCACTGCTTTTTGCGGATGACTTGTTCCTGATGGCACCATCGGTCCAAGACCTTCAGCTCTCACTGGATCGGTTCGCAGCCGAGTGTACAGCGGCCGGAATGAGGATCAGCATCTCTAAGTCTGAGGCCATGGTTCTCAGCAGGGAACCGATGGATTGTGCAGTCCAAGTAGGGAATGAGACATTACCCCAGGTGAAGGAGTTTAAGTATCTCGGGGTCTTGTTCACAAGTGAGAGAAAGGGGAAGACGGAGAAGGAGATCAGCCGGAGAATCGGAGCAGCAGGAGCGGTTTTGCAGTCGCTGAATCGCACTGTTGTGAAGAAAAAAGAGTTGAGCCGTAAGGCAAAGCTCTCTGTCTTTCGAGCAATCTTCGTTCCCACTCTCACCTATGGTCATGAAGTGTGGGTCATGACCGAAAGTATAAGGTCTCGGGTAGAAGCGGCCGAAATGAGTTTTCTCAGAAGGGTGGCTGGTATCTCCCTTAGAGATAGGGTGAGAAGTTCAATCACCCGAGAGAGACTTGGAGTAGAACCGCTGCTCCTTCACTTGGAAAGGAGTCAGCTTAGGTGGTTCGGGCATCTAGTACGGATGCCCCCCGAGCGTCTTCCTAGGAAGGTCCTCGATGCACGTCCCACTGGGAGGAGACCCCGTGGCAGACCAAAGACTAGATGGAGAGATTATATCTCCAGACTGGCCTGGGAACGCCTCGGTATACTCCCAGAGGGAGTGGAGGAAGTTGCGCAGGATAAGGAAATCTGGAGGTCTCAGTTGGAGCTGTTACCCCCGCGCCCCGATTCCGGATAAGCGGTTGAAGATGGATGGATGGATTCACGGCCTGCCCACTCAGCAAATTTCTCAGCATCCGCCGGGTGCTGACATCAATTTAGAAGGGGAAACTATAACAGAAAAAGCTGGACTTAAAGCCAACAAATCATTATTTTGAACGGTAAAGTAAATTATAATGCTTTGTGCCTTTTACTATCTTGTGTTCTTGATCATGCTAGCCGTATTTTATACTTTACTATTCGGAAATTGCATTAAATTTGCGATTTCTGTGTTAACTCTATAGGCTATAGTAGGATTTTACCCTTCAAAATGTGACTTCAGCACCCGGGGGATGCTGAGTGGGCGGGCCGTGAATAAGGCTTATTATGTCCATGAATTAAATACAGAGGACTTCCAACGTAAACAAGACCATAAAAGGTGTTATTTGGGATGTTCCTTTTAGGCAGGGTGTTTAACTGTACTTGTACTGAACTACATTTATATTGTATTGACTATACTTGTACTGTTCTCCATTTTTGTCTAATAATATAATTAATCAATCAATCAACAACGCTGTTGTTGAGCTTGCAAATCCGCTATTTTCGAATATCCTGATTATGAAATGGGGATTATTTTTTGGTTAATGTATGTTTTGTAATAACAGTCTGAATAAAACCCTCCAATAACCACAGTGTGATTTTTGCCTCCGAGATGTTTTGAAGGTCAGCATCAGTGTTTTGTACTCGGTGCGGGCAGCAACCGGGTCCAGTGGAGGGAGCGGAGAAGGGGGGAGACGTGAGAATGTTGGCTGGTTGAAGACCAGTCGTGTTGCAGCATTTTGGATCAGTTGGAGAGGTTTAAGTGCACATGCTGGGAGACCAGTGAGGAGAGAGTTACAGTAGTCAAGTTTTGAAGTTTTGATATGACAGATGTCTGGATGAGGAGCTGGGCTGAGCCTGTTGCACCTCAGGCTGCACTCACACTGAGACGCACTGAGCAAAGTGCGTCTCAGTGTGAGTGCAGCCTAAAGGCTCCCATGATGAAAGGTAAAGGGTGCATTTATCCAAGGCGCTTTACAGAGAGTGTGCATTACATTCTCTCACACACACACACACACACACACACACACACACACACACACACACACACACACACACACACACACACACACACACACACACACACATTCAAACCCATTCACACGCCGATGGTGGAGAAAACCATGCAATTAAGGCACCAACCTGCTCATCAGTAGCAGTGAGGGGTTCAGAGTCTTGATCAAGGACTCTTCCACACTAAGGCCCATTCCCACTGGGCCAGATAACAGATAAAAAAACAATCTCTTTCTCCAGATATGTTTTCCATTCAAGTGGATGGTAGATACAGATAAAAAAAAATATCGGTCACAGATATTTGCTTTATCTGTGACCGATATATATCTTTTTATATCTGTATCTACCATCCACTTGAATGGGAAAATATCTGCAGAAGAGATTGTTTTATCTGTTATCTGGCCCAGTGGGAATGGGCCTTAACTCTGTTACTGTTTTCTACAGTGCACTGGAATTGCATCTAAGCATCAGTAGTAGAATATAAGTACTCATAACATAGTAGAGTAGAAGTACTCATAACATGGTAGAGTATAAGTACTCATAACATAGAAGAGTATAAGTAGAGTGTTCCTCTCAGTGCTTCCATGCTGAGCAGCAGCTGCTCTCAGCAGCACCAATCAGTCTGATCATGTGGAAGATCTGCCTTATGTTGTTACCACCATACCACCATACCACCTTACTACTGATATAACTATCTATCTATCTATTATATTATATACCAGCAGCACCAATCAGTCTGATCATGTGGAAGATCTGCCGTATGTTGTTACCACCATATACCATATACCACCTTACTGATATACACCATATCTACTATACTGCTACCATACCACCTTACATACATATCTAGTGTTATACTGTTACCACCTTACTGATATAACTATCTATTATATATTATATACCAGCAGCACCAATCAGTCTGATCATGTGGAAGATCTGCCTTCTGTTACCTTAATGATATTAATACATATCTACTGTTACCATCTTACTGATATAACCATCACCTTACTGATATACATATCTACTGTTACCATCTTACTGATATAACCATATCTAGTATATATTATATACCAGCAGCACCGTATCAGTCTGATCATGTGGAAGATCTGCCTTATGTTACTCTGTTACCACCATATACCATACCACTTTACTGATATACATATCTACTGTTAATCTGTTACCACCTTACTGATATACATCTATTATATATTATATATCAGTCTGATCATGTGGAAGATCTGCTGTATGTTGTTACCACCATGCATATACCATACCACCTTACTGATATAACCATATCTATTATATATTATATACCAGCAGCACCAATCAGTCTGATCATGTGGAAGATCTGCGTATGTTGTTACTGTTACCACCATACACCATACCACCTTACTGATATACTGTACATATCTACTGTTATAATGTTACCACCTTACTGATATACTGTACATATCTACTGTTATAATGTTACCACCTTACTGATATACTGTACATATCTACTGTTATAATGTTACCACCTTACTGATATACTGTACATATCTACTGTTATAATGTTACCACCTTACTGATATACTGTACATATCTACTGTTATAATGTTACCACCTTACTGATATACTGTACATATCTACTGTTATAATGTTACCACCTTACTGATATACTGTACATATCTACTGTTATAATGTTACCATCTTACTGATATACTGTACATATCTACTGTTATAATGTTACCACCTTACTGATATACTGTACATATCTACTGTTATAATGTTACCACCTTAGTGATATACTGTACATATCTACTGTTATAATGTTACCATCTTACTGATATACTGTACATATCTACTGTTATAATGTTACCACCTTACTGATATACTGTACATATCTACTGTTATAATGTTACCACCTTACTGATATACTGTACATATCTACTGTTATAATGTTACCACCTTACTGATATACTGTACATATCTACTGTTATAATGTTACCATCTTACTGATATACTGTACATATCTACTGTTATAATGTTACCATCTTACTGATATACATATCTACTGTTATAATGTTACCACCTTAGTGATATACTGTACATATCTACTGTTATAATGTTACCACCTTACTGATATACATATCTACTGTTATAATGTTACCATCTTACTGATATACTGTACATATCTACTGTTATAATGTTACCACCTTACTGATATACATATCTACTGTTATAATGTTACCACCTTACTGATATACTGTACATATCTACTGTTATAATGTTACCATCTTACTGATATACTGTACATATCTACTGTTATAATGTTACCACCTTACTGATATACATATCTACTGTTATAATGTTACCACCTTACTGATATACATATCTACTGTTATAATGTTACCACCTTACTGATATACATATCTACTGTTATAATGTTACCACCTTACTGATATACTGTACATATCTACTGTTATAATGTTACCACCTTACTGATATACTGTACATATCTACTGTTATAATGTTACCACCTTACTGATATACTGTACATATCTACTGTTATAATGTTACCACCTTAGTGATATACTGTACATATCTACTGTTATAATGTTACCACCTTACTGATATACTGTACATATCTACTGTTATAATGTTACCACCTTAGTGATATACTGTACATATCTACTGTTATAATGTTACCACCTTACTGATATACTGTACATATCTACTGTTATAATGTTACCACCTTACTGATATACATATCTACTGTTATACTGTTACCACCTTACTGATATAACTATCTATTATATATTATATACCAGCAGCACCGTATCAGTCTGATCATGTGGAAGATCTGCCGTATGTTACTGATATACACCATATCTACTGTTATACTGTTACCACCTTACTGATATACTGTACATATCTACTGTTATACTGTTACCACCTTACTTATATAACTATCTATATTATATTCACGTTATTCCTGGCCCCGCCCCGGCTTCCTGTTCATATCCTGAAAGAGGTGGAGGCTGAAAAAGCTGGCCTGAAAAACATCATTTGATTTCCTGTTGTCCTTGCATTAAAGTGTCAGTAGTTGGCGTTCTAGGCTCTGGGCTCTGAATGTATCTGGGTTGCCATGTCTGCTTATAATAAGCAATTTGTGTCTCTAAAAAAATAGTTACTTTCTAATGTTTTTTAAACCAGTGGTGCCCAAATCTTTTCATATCAAGGACCCCAGATCACATATTTGTCCATAGTCGCAGACCCCCATCTGAACATAATGTGGTGACCTCCACACAGATTTGTTGTTAAAAATTTTCAAAAATATTCCCTCAATATTTTTTAAATAGCAAATATACAAGCTCACAATGTGTCGCAATGTGACACATTGTGAGCTTGCTGATCTGCTATTTTCAAATGTAAATGTAAAGTAGTATAGCCTACTGTAGTTGCTTCTGTTGGGCTTATTTCTTTGGCAAAATCTGGCAACAGACAATTCCATGTCACTTCCTTACTTGGGAGGAAGTGAAAAGATGTTTATGAGGCAGCACACAAAAAAAATGTTATACTGTTACCACCTTACTGATATAACTATCTATCTAGTATATATTATATACCAGCAGCACCCAATCAGTCTGACCATGTGGAAGATCTGCTGTATGTTACTCTGTTACCTTAATGATATACATATCTACTGTTATACATATGATAGATTATAGATTATATATCTGTTACCATACCACCTTACTGATATACATATCTACTGTACATATGATAGATTATAGATTATATATCAGTGTGATCATGTGGAAGATCTGCCTTCTGTTACCTTATTGATATCACCAGTTAGCTTTATTATTATATCTATATATATATATATATATATATATATATATATATATTGATATATTGATATATTGATATGATAGATATTATACCAGCAGCACCGTATCAGTCTGATCATCATCTGTTAGAATATTAATATATCACCATATTATCTACTATTATAAATATGATAGATTATCATGTGTTATGATTAAACCAATGTATCTTCTATTATACATGATAGATCAGTCTGACAGCATCTGTTATCACCTCACTGATAGAACCATATCTACTCAGGACGACATGTATGGGCATAAAAGGGATTCTGTTAGTGTGACATCACAGTAAAGCCAGAGTTTTGATTGATTGATTGAAGACTATTAGGAGTTTGCATAGGAAAAGGTACAGTTTCATGACGGTACAGTTCACTGTTACAAGGTCTACTAAAAGGAGATCCTAGAAAAGACTAAGCTTATTTCCACAGGAAACCATTAAAGTATCTCATATAACATTGAATGACAGACGAATAGAACACAGTACTATACAGTAGATATAGTCGGTAAAAAAAGAAATAACAAAAAAACAGTAATTATATACAAAGAAGGAGCAGAGGAGGGTAGGGCTGGGCGAGGTTTGTTTTACCAGTTGCGAACGGCTGCTGCCTGTAAGTGTTTTTTCAGGGTAATTTTAAAGGATGTGTGATATCAGAGCAGCAAACCCAATCTTCCCCTGACATCACAGTGATGTCAGAGCATGATGTCAGAGCGACAAACCCATAGAACCACAGTGTCAGGCGTTAGACATATACATACACACAAGCTGTGACTGTTTACATACTACTCTGCAACTTACGGTCGCAGTTATAAATATGATAGATTATATCAGTCTCGTCATGTGGAAGATCATGATCTGTTAGAATATTAGAACCACTTTAGTGCTTAGCTATATTTAATCCAGTGTAGCTTAGACCAGGGGTTCCCAAACTTTATCTCAGGGCATCCCATAAATATTGTTTTAATCTGAGGCACGAGGCACCCCTACATTATAATTTTCACTCCCAGCACCATATATTTATAGCATATCGTCGTTGTCGGGTGGAAACCTTGTCCAAGGTCCAAAACAGTTCATTTTGTATTTATCATCTATAAAATGTACTAAACTAGTGAAAACAGCAGATCTACAAGCACACATAGATCGGCTGTTTTCACTAGTTTTGTGCGACGGTCTTGTATGATGAAGCAGGGCTTTGCTTTACCAAAAGACGCACGCATTTGAAACTTGGAGATATAAGGTTTCTTCCCGACAGTGACAATATTTTAGTGATTATGTTGCGTGGAAAACGTTGAGATAACAGCCATTTTGGTTAGAACTGACTGAAAATAACTTTGTACTTCAAGTTTAAAATGATACTACATATTTTTTCAAGTGTCCAAATAAATACCAAATATTATCAAATGATCTCGCGGCACCCCTGGACTGCCGTCACGACACCCCAGGGTGCCCCGTCACCCACTTTGAAAACCCCTGGCTTAGGTAACTTCATTTTCCAAGTAGCTTGCCCATCACTGCATATTTGTAAAACCATATCACCTCACATACATATATCATGTATGTGATAACTTGTGTCCCATTTAACACGTTTTTAATGTGACACATTGTGAGCTTGTAGATCTGCTATGTTCAAACAGACAAAATGCATCTAAGGCTGTTTTGTAATAATAATAATAATACAAATCTACAAAGTAACTCAAGTTTTCAAATAATTGTAGTGGAGTAAAAAAGTTATATAAGAGTTGTATGTGGGGTAAAGTATTGCAATGTGGAAATACTCCATTATTAAAAGTAAAATATTCTCAAAATTGTACTTAAGTACAGTACTTGAGTAAATGTACTTAGTTACATCCCCCCACAGTCCAATGTGTGACAGTCCTCTGGGCAGAGCGTCCAATCACGTGACAGCGTCCTATCACATGACATTTAGACCAAAACACCAGATATGCTAATGTGAGCTGGTTAGCGTTAGCGCGCTGACAGCGCTGTAATTAGCAGAGATTGATGTAAAGTTCATCCTTAATCTGAGCTGCCCTTTGACCCCTGTCAGAGGGAAAGGTCTCACTGTTATTTCATGCTTTCAATATTTAAAAAATAGCAAATATATGAGCTTGTAGATCTGCTATTTTTGAAAAGTTGAAATGTGTGCAAATCTTTGAATACAATGTATTTTTAAAAGCGCACATTTGTAACTAAAATATTTGCTTCTGGGTGGTCCTTGGAACAACATATTTTGAGGTGGGGGTCCGTGACCAAATACATTACAAATACTTTTAGCACTGATGAAGGCTTAACGCCAAAATGTGTAGAATGCCTAATGTATAGCATGCCTAATAACAAAATAAATATAAATATGCTGCTCTGTACCATACTGTACCATACTGTACCATATTGTAGCATACTGTAGCATACTGTAGCATACTGTACCATACTGTACCATACTGTAGCATACTGTAGCATACTGTACCATACTGTACCATATTGTAGCATACTGTAGCATACTGTACCATACTGTAGCATACTGTACCATACCGTACCATACTGTAGCATACTGTACCATACTGTACCATACTGTACCATATTGTAGCATACTGTACCATACTGTAGCATACTGTAGCATACTGTACCATACTGTCTGTACCATACTGTAGCATACTGTACCATACTGTACCATACTGTAGCATACTGTAGCATACTGTACCATACTGTCTGTACCATACTGTAGCATACTGTACCATACTGTACCATACTGTAGCATACTGTAGCATACTGTACCATACTAGTATAATATATAATAGTATATGACAGTAAAGAGCCTTAAAGGTTCCCTGAGTGCTGGGGTTCTCTTTAAGAAATCTCTCTCTCTCTCTCTCTCTCTCTCTCTATATATCTATATATCTATATATATATATATATATATATATATATATATATATATATATATATATATATATATATATGTGTGTGTGTGTGTGTGTGTGTGTGTGTGTGTGTGTGTGGCGGATATATGTGGCGGAGAGAGTCGCAGCCCCAGCCTGAAGCCTCAAAAGTCTAGTATCTGCCCTCATTCCATAGGGATATCCCTTTGGCGTAATGGTTAAGATATTGGACTTTCACGCGGGAGACCCAGGTTCAAAGCCGGGTGGGGAGGTTCGGATCACCTCCGTTACATATATATAATATAGCTCATTATAGGAACAGTTATCCTGTCTGTGTGCGTGCGTGCGTGTTAGAGATCCTCCAGGTGAAGTCAGCTGACCCACTGACCCAGTTAACCCTTGGTGGTTTGGCAGAGCTGGGATTAAAAACCAGACGTTAAAATGACCCAGTCAGCCTGGTGGCCTACATAAACCTACCTACACGCACGCACGCGCACACACACACACACACACACACACACACACACACACACACACACACACACACATACAGTGATTGCAGCTCTGCTCTTTCAGATAGAGTTGATTGATTGATTGATTGATTGATTGACATCGGGAGGTCTGGTCAGACATTAGGGGTCAGAGGTCAGAGGATTATGTCTGAACAAGAAAACCAGACGAGAACCCTAACCCTAAGAACTGACCACATGACCCTAAGAACTGACCACCTGACCCTAAGGCACAGCTTGTGACTGTGCCATGCTTTAATGTCATGTACCGTACCACCCTACCCACAAGGTCTCTGTCTGGTAGAAATGAAGCCTTATCTACTGCCATGGAGCCTGTACCTAAAACAATCTACTGCCATGGAGCCTGTACCTAAAACAATGAGAATTGTTTTGGTTTATAAGGCTCAGCCTGGTGTCATGCAGACACCAGGGAAGGATACCTCTTCAGGAACCTATGAACTCTTTGCCACGTATATGGAACCCACTTGTGGACAAGAAACATCCTATGAACTGTTGAAACGTCATCCATTGACTGACCAAATGACCATACATAAACTCATGTCAAAACATCATTTGTCAGAGAGAGCACGAACCATTGAACCATTATTTCTGTACTGTACCTGTCTTGAATTCTCTCTCCATAGTAAACATTCCATTCTCACTCTGAATCACTCTCCTGTCTTATTTCTTTGTGATGGATTATTGTATCTCATAGGGGAATAAGAAGGTGTTGTTGTTTACAAATAATATATTTATCAACAACATTTTATAAAACACCTCAACTTAAACCCTTAACACATGGGTGACTAACAGGTCAATTTGGCCGATTTTGAGATTGCAAAGTGCAATAACTCTCCCCATGAAGGTCTCAGAAATTTCCCCTTCCATGACTTTTCCTAAATATTCAAGATATATGTTCTCGTTTTTTTTCCCCTTCTGAAACATTTCCTAAGTATGAAATAATATACATTTATACCACTCTGACTGCATTTATAGGTCAAATTGACAGGCAAATTCTTTCAATTTTTTGCCCAGGAGAGCAACACCTCCTCCCCCTGCTGCCAGCGGGGGTTCTATTGTCAATAGAACGACAGACAATAGAACCCCCGCTGGCAGCAGGGGAGGAGGGTGTTGCTCTCCTGGGCAAAAAGGGAGAGAATTTACCTGTCAATTTGACCTATAAATGCAGTCAGAGTGGTAGTTTTTTATTTTCAGTCACCCGAGTGTTAATCACTTACGTTCACTTCATTTATTTGTTGTGCCAAAATACAGTCTGTTTACTTCCCCTACTTTAGACCATTTTCTCTGGCATGTTTGTGTGTTTTAGCCCTCCTTAGCACAGCTAAAGAGATATAGAGATATCTATAGCTATAGCTATAGAGATATCTGTGTTTTAGCCCTCCTTAGCACAGCTATAGAGATATAGCTGTATCTATAGATAGATACAGGCACTATAGAGATATCTGTGTTTTAGCCCTCCTTTTAGCCCTCCTTAGCACAGCTAAGCTGTATCTATAGATAGATACAGGCACTATAGAGATATAGCTGTATCTATAGATAGATAGATAGATACAGATATAAATAGATACAGATATAGATACAGATATAGATAGATAGATAGATAGATAGATAGATAGATAGATAGATAGATAGATAGATACAGATATAGCTGTATCTATAGAATGATACAGGCACTATAGAGATATAGCTGTATCTATAGAATGATACAGGCACTATAGAGATATAGCTGTATCTATAGAATGATACAGGCACTATAGAGATATAGCTGTATCTATAGATAGATACAGGCACTATAGAGATATAGCTGTATCTATAGATAGATACAGGCACTATAGAGATATAGCTGTATCTATAGATAGATACAGGCACTATAGAGATATAGCTGTATCTATAGATAGATACAGATATAGATAGATACAGATATAGATAGATACAGGCACTATAGAGATATAGCTGTATCTATAGATAGATAGATACAGGCACTATAGAGATGTCTGTGAGCTTGAAAGATGGACAATAATATCTAGCAGTGAATTGGAGTGCCTTAGAGATACACATGCAGGGACGTGCAGAGAGTGTTAGAGAGGCAGGGGCTGACATTTCTAAAAGGGCCTTTTGGTGAAAATATCAAAAAAAGCAGACCTCCAAGCTCACAACGCATCGCGCTGAGACGCGTTGTGAGCTTGGAGGTCAGCTATTTCTGATGCTTGATACCACACTGAACTAAACAAGTTAAGAACATCATCAAGTGAATACTGGAGATGTGGATTTATTTCTACATGGAGAGCAGAGAGGGAGAGTTTGGACAAGACAATTCTCTTGAATGCTGCCTTCAGGTATGGCATGGAAAGAGGACATTTGCATTTCTTTCACCATAGTAAAAACTGCATTCATGGTCTGGAGAGGACACTTGATTGATTGATTGATTTAAGACTTTATTGGGAGTTTGCATAGAAAAAGTTACAGTTTCATGATACAAGGTTCACTGGTACAAGGTCTACTAAAAGGACATCCTAGAAAAGACTAAGCTTATTTCCACAGGAAACCACTTTTTACAGATGGATAAAAGGGCAGGGGCTCAAGTTTGTTTTGTTGTTTGTTTGCACTGGTCTTTTTCATGGGGGGGGGGGGGGGGGGGGGGGGGTCCCTGACATGAGAACGCTTTAGTAAGCCATGAGAGCAGCATTCTCATTGGCCACCCCCGCCTGCTGAAGGGGAATGGACTCTTCCTCATTTGCATAAGCTGTATGAGTGTGAGGGAGGGTCAGTGTGTCAGTGTGTGAGAGACAGCCGGTGTGTGTGTTGGTGTGTGTTGCTGCGAGTGTGTTCAGTTGGTGTGTGTTCAGTTGGTGTGTGTGTGTGTGTGTGTGTGTGTGTGTGTGTGTGTGTGTGTGTGTGGTGTGTGTGTGTGTGTGTGTGTGGATGCAGTGTGAGCGTACAGTAGACTCACTATGAACTGTACTTCATCACATCCTGCCTGTGGGAGCAACAATATGTTCTACTGCAGCCTGAAACCTGTGAGTAAATATTTTATTATCATTAATATTATCATAATATCAAACACATGCTTTTATACTGTATGTTTGACATGTCAGGGAGGCTGATGTGGGCCAGTTGATGAAATTACATTACTTGATAACTTCTGTCTTTCATTTGCTTTATTTCCACATAACGTAAGAAAGACAAGTAATTTGATACATGTTCTCTCTTTAATAATTCTGTGCAATTAGCATATTCTACACAAACACTAAAACATACTAATGTACATGTACAAAAACATACTAATAAAACATACTAATGTACATGTACAAAAACATACTAATAAAACATACTAATGTACATGTACAAAAACATACTAATAAAACATACTAATGTACATCATGTGTCTGCTATTTGTCAGTGGCCGCTTTCAATATGTTTTGTCCATTAAATGGAAGGTCCAATCTGCTCAAAGCTTGTTGGATGCATGACTTCGAGTATCACTGACATGTGATCAAAACTAGTCCATTATTACACAGAACAGTGACATGTACATTATGTGAGTTCATATATAGTATACATACAGTATGTACATAAATATTTTAGTAGTCCTTTCCTGGCTATATTTTGGTTTTGTTCCACTGTTTATGTTGACATTCAAACCTTGGAGGGAGGTTTCTGTCCAGAGCTCTTAATGGCTCCCTTTGAACTTCAAAGGGGTTGATCAAACTGGTTCTGCGCTCGTTAGTGATCTCTCTAATCAATGGAAGCATCAAAGACAGCCACGTGGGGGGGGGTTTGTTCCCCTTTAAAGCTGACATTGATGAATCTGATCCTGTTAGACCCAGGGGTTCTCAAAGTGCGGTCCGCAGACCCCTCAAGGGTCGTTGGAAGGTTTCTAGGTGTGAGTGTGTGAATGAGGGTGGGGGCTGATGGGCAAGGAGGGTCGCGAGCTTAGGCTATGAGAAACAACTAAAATAAGACCTTAAAACCTGGCGAAAACAGTTGTGTGCATTAGCGCAAGATAACGATAAAGAAAATCATTAAATGGAAAACATTCAATTAACTTCTGAAAAGGCTTCTAAGCCAAGACTAACCTACTAGTAAAACTAGAACCGCGATCTTGCCACACGTGAATAATTGTGGTTGTAAACAATAACACAGACAATATAAATCCTTAGTCTAGTATTGGGAAGAAGAGGTTATCATCATGGCCCCAAATAACTTTTAAATATCTTGCAATTGGTGACGAGTCTCTTAAGAAATCAGCAAGCTATATAACCTCGCCATCATCGCCGTCTTCCCCACACTCCCACGCCCCCACCGCTGCGCTTGGGAAGACTGTGGTCGTGTGAATGAGCGACAAGCGTGTTGACCCAGCTTACTGTAAGACCCTGTGGATTAAGAGCGTCTGCTAGTAAATCAAGTCAGGATCAGGAAGTCTGCACAGTTAAATGACTTAACGTCTTCCTCAACAAAACAACAGTGTTGTCAATGAAGTCAATTCAGAGTTAGATTACTTGTAAATAAAGTAAATGACGTGTACTAAGAGTTAGATTACTAGTAGGCCTAAATCAATGGGGGGGGTATCATAGTAAACCATAGTATTATGTTATAGTTTTATACAGTTTGTTTTTGTGTGTGTGTGTGTGTGTGTGTGTGTGTGTGAGTGTGTGTGTGTGTGTGTGTGTGTGTGTGTGTGTGTGTGTGTGTGTGTGTGTGTGTGTGTGTGTGTGTGTGTGTGTGTGTGTGTGTGTGTGTGTGTGTGTGTGTGTGTAGGTGTGTGTGTCAGTGTGTGTGTGTGTGTGTGTGTGTGTGTGTGTGTGTGGGGGGGGGTATCATAGTAAACCATAGTATTATGTTATAGTTTTATACAGTTTGCTGTGTGGTGTAGAGGCCTGACATGAAGCACATTATTGTCTTTCTCTTATTGTGATACATAATATAAACACTATCATACTATAGTGTTATATATTAACACTTATGTTGCAATGATTTTTTCTCTTCAATGTCTCGCGTTGCCATGGTTACCATAGACTTCCATGTAATTGTGCAATTGTGTAAAAAGTGCACGCCCATGCCTAGATGATGCACCACGTGTGTAGATGCTGTTCACAGCTTTCAAACAAAAAAATCCGCTTGGAAATCCGTTCAGGCATTCATGATTTATCAGCCATTATGTTTTCTTCAGATGTAAACAAACATGGCTGCCATGTTTGAAAGAATGAGTTGGTATGGGGGTTAAACATGCAATTTCGCGATCGTGATCATGCCTAATACATTTCTGGAGGTCCAAAAAAAAGAATTTGAAAAAAAAAAATTTGAAAAAAAAAAATTTTTGTTTTCCAAAAACGGCCCAAACTCGGGAAACTCGGGGTTGGCACAGCGGTAGTACCAATACAAACTCGGGAAACTCGGGGTTGGCACCATATGTGTTAACTAATATAGGCCTAAACACCATCATTATAGTATTATATATTAACTAATATAAACACTATCATACTATAGTATTAGATATTAACTAATAAAAACACTATCATACTATAGTGTTATATATTAACACATATGGTGCCAACCCCGAGTTTCCCGAGTTTGTATTGGTACTACCGCTGTGCCAACCCCGAGTTTCCCCGAGTTTGGGCCGTTTTTGAAAAAAAAAAAAAATCTTTTTTTTCAAAATTCTTTTTTTTGACCTCCAGAAATGTATTAGGCATGATCGCGATCGCGAAATTGCATGTTTAACCCCCATACCAACTCATTCTTTCAAACATGGCAGCCATGTTTGTTTACATCTGAAGAAAACATAATGGCTGATAAATCATGAATGCCTGAACAGATTTCCAAGCGGATTTTTTTGTTTGAAAGCTGTGAACAGCATCTACACACGTGGTGCATCATCTAGGCATGGGCGTGCACTTTTTACACAATTGCACAATTACATGGAAGTCTATGGTAACCATGGCAACGCGAGACATTGAAGAGAAAAAATCATTGCATATCAACACTATCATACTATAGTGTTATATATTAACTAATATAAACACTATCATACTATAGTATTATATATTAACTAATATAAACACTATCATACTATAGTGTTATATATGAACTAATATAAACACTATCATACTATAGTATTAGATATTAACTAATATAAACACTATCATACTATAGTGTTATATATTAACTAATATAAACACTATCATACTATAGTGTTATATATTAACTAATATAGGCCTAAAAACCATCATACTATAGTGTTATATATTAACTAATATAAACACTATCATACTAGTGTTATATATTAACTAATATAGGCCTAAAAACCATCATACTATAGTGTTATATATTAACTAATATAAACACTATCATACTATAGTATTAGATATTAACTAATCAAAACACTATCATACTATAGTATTATATATTAACTAATATAAACACTATCATACTATAGTATTATATATTAACTAATATAAACACTATCATACTATAGTATTATATATTAGAATCATACAGGTTACTGTGTGTTGTACATTAGGCCTACACCAGCTGACATGAATCAGATGTGATAGATAACTAATATAAACACTATCATACATACTATATATATATTAGTATTATACAGTTAGCTGTGGTGTAGGCTACACCATGCAGCTGACATGAAGTAGATGATAGATAACTAATATAAACACTATCATACATACTATATATATATATATATTAGTATTATACAGTTAGCTGTGGTGTACACCATGCAGCTGACATGAAGTAGATGATAGATAACTAATATAAACACTATCATAAATACTATATATATATATATATATATATATATATATATATATATATATATATATATATTAGTATTATACAGTTAGCTGTAGTGTACACCATGCAGCTGACATGAAGTAGATGATATATAACTAATATAAACACTATCATACTATATTATTATATATTAGTATCATACAGGTTGCTGTGTGGTGTACGCTGGAAGAGATACTCATAGATGTTTTACTTTAAGTAAAAGTATCTACACCACCATGTAGAAATACGGTCTATAATGTTACTCCAGTAAAAGTACTCCAACAGCATTAATGTTACTCCAGTAAAAGTACTCCAACAGCATTAATGGCATCAAGCAGACGGTCTAGTGTTGAACTGAGCTGAAGTGTTAAAAAAGGATTTATCCACTACATCTCATGAATGTTTTATAATTATAATAACTTACTAAATAACTGTAATATAATAACTTACTAATAACTAATAGAATAAGAACAATAAGTCACTGAGATGTAGTGGAGCAGAAGTAGAAATAATAAAAAAATGGAAATACTCAAGTAAAACATTTAAAAAAATACCTGATGTTTTAATTGAGTACAATACTGGAGTACATACTAGGTTACTTTACAGTGCGTGCGTGCGTGCGTGCGTGCGTGTGTGCGTGTGTGCGTGTGTGTGTGTGTGTGCGTGCGTGCGTGCGTGCGTGCGTGCGTGCGTGTGCGCGCACGCGCACGCACGCACACACACACTACAGCAGCCATTATTATCAAAGGCAGCTTTGATCTGTGGTGAGACTAAACATGTCCAGACACACATGCATGCACGCACCCACACTCTCCTCTCCTCTCTCTTCACCATATGCTGCTGCTCTCCTCTCCTCTCTCTTCACCATAATTTATGCTGCTTGCATTACTGGTCATGGTTTCACTCTCCTCTCCTCTCTCTTCACCATAATTTATGCTGCTTGCATTACTGGTCATGGTTTCAGGGAACACACATGGCTGTGAATGATAATGTTAATTAATGATATTTAATGATATTTCTTGATATTTAATGTTATTTAATGATATTTAATGATATTTAATGTCATTTAATGTTATTTAATGATATTTAATGTCATTTAATGATATTTAATGATATGTAATGATATTTAATGTCATTTAATGATATTTAATGTCATTTAATGTCATTTAATGATATTTAATGTCATGTAATGATATTTAATGATATTTAATGATATTTAATGATATTAAATGTCATTTAATGATATTTAATGATATATGTCATTTTAATGTCATTTAATGATATTTAATGTCATTTAATGATATTTAATGATATTTAATGTTATTTAATGATATTTAATGATATTTAATGATATTTAATGTTATGTAATGTTATTTAATGTCATTTAATGATATTTAATGATATTTAATGTTATTTAATGTCATTTAATGATATTCAATTTCATTTAATGATATTTAATGATATTTAATTTAATTTAATGATATTTAATGTTATTTAATGATAGTTAATGATAGTTAATGATATTTAATGATATTTAATGATATTTAATGTTATTTGATGATATTTAATGTTATTTAATGTTATTTAATGATATTTAATGTTATTTAATGATATTTAATTATATTTAATGATATTTAATGATATTTAATTATATTTATTAATGTGTCCCCCAGGCTTACGGCCAACCAGCTGTGAATGATAATGACATCATCAACTCCTCCAGTGTTTTCACCAACACCTTCTATGGTGAGCACAGACTGCACAGCGCCCCCTGCTGGCCATCCCCACTGACACATCTCACTACTGACTGACATCGAAAAAATAATTCTGTCTTGTCCATATATGGAGTGTGACACGAGGCATGACTGACTGACTGACTGACGCACATGAGTTGCAGTAAATGTGACCTACGGTCGCAGTGAATCACAATGTGTTCTGTGTTTGAAATATGAATAAAATATTAAATGATAAATGATGTAAATATGAATCATTGTGTTCTATAATATCCAGAAGGATATTAATATTAATATTAATATTAATATTAATATTAATAATCATAATAATGTTTTTTAGGGTCAAACTCCTCCCCTGACCTCTGGAACCTGGCCAACGACCTGAGCCAGCAGGGATACGAGGTCATGACCCCGTCAGCCCACCCAGGAAGTTACAGCAACCTTCTGTCAACAAACCACCTGGTGAGACCCTCTGTGGGCCCCCAACCACAGCTTGACCTCCTTATAGACCACCTTGTGACCCTCTGTGGGCCCCCAACCACAGCTTGACCTCCTTATAGACCACCTAGTGACCCTCTGTGGGCCCCCAACCACAGCTTGACCTCCTTATAGACCACCTAGTGACCCTCTGTGGGCCCCCAACCACAGCTTGACCTCCTTATAGACCACCTAGTGACCCTCTGTGGGCCCCCAAACACAGGTTGACCTCCTTATAGACCACCGAGTGACCCTCTGTGGGCCCCCAACCACAGGTTGACCTCCTTAACCTGCTTGGTGCCATCAATTAATGTCTTTGAAAGTCCAAGTTGCCATGGTTTCCATAGACTTCCATGTAATTCATAGTGCACGGATCGTGCACGCCCATGCCTAATCATGCACCACGTGTGTGTAGGCTGTTCAAAGCTTTCAATATATGTATAATATATGTATAATATATGTATAATATATTAATATATGTATAATATATGTATAATATATTAATATATGTATTATAATATGTTTTTAGGATTACATATTATACTGTATTAATGTATAATATATGTATAATATATTAATATATGTATAATATATGTATAATATATTAATATATGTATAATATATTAATATATGTATAATATATTAATGTATGTATCATATATGTATAATATATTAATATATATATACTAGAAAAGAAAATTTCCAAGAAATTTTAAGTGTGCCTGCAGCTCGCTAAGTCTGTGCAACCTTGTGTAGCGGTTGGTGTTAGCATTAGCGTTAAATTTTTTAACATTAGCATTTTTTGCATAAGCTTTAACATTATGGTTCTTCATATGACACCACCCACAGCCATTTCGACTAATTAGTGGCATTTTGGCGCATTTTCGGCCGTTATCACGGGTCGCACTTTTTGAGAAAAAAAACATTTTTGAGAAAAAAAAAATTTTGAGAAAAAAAATGTTTTGAGAAAAAAAAAAATTTGAGAAAAAAAAAATTTAAGAAAAAAAATTTTTGAGCAAAAAACATTTTTTGAGAAAAAAAAATTTTTGAGAAAAAAACATTTTTGAGAAAAAAAAAATGTGAGAAAAAAAAATTTTGAGAAAAAAAAAATTGAGAAAAAAACATTTTTGAGAAAAAAAAATTTTTTTGAGAAAAAAAAAAAAAATTATGACACCAGCCGCGAGTCTGTACGACAAACGGTTCATGAGTTATAGAGGCACTTCCTGTTTGGCGAAGGACACTTCCTGTTACAGAGGGGGCGGGGCTTAATCAATTACAGCTCATCCCTATTGGCCGGAAAAAGACCAAAGTTGTGTGTGCATTTTAAAGTTTAAATCATGTTGCTAGGCAAAAGTATGGCAGAGTTATGTGGCGCCAAAGTTTCTGGGTTTTTTTCGGAGTCCCCCATTCTAAGTCAATGGGGTTTTTGGGCGTCGTTTTTTGCGAATTACATCGCAATCGTATCGCGGATCGGAAAGAAAAGTAATAGCACACCATTCCCGGCCGAGCCGCACATTTTGATGTATATATTGCGGGGGTGGCGTAAATTGTGCGGCAGTTATTACGAGCAGAAATTTGCAAGAACATGACTTACTTACTTACTTACTGACTTATAGCGGGGCAGGTAAATGCATTTTTGCACTAAAATACTTCACAAGTGGAAAGAAACCTAAAACTTTTCACAAGTACTCCTTAGGGGTTGTTCCTATGATAAAACACGTTAGACACTGAAAAATCAAAATGGCTGCCATGTTTCCAAGATGGCTGCCTCTGAACAGTACGCCAGCCAGTTAATGTCCGATTTTCATAATATTAGAGTTGTTTTGTAGGTTTTAAAACATCGTGAGTTCATTTATTACTCTTTTAAAGCAGCCAGAATAACTTTTCTGACTTTTGGTTGGGGTCTTTCCTCACCTGGGACCCCCCAAACAGACCCCTGAGCTTATCTGAGTAGTCGCTTTGCTCCTGCTCCAGAGCAATGTTAAATTAGATCATAACTGAAGCATTAAAGTTGTTGTAACTGGGCTCTGAAAGCAAAAATGAGTAGTAGCAAATACCCAGGGGTCTTCCACAGGGGTCCCGGACCCCTAGGGGGTCCTCAGAGTTACTACAGGAGGCCTGCCGAATCTTGATGGGGAAGTTCCTTTTTTTTATATGTATATATATTTTTACATTTGAAACTGTTTTTATTAGTATTCTCAGTATTATTTATAACATGTGTGTGTTAGACAGACAGGTTCACAGGTATTGCAAGAATTAAGGTATTGCAACTTCTCACTTTGGGCGCACAGTCTAACATGTCCATTTATTGCATTGCACTAACACTGACAACACAACACACACACCTCTTTGTTATCGTCACCCCAAAACCCGCACCCTATCCTCTTAAAGAGCTCACGGTCAATTGTACCCAAAGAAATTCACTACTATACATGTCCTCCCTAATAATGTTGACAGTTTCCACTATATCATTTGCAGGGAGGAGAGTGCAAGGCAGGTTATTGTTTGAGCAGCTGCACCGTCCCTTGTAACCTGCTTTGCAAACACATTTGATGAGCTTTGCCTTTGCAGCAGGGATGGCAAGAAACCTGACTGGAACATACCCTCCACTCTCTGAATTCCATCTATTTTTTCAATTGATGGAAGCTCAGGGCAATTTGTCAGGTATGACGAAGTAGGCATCATAATACGATACCTTCATCAAGGGACATGATTTTGAGGAAGTGCAAACACATGAAGAGGCTGATACCCCGATTCCTTATCAAGTCCTTGCCTCCGGTACAAAAAAAGGAAATTGATATATTCGAGTGAGTTCAAGTTGATGTTACAAATGTCAAGGGTTCCTTTGCGTTTTTCAGGTGTTGACTGGGGAAGAACATTTGTTGGAATCACCAAAAAGACATGGGTCAATGCCTACTTGATGATGATGATGATGATGATGATGATGACCAAGCCACTAACCGCTTCAAGGACCTTGGCAAGGTCATTGGCCATTCCTCCTGAGCTTATAAATTGTGAGCTTCCATCAACATTGCAGTCCGAACATTTTGCATGCCATGTTTACAGTTCAAAAGGTCCAACAACCCTGGGATTACTCAGATGGGAACTATTTCTGTCAAATAACTTGGAGGGTGAGATGCTACCTCCAACTCGTGCTGCACTGCTACCACATTACCTCCGTGCCAACTCCGTCACAATGCAGGATAAATCATACCTGACAAATTTCCCTGTGCTTCCACCAATCGAAGAAAATAGATGGAATTCAGAGAGTGGAGGGTATATTCCAGGTTTCAGTTTTCTTGCTCTCCCTGCTCCAAAGGCAGTACTTGAGCCCATCAAATGTGTCTGCAAAGCAGGTTGTAAGGGACGGTGCAGCTGCTCAAATAACCTGCCTTTCACTCTATGCTATGGTGGAGACTGTGTCAACACTATTAGGTTGGACATTGAAGATGATGATGATGATGAAGACGAATATATCCTGCATGTCTGAAATTACTGTAGTGTAGTGAATCTCTTTGGGCGTAATTAACCATGGGCTCTATAAGAGGATAAGGTGAGGGTTTTGGGGTGACAATAACAAAGAGGTGTGTGTGTGTGTGTGTGTGTGTGTGTGTGTGTGTGTGTGTGTGTGTGTGTGTGTGTGTGTGTGTGTGTGTGTGTGTGTGTGTGTGTGTGTGTGTGTGTGTACAAACATTCCCGTGTCATTCCATCCATGTTTCATCTCTGTGATAACTTGGAAATGTTTGCATCTTTGACAGCTAATACACCAGATGTTGTTGTGGTTGATGAAGAGTCCAGGGAAGTGTCTGTATTGGAGATGGCCTGCACCTTTGACCCTAGCCTAGAGGAAGCTTTCATGACCAAGGTCATTAAATACCAACCTCTCCTAAATACGATCTCAGAGCTGGGGTACAGGTGCAGACTATTTGTTTTCATATTTGGCAGCCTAGGACATACCCACAGGCTGGTTGTTAGAGGGTTTCAACAACTTGGAGTGCCTAAAAAAGAGGCAAAAAGGCTGGCAAAGTATTGTTCCGTCTCCGCTATAATCGGCAGCCGCCACATATGGCGGAGACGCTGTTACTTATACCCGTAGAGTACCAAGTGCCTTGCTATTGTATCATGAAGACATAATGCCATGATTTTGTAAATGTTACTCTACTGCACCTATACTATTTGTGTCCTTGTATGCATCTCCTTTGTGTGGACATAAATAAATGGTTAAAGTGTGTGTGTGTGTGTGTGTGTGTGTGTGTGTGTGTGTGTGTGTGTGTGTGTGTGTGTGTGTGTGTGTGTGTGTGTGTGTGTATGTGTTGTCAGTGTGAGTGCAGTGCAATAAATGGAAATGTTGTTCTGCACCCAAAGTGAAAAGTTGCAATACCTTCATTATTGCAATCCCTGCAGTAACAGCTGTCAACCATAACTGTTTTAACACAAAAAACATTATAAATAATACTGAGAATACTAATAAACCATCAAAGTACAATACATAAAACCAGGATACATAAAAACATTCAAAGTTTCAAATGTAAAAAAAAAAAGAAAAAAAAAAGATCTCATCGAGATTTGGCAGGCCCCCTGTAATAGCTCTGAGGACCCCCCCAGGGGTCCCGGACCCCCCGTGGAAGACCTCTGTTATTTGCTACTAGTCATTTTTTATTTCAGAGCATATTTCAGATCTAATTTAACATTGTTCTGGTGCAGGAGCAGAGCGATTACTGAAATAGGCTCAGGGGTCTGTCTGGGGGGTCCCAGGTGAGGAAAGACCCCAACCAAAAGTCAGAAAGGTTATTCTGGCTGCTTTAAAAGTGTAATAAATGAACTCAGGATGTTTTAAAACCTACAAAACAACTCTAATATTATGAAAATTCAATATTAACTGGCTGGCGTACTGTAAAACATATCCGAAAAGGCGGCCATCTTTAAAACTGGCGGACATTTTGAAAATTAAGTGTCTAATGTGATTTTTCTAAAGAATGACCCAAGAGGTACACTCTGTAAAATTGTGGTGCTTCTTTCCAGAACTGAAGTATTGTTCTCCTTAACAGCCCCGCTATTAAGTATGGCGGATTACAATAAGTGTTTTGCCATTGCATGGCAGGCACACTTAATAATATATTAATATATGTATAATATATGTATCATATATGTATAATATATGTATAATATATTAATATATGTATAATATATGTATAATATATTAATATATGTATAATATATGTATCATATATGTATAATATATGTATCATATATGTATAATATATTAATATATGTATAATATATGTATAATATATGTTTAATATATGTTTAATATATGTATAATATATTAATTAGTGGTGTCCAACGATTAAATATTTTAATCGCGATTAATCGCATGATTTATGTAGTTAATCGCGCGATTAATCGCAAATAAGTCATCAGCTTTTATCAGGTCACAATGTAACTTAGAGGGATATCTTTCAAGTCTTTCGTGGCCCTATTAAAGGACCTACACCATGAATTTTCAAAACAAAAAAAAAAATCAAAAACTGTCAAAGTCAAAAAAAAAAATGTTTAAAAAAAAAAAAAAAAAATCATTTTTTTTTTTCAAAAAAACTTTTTTTTTTAAAAACTTTTTTTTTTCAAAAACTTTTTTTTTTTCAAAAAACTTTTTTTTCAAAAACTTTTTTTTTTTTTCAAAAAACTTTTTTTTCAAAAAACTTCTTTTTTTTCTGGAAAAAACCCACTAGATGCGCCCCTGAGCAAACAGAGGCCGTTTTGGTATTGCAGCTGGAGAGCCTCATTATAGTAGAGCTAGAACAAACAAAAAGAATGGTCAGAGTGTTTGTTGAGGGTTAAAACCTGTCTAAGACTCAATTTTGAGCATATATTTATACAAAAAATATAGTTTTAAAAGCATGGTGTAGGCCCTTTAACATGGGAGTGGAAATATTTGCTGGATTTATGCGAAAGTATGTTAATCTTTTATTCGAAATCAATTAAAAACCTGAATAAATCATAATGGTATTGCATTAAACAGACTGCAGCTGATGGGTATAAGGATCTGCTAAATGATTACTGTTGTTGTGTCCACCTTTATGCTTTAATTATACATTGTATTTTTTGTTACATCAACAGGGATGGACCTTGTAGCCAATATAGCCGATATTGTAGCCAATGTTTGTAAATATGCGATTAATTGCGATTAAAATAATTAATCGCGATTAACATAACGGTGAGTTAATTGCGATTAATTTAGTTAACTCGGACAGCACTAATATTAATATATGTATAATATATGTATAATATATTAATATATGTATAATATATTAATATATGTATAATATATTATAATATATTAATATATGTATAATATATTACTATATCTATAATATATTATAATATATTAATATATGTATTATAATGTGTTTTTAGGATTACTTGTCAGAGGGCAGCAGAGTTCTTCCATCCATGGCCAGCTTTCATCACAACGTCTCACATCATCGCACACCATCCACCAACACACACACACATACAGGTCAGCACACGCACACCATCCACCAACACACACACACCTACAGGTCAGCACACGCACACCATCCACCAACACACACACACACACACACACACTACAGGTACACACCATCCACCAACACACACACACTACAGGTACACACCATCCACCAACACACACACACACTACAGGTACACACCATCCACCAACACACACACACACACACACTACAGGTACACACCATCCACCAACACACACACACACACACACACACACACACACACACACACACACACTACAGGTACACACCATCCACCAACACACACACACACACACACACACACACACACACACACACACACACACACACACACACACACACACACACACACTACAGGTACACACCATCCACCAACACACACACACACACACACACACACACACACACACACACACTACAGGTACACACCATCCACCAACACACACACACACACACACACACACACACACACACACACACACACACACACACACACACACTACAGGTACACACCATCCACCAACACACACACACACACACACACACACACACACACACACACACACTACAGGTACACACCATCCACCAACACACACACACACACACACACACACACACACACACACACACACACACACACACACACACACACACACACACACACACACACACACACACTACAGGTACACACCATCCACCAACACACACACACACACACACACACACACACACACACACACACACACACACACACACACACACACACACACACACACACTACAGGTACACACCATCCACCAACACACACACACACACACACACACACACACACTACAGGTACACACCATCCACCAACACACACACACACACACACACACACACACACACACACACACACACACACACACACACACACACACACACACACACACACACACACACACATATTGTCACTGTCTGGCCAAAGCCTCTTAACTCCATTTTTGAGGTTTTAGATTTTTGTTGTCATAAATCATGTCTATTGAACACCCTTTAAATCTGAGTGTTGGTTAAAATATTAAACCAATGGGACAAAACCTCCTAACTCTTTCTGCCAACCAGCTAACTCCACCTGATTGCCCTCTCTTTTTTTTCATAATTATGTGCTATTGAACACCCTTTACGTCTGTGTGTTGGTTAAAATAATGTTGAACCAATGAAAAGTAGTAAAAAGCCCTTCGGTCAAAACTTCCTAACTCCACTTGAGGTCATTTTCCGAAAAAAGAACATTTTGGAGTTTCGACAGCACACACACACACACACACACACACACACACACACACACACACACACACACACACACACATACACACATACATACATACATATATATATATATATATATATATATATATATACCGTAATCAACAGGAGAACTTGTTTCCTATTGGTCCATTTCAGGGTCAGGGAACCAGGCCAGCCAATCAGCAGGCTCGCAGACCTGTGACGCTTTGAGCAAAGCTCTGGCCTCTGTAAGTATTACTGTATGTACTGTATGTACTGTACTGTATGTACTGTATGTACTGTACTGTATGTACTGTATGTACTGTATGTACTGTACTGTACTGTATGTACTGTATGTACTGTATGTACTGTACTGTATGTACTGTACTGTATGTACTGTACTGTATGTACTGTATGTACTGTATGTACTGTACTGTATGTACTGTATGTACTGTATGTACTGTACTGTATGTACTGTATGTACTGTATGTACTGTACTGTATGTACTGTATGTACTGTACTGTATGTACTGTACTGTATGTACTGTATGTACTGTACTGTATGTACTGTATGTACTGTAATGTATGTAATGTATGTACTGTATGTACTGTATGTACTGTACTGTATGTACTGTATGTACTGTACTGTATGTACTGTACTGTATGTACTGTATGTACTGTACTGTATGTACTGTATGTACTGTATGTACTGTAATGTATGTAATGTATGTACTGTATGTACTGTATGTACTGTACTGTATGTACTGTATGTACTGTACTGTATGTACTGTACTGTATGTACTGTATGTACTGTATGTACTGTATGTACTGTATGTACTGTACTGTATGTACTGTACTGTATGTACTGTATGTACTGTATGTACTGTATGTACTGTACTGTATGTACTGTACTGTATGTACTGTATGTACTGTACTGTATGTACTGTACTGTATGTACTGTATGTACTGTACTGTATGTACTGTACTGTATGTACTGTACTGTATGTACTGTATGTACTGTATGTACTGTATGTACTGTACTGTATGTACTGTATTTACTGTATGTACTGTAATGTATGTACTGTACTGTATGTACTGTATGTACTGTACTGTATGTACTGTATGTACTGTACTGTATAACAGTATGTACTGTACTGTATGTACTGTATGTACTGTATGTACTGTAATGTATGTACTGTACTGTATGTACTGTATTTACTGTATGTACTGTAATGTATGTACTGTAATGTATGTACTGTATGTACTGTACTGTATGTACTGTATTTACTGTATGTACTGTACTGTATGTACTGTATGTACTGTATGTACTGTAATGTATGTACTGTATGTACTGTACTGTATGTACTGTAATGTATGTACTGTATGTACTGTACTGTATGTACTGTATTTACTGTATGTACTGTACTGTATGTACTGTATGTACTGTATGTACTGTACTGTATGTACTGTATGTACTGTATGTACTGTACTGTATGTACTGTATGTACTGTACTGTATGTACTGTATGTACTGTACTGTATGTACTGTATGTACTGTATGTATGTACTGTACTGTATGTACTGTATGTACTGTAATGTATGTACTGTATGTACTGTAATGTATGTACTGTATGTACTGTATGTACTGTATGTACTGTATGTACTGCACTGTAAGTATGACCTCATCCTCACTGTTACTGCATGTACTGTACTGTACTGTACTGTACTGTTATTAACCCATTAAATATAAAGTCATCTTCACTAACCCTCACATCTACTCTATAGATAATAGATCTGAACCTCTGTGTGTGTGTTCACATCTACTCTATAGATAATAGGTCTGTCTGTGTTCACATCTACTCTATAGATAATAGATCTGAACCTCTCTGTGTTCACATCTACTCTATAGATAATAGATCTGAACCTCTGTGTGTGTGTGTGTTCACATCTACTCTATAGATAATAGATCTGAACCTCTCTGTGTGTGTTCACATCTACTCTATAGATAATAGATCTGAACCTCTCTGTGTGTGTTCACATCAACTCTATAGATAATAGATCTGAACCTCTCTGTGTTCACATCTACTCTATAGATAATAGATCTGAACCTCTGTGTGTGTTCACATCTACTCTTTAGATAATAGATCTGTCTGTGTGTTCACATCTACTCTATAGATAATAGATCTGAACCTCTCTGTGTGTGTTCACATCTACTCTATAGATAATAGATCTTAACCTCTCTGTGTGTGTTCACATCTACTCTATAGATAATAGATCTGAACCTCTGTGTGTGTGTTCAGATCCATTCTATTCTAACCATGGCAAACTTTTTGCAAAACTAAGAGAGCGAGGGGTCCCTTTAATAAGAGTTTTACATTTTTGGTACTCCCATCAAACCATGCAAGTAAGATGGGGTGATACTATATCTGGTCCATTTCAAGTGACTAATTGGGTCAAATAGGGTGGGATATTATCACCTGTGCTTTTTAATTTGTATATGGATGAACTCTCTGTCAGTCTTACAAAGTGTAGGACTGGCTGTATGATGGGAGAAAGGCTTATTAACCACTTAATGTATGCAGATGACCTGGTTGTCATGTCTCCCAGCTCTGCTGGGTTACAGCAGCTGCTTAGAGTGTGCTCAGATTATGGTCAGATGTTTGACATTAAGTTTAATCCAAAAAAGAGTGTTGTCATGATAATGAAAACTAAGAAGGAACGAAAGGCAGCTTTCCCTTCTTTTCAGACAAGGTGCTTAATGTTGTGAACAAGTTCAGATATCTGGGGCACATCATTAGAGACGACCTCAGTGATGATGATATACAAAGACAATACTGTAAACTATATGCACAAGCCAATATGCTCTCACGTAAATGTTACATGTGTACTGATGTGTACTGTGTGTGTGTGTGTGTGTGTGTGTGTGTGTGTGTGTGTGTGTGTGTGTGTGTGTGTGTGTGTGTGTGTGTGTGTGTGTGTGTTCAGATCTACTCTCCAGATCACAGCAGCAGCAGTTCATCCACACCAGTGAGATCTCCTTCTCCACTGACTGAAAACACAGGTACACTTTAACCCTAACCCTGAAAACACAGGCACACTTTACACTTACAGTTTACACTCTACACTTTACACTTTACACTTTACACTTTACACTCTACACTTTACACTTTACAGTTTAGGCATTTAGCAGACGCTTTTAATCCAAAGCGACTTACAATAAGCAGGTAATACATCAATATAATAAGCAAGATAATATGTCAGTACAATAACAACAATATAACAAATGCATAGGAATATCAATCTAGAAAAACAATAACACAGGCAGACCACGCACTAATCAGTAAAAAACTTCTAGAGAGACAGAATCATACTGTCATCTATCATCTAATCCAGGGGTCTTCAACAGGGGGTCCGCGACCCCTAGGGGGTCCACGGGGATACTGCAGGGAGTCCCTGAAATTGTTGGACCCTAAATAACCTTGCAAGTTACAACTGTGTTTTCTTTCATTTATATGGTAGAAGTGGTAGAAAAGCCTGTTACCTGTTGTGGGTTGTTGGCTGATTTACCACTGTTTCAGGGTTGTTTGGTACTCGGCGAGTGCCAAACAACCCTGAAACAGTGATTGACTATTTTATAAGACAAGTCAATACAGTTGAAATGTAGTACAGTACAAGTACAGTTAAACACCCTGTCTAAAAGGAACATCCCAATTAACACCTTTTATGGTATTTTTTTTTTTTACCTTGGAAGCCCTCTGTATTTAATTCATGTTGTTGTTCCTACAGGCTCCAGCAGGTGGCCTCGTAGCTCTATGCTGACTGACGTCTCTCCTAATTATGAGTCCTCTCTCATCTCCATGGTAACAATAAACTAACATCTATGACTAGTATCCGTTAACCTGTTAACTCCCACATATCTATGACTAGTATCTGTTAACCTGTTAACTCCCACATATCTATGACTAGTATCTGTTAACCTGTTAACTCCCACATATCTATGACTAGTATCTGTTAACCTGTTAACTCCCACATATATATGACTAGTATCTGTTAACCTGTTAACTCCCACATATCTATGACTAGTATCTGTTAACCTGTTAACTCCCACATATCTATGACTAGTATCCGTTAACCTGTTAACTCCCACATATCTATGACTAGTATCCGTTAACCTGTTAACTCCCACATATCTATGACTAGTATCCGTTAACCTGTTAACTCCCACATATCTATGACTAGTATCCGTTAACCTGTTAACTCCCACATATCTATGACTAGTATCTGTTAACCTGTTAACACCCACATATCTATGACTAGTATCTGTTAACCTGTTAACTCCCACATATCTATGACTAGTATCCGTTAACCTGTTAACTCCCACATATCTATGACTAGTATCTGTTAACCTGTTAACTCCCACATATCTATGACTAGTATCTGTTAACCTGTTAACTCCCACATATCTATGACTAGTATCCGTTAACCTATTAACTCCCACATATCTATGACTAGTATCCGTTAACCTGTTATCATACATTTTGAATTCTGGACTTTTACTTGTAACAGAGTATTTCTATATTGCCGTATTGATACTTTTACTTAAGTAAAACATTTGAGTACCTTTTCCACCACTGGAATTGACCCATATTTGTCTTATGGGTTTGTGTTATCAGATCGTTCTGGTGTTGTGACTGTGGGTGTCGCTAACCTTTTGGTCAGATATGCTGGTACTGAGAGGATGGGGGGCAGATATGAGGGTACTGAGAGGATGGAGGGCAGATATGAGGGTACTGAGAGGATGGGGGCAGATATGAGGGTACTGAGAGGATGGAGGGCAGATATGAGGGTACTGAGAGGATGGAGGGCAGATATGAGGGTACTGAGGATGGAGGGCAGATATGAGGGTACTGAGAGGATGGAGGGCAGATATGAGGGTACTGAGAGGATGGAGGGCAGATATGAGGGTACTGAGAGGATGGAGGGCAGATATGAGGGTACTGAGAGGATGGAGGGCAGATATGAGGGTACTGAGGATGGAGGGCAGATATGAGGGTACTGAGAGGATGGAGGGCAGATATGAGGGTACTGAGAGGATGGAGGGCAGATATGAGGGTACTGAGAGGATGGAGGGCAGATATGAGGGTACTGAGAGGATGGAGGGCAGATATATATTTATATTATATATGTATATATTTATATTATATATATATATATTATATATATATATATTTATATTATATATATTTATATTATATATGTATATATTTATATTATATATGTATATATTTATACTATATATGTATATATTTATATTATAATTTATATTATATATGTATATATTTATATTATATATGTATATATTTCATATTATATATGTATATATTCATATTATATATGTATATATGTATGTTATATATGTATATATTTATATATATTTATATCATATATGTATATATGTATATATTTATATCATATATGTATATATGTATATTATATATGTATATATTTATATTATATATTATATATGTATATATTTATATTATATATGTATATATTTATATTATATATGTATATATTTATATCACATATGTATATATTTATATTATATATGTATATATTTATATTATATATATATTTATATTATATATGTATATATTTATATCATATATGTATATATTTATATCATATATGTATATATTTATATTATATAATATATGTATATATTTCTACACTGTGTTTGTAGTCTCAGGTGGAAGACCGTCTGGACCGACTGGATGATGTGATCCACGTGTTGAGGAACCATGCGGTGGGCCCCCCTCTGGGCCCCCAGGGGTCCCTTATGGCCGCTGACTCCGCCCACCCCAGCCTGATGGACCACAGCCCTGCAGGCTCCCTGTCAGCATCCTGCCCCCCTGTGGTAAGACTAGATATTACACATTACTGCCCCCCTTTGGTAAGACTAGATATTACACATTACTGCCCCCCTGTGGTAAGACTAGATATTACACATTACTGCCCCCCTGTGGTAAGACTAGATATTACACATTACTGCCCCCCTGTGGTAAGACTAGATATTACACATTACTGCCCCCCTGTGACCGTACCGTACCGTACCGTACCGTACCGTATCGCGCCGTGCCGTGCCGTGCCGTGCCGTACTGTGCCGTACTGATTTGATTCCATCCTCCTCCAATACCATACCGTACCGTAAAGTGCCGTACCGTGCCGTGCCGTGCCGTGCCGTGCCGTGCCGTACCGTAACGTAACGTAACGTAACGTAACGTACCGTACCGCACCGCACCGCACCGTACCGTACCGTACCGTACCGTACCGTACCGTACCGCACCGTACCGTGCCGTACCGCACCGTACCGTACCGTACCGTACCGCGCCGTACCGCGCCGTACCGCGCCGTACCGTACCGCACCGTACCGTACCGTACCGTACCGTACCGTACCGTACCGTACCGCGCCGTACCGTACCGCGCCGTACCGTGCCGTGCCGTACTGATTTGATTCCATCCTCCTCCAGGCTGAAGGCATCAACATGAACAACAACCTCTCAACCCTCCAGAGCAGAAGTCACAACATCCACCCATACGCTGGGAGACAACGGCGCAGCCTGCAGGGAACAACAGGTACTACAGCTACTCTAGCTGCTACAAACAGACACATAAATATTGTTATATTCAGGCGTTACACATGTTGGCGTTGTCGGTCAGAATGTTGATAATAACTAGAAATACTGTTCCTACGAAACAGTTTCGGCTCGCATGGAACACCATATATGGGCATAAAGATCTACCCAACGGGCACTCCAACATGGAACACCATATATGGGCATAAAGATCTGCCCTCTCCAGATTAATTTCCCATTGGAAATGCGTCGGGTGCTTAAAGTTAAATATTTCAAAAACTACAACAGATTTCATGTGGGTGTTGTTATTAATATCAGGTCGCACTTGTTGGTGGTGATGTCACCAAGAACGCTGCTCCTCATTGGCTAAGGGCCCTGCCTTTGTATTGTGGGCCAGTTTTGAGGAGAATAAACTTCTATAAAGATTTGGGAGAACAAACGTACTTCTTCTGAACATTACGTCTGAGACCCCTGTTCCCTCATTGGCTGTTAACACTTAACGAGCCAAACTCGTTCAGGGACGAGTTAAGAAAAACAATGCTCCTGAGCCAACATTATCTAACTCGTCCATGAACGAGATAAGCTTTCCACTGGAATCCACCAGATGGCGCTCCTGTGCAACCTATGAGTGAGGGTCCATGTGCTTATACATACTGTGAACACTAAACCACGTGATCCAAATTATTATGTTCCTGCGTGTCATCTCTAGGTCAAATAAACTAAACAACAAGTGTTGGGTCTTTTCTATAGGATCAGTAAGGTAAACAACACACTTGGCTGTGTTCTATAGGTCACTTCATGTAAACAAAAATCACACCACCTGGCCCTATAAATACTGCTCTCCGCCCACAACCTGGTTGTTGGGAGTAGGTTGGCTTTGAGAGACAGACAGAGAGAGTATATTGAGAGCTAGTGATAGATTTGAAATATTGATTGAGAGAGAGAGAGAGAGAGTGTTTTTGTGATTGACTGGTGACTGTTTGAGAGAGAGAGGAGAGAGAGAGATAACGTGAGCGTGTTTGGAGTGTGAGGTGAGAATTTGACTGGGAGTGTGTGTGTGTGTGTGTGTGTGTGTTAGCGTGTTTGAGAGAGTGTTTTTGTGATTGATTGACTGGTGACTGTTCGAGAGAGAGAGGAGAGAGAGAGATAACGTGAGCGTGTTTGGAGTGCGAGGTGATAATTTGACTGTGTGTGTGTGTGTGTGTGTGTGTTTGTGTGTGTGTGTGTGTGTGTGTGTGTGTGTGTGTGTGTTAGCGTGTGTTAGCGTGTTAGCGTGTTAGCTGGTGGTGGTGTGTTGGTGAAGGAGAGGAGAGGGAGAGATATTGTGTTTTTTTCGTCTGTCCTGTGTTCATTTGTCTGTTTTGTGTACTGTACGTTGTCTGTTCTTTTGTCTGTCTGTTGTCTGAAAAAAAAAAAAAAAAAAAAAAAAGTTGTCTGTTTAGTGTAACTGTACGTTACGTGGTGTCCGTTTTGTTCTGTGTGTTCTGTTTTGAGGGCGAGGAGGAGGGAGGGAGAAAGAGAGAGTAGTAGTCTAGTCAGTTTAGTTTGGGGCCATGCCACCTGTCCCCAAGAAACGTCGCGGGGGTCCCCAGCCTAGCAAGGGACAGCCCACACTCCTCCAAGTATTGAATAGACACCTAGCTGATGACATGACTGACGAGGAGGTAGAACCGGAGCCAGGCCTGCTTACCGGGCACGTAGCGCGCCGTAGTGGCAGGACGGCAAGCTTACCAGGACGTTATTGCCCCCTAAACCCCGATGATGATGGTGATGATACCGATGAAGATAGCGCTTATGGCGCTGGAGACTCGGAGTGGAACCCCACAGCCGGAGCGAAGCAGGCTCGTTGTGTGGGCGACATCGGTAAGAATTGAAACGTGAAATTACTTTTTTCTGGTGCCAACATGCACAAAACGTATTTTTTCCCCCTGGCACAGATAAATGATTATGGTGCTGCAGTCAAACCAACTTTCTAAAAAAGGATGTGTGAATATGTGACGCCACTGATAAAACACAATGTAATTTCACGTTTCAAGCGGTTGCTGCCGAAAGTCGAGGGGACGAAGATGGCGCCGAAAGTCGGGGGGACGAAGATCAGGCGCCATCTTCGTCCCCTCGACTTTCGGCAGCAACCGCTTACGTGAAATGGGCAGCAGTGTGCGCGAAGACACCAGTCATGTTGCCATACCTTAGCAACAGGCACGATGAAAAGTACATTTCTATTATTTCCCCCTGTAGCCATTACTAGCCAAGGTATGGCAGCTGCATACCCCTGCTGTACCCAGGCAGGGGTAAATGCAAACAGTCAAATAAAAGTCAAGGAAGCACAGAAAATGTCTTTGCTGCCTATACAATCAAATGTATTTTATAACATATCAGTCACTTGGATCCTAAGTAGGATTTTGTGTTCATCATTCATCTTTTCTTTATTTTTTTGTGCCAACATGCACAAAACGTACAGTTTTTTTTTCCTGGCACAGATAAATGATGATGATGCTGCTGCAGAAATGCAGTCAAACAAACTTCCTATAAAAGGAAACTCAACATCTATGCTGACTTGTTTCCATATGTGTCCTATATTCAATTCATAAAACAAGAAATAAAAACACTGCACAACAGGCATGTGCACACATAGACATCAAAGGGGCTGTAGCTGACTATCTGTATGTAAAAAAAGCGCCCTCCAGACCATGAATGCAGTTTTCACTATGGTGAAATAAATGTAAATGTCCCATGCCATACATGAAGGCAGCATTCAAGATAATTGCCTTGTCCAAACTCTCCTGAACTTGAATGTATTATTTTATGTTGAAATAATTGCCCTCTCTGTGCAATCCATGCCATTACGGCACATCTCAAATATTGACTTGATTATGCTTAGTTCAGTGTTGTATCACACACCAAAAATAGCAGACCTCCAAGCTCACAACGCTGTATGTAAAAAAAAAAACAAGTGCCCTCTCTCCAGACCATGAATGCAGTTTTCACTATGGTGAAAGAAATGAGAATGCTACTTTACACCCCTCTTTCCATGCCATACATGAAGGCAGCATTCAAGAGAATTGCCTTGTCCAAACTCTCCTGAACTTGAATGTATTATTTTATGTATTTTATGTTGAAAGAATTGCCCTCTCTGTGTAGAAATCCATGCCATTACGGCACATCTCAAGTATTGACTTGATTATGTTTAGTTCAGTGTGGTATCACACACCGAACAAAATAGCAGACCTCCAAGCTCACAACGCGTCACGCAGCGACACGTTGTGAGCTTGGAGGTCAGCTATTTTGAGCTTGGAGGTCTTCTATTTTCGCTGTGTGAGGTCTAATTGTGATATTTACACCAAAAGGCCCTTTTTGAAATCTAACATTCTCTGCACGTTCCTGCTGCCAAACTAAACATTTTCAGATTCTTCGTCCGACGAGGAGGAGGAGGAGAGAGGAGAGGAGCCTCGCCGGGCAAGACTTGAGTCTTCTTCAGGTATATAGATACAAATAACAGAAGCCATCTTGCATTGCACTAGATAAATCACATTTCTGTTGTTCAAATGTATGTATAATTTACATCAAAGTCATGGACCACACAGATGCATGCATGCCTGAGTATGATGCCTGGGTTGAATATATATTTTCCTAATTTATTTTCCCTTTGTCCCCTTATGTGATTACAGAGGATGATGAGATTTTCCTGACTCAGCAGGGAGGGGAAGCTCAGTCCAGGCATGCAGGTACGTACATACAGTAAATACAAAAACCATCTTGCATTGCAGTAGTCCACTCATGTAGTTTACATCATGCAGTTTTCAATTGGAAATATGACATTATGTGGTGTCATAATCATTCTAAATGTTGATATGCACACTGCCTATCAAGAAATGAAACGTGGCACTTCATTTCTTGTTGCCAGCCATCCTCAATCTATGTTTATTTACATGGTGGCACAGCAAGGCCTTAGTCAAGGTCAAAACTAAGACAACGCTTTTATTTTTATAAAATGAAAGACCACAAATAGGTTGCAGACCCAGTAGTGAGATACACATTTCTGTTTATGCAATGCTTATATAACTTTAGTCTATACCTCTTTACTATCAGTAGATGCATTGTAGGATAACTGAATTCAGTCACTCAGATGACAGCTAAATGCCTAAATAGTAAGTTGATTTGATGTGCATGATTTTTACAGACACACACTGATGTAGTTTACATTCTGTATATACTTTCTTCCTAAATGGGAAATTATTTGTGATTACAGAGGACGCAGAGGGGAGTGGAGTTGTCCCGGCTGACCAAGGGCCGTATCCGTCCAGCCATGCAGGTAAAAAAAAAAGCCATCTTCCACTGCAGTAGCCTAGGCAACATTAGGCACAGGTACCAACATTGGCACACTGGCAGAAGTGAGAGTTCACTCATGCAGTTTTCAATTGGAAATATGACATTATGTGGTGTCATAATCATTCTAAATGTTGATATGCACACTGCCTATCAAGAAATGAAACGTGGCACTTCATTTCTTGGTGCCAGCCATCCTCAATCTATGTTTATTTACATGGTGGCACAGCAAGGCCTTAGTCAAGGTCAAAACTAAGACAACGCTTTTATTTTTATAAAATGAAAGACCACAAATAGGTTGCAGACCCAGTAGTGAGATACACATTTCTGTTTATGCAATGCTTATATAACTTTAGTCTATACCTCTTTACTATCAGTAGATGCATTGTAGGATAACTGAATTCAGTCACTCAGATGACGGCTAAATGCCTAAATAGTAAGTTGATTTGATGTGCATGATTTTTACAGACACACACTGATGTAGTTTACATTCTGTATATACTTTCTTCCTAAATGGGAAATTATTTGTGATTACAGAGGACGCAGAGGGGAGTGGAGTTGTCCCGGCTGACCAAGGGCCGTATCCGTCCAGCCATGCAGGTAAAAAAAAAAGCCATCTTCCACTGCAGTAGCCTAGGCAACATTAGGCACAGGTACCAACATTGGCACACTGGCAGAAGTGAGAGTTCACTCATGCAGTTTTCAATTGGAAATATGACATTATGTGGTGTCATAATCATTCTAAATGTTGATATGCACACTGCCTATCAAGAAATGAAACGTGGCACTCAAGGTCAAAACTAAGACAACGCTTTTATTTTTATAAAATGAAAGACCACAAATAGGTTGCAGACCCAGTAGTGAGATACACATTTCTGTTTATGCAATGCTTATATAACTTTCATCATAAAGTCTATACCTCTTTACTATCAGTAGATGCATTGTAGGATAACTGCATTTGACATATGTGCTTATTCAGTCACTCAGATGACGGCTAAATGCCTAAATAGTACGTTGATTTGATGTGCATGATTTTTACAGACACACAACACTGATGGAGGAAAAGCCATACATTTTACTATTTCACTGGGACACTGATGGGATGAGGGACACTGAGATGGAGGGAGAGCCATGATTTTATTTCACTGGGGTTTCAGACACACTGACGGAGGACCAGCCAGGACCACCACCTTCTGCTGCTGCTGGCCCATCCGTTCACCGCAAGGCTAAGAAGAAAAGTGGTGAGAACCTTCCTTATTCTGGCTTTACTTGCAGCATGGCAAGGCCATAGAGGTCAAAATCATTTTGATATCTGTCAATGTAACTTCAGTTGAATCACTTACAGTTGAAGTCTACAGTGTACAACGTCTGTTCGCAAACAATAGCCGATCTACAAGCTCACAACATGTCACAATGGGATGTGGTGTGAACTTGTAGATCGGATATTGTACGTGAATGTTCTCTACCAGAATAGGGATGCAGAATAGGAACAGTCCAGTCTAATGATATTCACAAGTGTTGCTCATGACATAGACTGTATCTTAGGGGGAAATGTTTACATATGTACGTACAGTAATATGACATACAGTTCTAAAAAAAATAACAAAATTCAGGGGTGCCGTGGATGATTAGCATATTTACAGGGCTGCCCTGAGCCAAAATGTTTGAGAAATACACACACCACATGAATGAAAACAATATATATTATATATATATATTTTATGGTAAATGTTTTTCTATGATTTACAGTTGGTGGCAGGCGCAGAAGAACGGATGCTCCAGAGTGGGTTGATGAAGGCAGATGGAGCCCCAGGCAGTTTCCGTTCACTGGACTTCCGGGCCCTCGTGGGAGAGCAGCAGATCTCCTGTCAGACAACCCTGTAGACTATGCAGAGCTGTTCCTCGACGACGAGGTGCTTCAGCATATAGTAGAGCAGACCAATCTCTATGCTGACCAGTGCATCGAAGCACTGTCCGAAAAGCTGGCCACCGCGCTGCCTTTCTCAAGGGTCCGTGTTTGGAAGGAGGTGACAGTGGAGGAACTGAAGACATTCCTGGGCCTACAGTTTCTCACTGGCCTAGTGTGGAAACCAAGCCTCGAGAGCTACTGGGCAACAGATGAAGTGATAGCAACGCCCTACTTCAGCAAGACCATGCCACGCAACAGGTACCAGATCATATGGAGGTTTCTGCACTTCAGTGACAACATGGAGATCGATGCAAGTGACAGACTTCATAAAATCCGCCCCATCCTGGACATGCTGCTCAGAAAATTCAAGGAGGAGTATAAACCTCACCAAAACATCAGCATCGATGAGGGCACACTCCTATGGCGCGGGCGGCTGAAGTTCAGAGTATACAACCCAGCAAAACCCATCAAGTATGGCATAAAAAGCTACGTGCTGGCCGACTCCAAAAATGGTTACTGCTATGCCATGAAGCCCTACTGCGGCATCAAGAGTTCCCTGATGGACACAGTGAGCTTCCTGATAGAGGGCCTGGAGGGACAGGGCTATCGTGTCTTCCAGGACAATCTATACAACAGTGTTCAAATGTCGCAGCTCCTCCTCAGTCACAGCATCCACTCGTGCGGCACGCTTCGTCAGAACAGGGGAGAACCGCCATCCATCCGAGAAGCGCAGCTGTCTAACCTGAAAGTAGGGGAAACGGTGTCTCGCCACACTGATGATGTCATGGTCCTGGCCTGGAGGGACAAACGTATTGTCCGCATGATATCCACCTTCCACCAGGATGAGACGAAAACTGTTCAGGTGAGAAAGAAAGGGCCAGAAGATGAAAATGGCAACGTCACATGGAACACTGTCTCCATCACAAAGCCTCTCTGCGTGTGCGACTACAACGACTACATGTCGGGAGTTGATAGACTGGACCAACGGATTTCTTATTATCCCTGGACCAGAAAGACAATCAAGTGGTCCTCTAAATTTGTAGCCTACCTGATGCAGATCGCCCTCGCCAACGCCTTCATCCTCTTCAGGGCAAACAACGAAGAGGACAGGAGCTGCACGAACCTGAAGAAGTTCAACCTGCTGGTGGTGAAAGCCTGGACCAGACCGAGACCTGATGAGGCTGAGGAAGCAGCCGCTCAAGACCCACCTGATGCCCCACCAGATGCCCCAGCTGCACCTGCCCCCACCTGCCGCAGCAGGTCTGCCCCTGCCCCACCTGACCTCCTTGGCCCCACCCCTAGGGGTCCTCGCAACAGAGACCCTGAGAGCAGGTTTGATGTGGCCTTCTCAGGTCATGTGTTGGAGCTAATCAGACCCACCGCCCGTCAGCAGCAGCCATATCGTCCCTGCCACGTCTGCAGCCAACAGGGTGTCCGGAGGGAAACGCAGTTTGTCTGCCCAGGCTGCGGATATACAGCCTTGTGCTCCTTCCCCTGCTACTTCCTGTACCACCAGAGGTGAAGAGCTCTTTGTACACACACACAGACACACACACAGACACACAGACAGACACACGCACACACACACACGCTCCGGAGGGCGAAGAAACCATTTTCTATTATTTAGCACCTTTGAACATTGAACCTTGTGATTTATTTTTTCCTATTTATTTTGTTTATTTCTATTATCTAGCACCTTTGAACATTGAACCTTGTGATTTCTTTTTTCCTATTTATTTTGTTTATTTCATTATTATATGGTAGTGATAATGGTGATAATAATCTAGGTCATATATAATTTTTATAATATAACAAAACAAAAATATAACATACTGTATGGATGGATTATTGCCACTATTATCACTATTGATGTAATTGCTATTGTTGTTGGTAATGATATAACGGCGATATAAAATGTCACACCTTGGAGTGCTCTTGGTCAACTTGGCCAGTCAATCAACAAATTCATACATATGTGTGAGAGAAAGGATGCAGCTTTGAAGATAAAGCACCTTCTCTATTTTTTCTATTTATATTTTTGTGACGGGGGAAAATAAATAAATAAATAAGTGTAATAAAAAAATGCAAGAACATTACCAGGGGTAGAGCCCAACAAGCTCGTTGCTTCTCAGGGACTTCTTCAGGGACTTGGGCAAGTTTGTATGCATATTTTTGTTACTTCTATTTTTTCAATGTATACTTGTACAATGCACCAAAGAACTGAACATAAACTGAACTGAACTGAACTGAATTCTAATGATATTTCTGACTCTTTTTTTCGAATGCATTTTTACTGTTTGACAGCTGAGAGAACTAGCTGTGATTCAACTATCCATAGTGGTTTTCTAATGAAAATTGTGGGTTTGGCAATATTTCACTAAAACACCTGGTGGAGGTGAATGCTAAATAGTAAAAGTGTCACATTTGTATTCAATAACAGTACTTCAGTAAATGTACTTACTTTCCATCACTAATTATTAGTAGGCAGGGGTTGGTGCCATGCCATGGGTCCAACATGACATTCTCTATAGAGTGCTTCAGTTACAGCCATCATGTTGTCATGATGCAGAATGAACACATGGGGGAGCCAAACCACCTCATTCTTGTTTACCAAGGCCTCTGTCTGTCTGTCAAGGCCAAATGACAAACAGAAGCTTTTACAGTATTTTTATAATGAAAGACAACAGTCTTAGTGAAGGGAAACTTGGTAACACCACAACACTGTGCTAGCTCTGAATGCCAATGGCCATTACAGGTACTCTGAGAGTGTACAAATGGAACCAAATGGACCCGTAAGGGTCCATTTGGTTCCATTTGTATACCACAAAGTCATTGGACATAAACCATAACCAGTGTTGTGTCATGATGCAGAATGAACTCTTTGGGGTGCCAAACCAGCTAGCTCATTCTAGTTGACAAGGCCCTTCTACCTGCAGGTCATAAGGTCAACAGACATCATTTTATTTTTAGAATGAAAGACAGCAGTCTTGGTGAAGGGAAACTTGGTAACACCACAACACTGTGCTAGCTCTGAATGGCCATTACAGGTACTCTGAGAGTGTACAAATGGAACCAAATGGACCCGTAAGGGTCCATTTGGTTCCATTTGTATACCACAACCTTGGACATAAACCATAACCAGTGTTGTGTCATGATGCAGAATTAACTCTTTGGGGTGCCAAACCAGCTAGCTCATTCTAGTTGACAAGGCCCTTCTACCTGCAGGTCATAAGGTCAACAGACATCATTTTATTTTTAGAATGAAAGACAGCAGTCCGGAGGTTTGTCTGAGATGTTTGTTGTGATATGCAGTTGAGCATTTGATGTTGGCCTGGCAATATTTCACAAATAAACCCCCTTTCTCTTCTCTTGAGAAGTGATGTGGGTCAGAAAATAATTTCTTTTGTGTCATAAATTCAAAATAGAACGTCTTATAAACGTACTTTTTTTGGGTAGAATAAGGAACACTTTCTCAGCAATTCCATTTTGATATCACATTTGGAAATATTCCTGGTTGAACTATTACTGTGGCACAAGTAATTACTGTGCCTGGGTAGCTCAGTCGGTAGAGCTCTTGCCTTTGTACCGCAAGGTCATGGGTTCGATTCCGGGCACCGCCAACTCAGCGTATGAGTAGCACAGCTTGGCAAGCTGTGCGGCAAGTACTGGGAGCTGATGGTAGGTGTGGCGCTCCACCTCAGCAGTCCATCTCCCAGGGGTCTAGCGCATTGTAACGGGGACAGACTCCCGCGTGTTACCGGCTGATACCGACAACAAGCCACTCCCGACCTACTTATATCAAAAACATGTGTGTATCTCTGAAATCCATTTCTGTGAAACAATATTATATGGAATATTGTACTTTGACGATGTGCACATCAAAATTTCAGGAAATAATGATGCAGCTGCCTAGTTTCTATAAAAAAATTATCATGACTCACAACATATTCTTTCATGGAGTTCCAGCCGAAACAATGCTGAAGGTTACCACAAAACAGAGCACTATTTTGATATATTTTTTTATAAATATGACTAATATGACTATATATGATGAATATTTTTTTACTTTTGTCTACTTCACAGTAAAGTAAACATCCTAAAGATACTTTTTCATATAGGCCATGTTGAGATAGAGGCAACAGTGACCGTTCTGTCGCATTGTCAAACATAAAAATGCGATTATCTCAGAACCTAGTTTGAAAGGGAAGATTTAGCGGATGATGCTCTCAATTCAACCGCAAAGGAATTCTACATGGAACCTTTTTTAGACTCAACGCTCGTCAACATGAAAGAATAAACCCTAAAGTTTATCCTGATGTGTTTGTTGTTCATATAGCACTTCATATAGCAAAGTTACAGCTGTTTCAAAATGAATGGGAGTGAATGGTGGCAGGGACCTTTTTCTGATTTGGAAGAAACCTTGGCGGCAAATGTGTTAATGATGACCCCTGTTCCCTCATTGGCTATTAATGATGACCCCTGTTCCCTCATTGGCTGTTAATGATAACGTTACCAGAAAGGCTGGTCCCTGATTGGCTACGGGCTTAAACACACACGGCTACCAACCTACGCAGCCGAACACAGTACGACATGTCAACATCAATATAATATAATATAATATAATATAATATAATATAATATAACATACAACATGTCAACATCAATATAATATAATATAATATAATATAATATAATATGATATAATATAATATAACATACAACATGTCAACATCAGGTGTTGATGTAAAGATGGAGGTCGGGGACAGAGATGACATCATCAACACCAGCCACAGCTCTGACATCATCAACACCAGCCACAACTCTGACATCATCAACACCAGCCACAGCTCTGACATCATCAACACCAGCCACAGCTCTGACATCATCAACACCAGCCACAGCTCTGACATCATCAACACCAGCCACAGCTCTGACATCATCAACACCAGCCACAGCTCTGACAGTCAGAGGTCTGACGAGGAGGGAAACACCAGCACCACAACCAGGTTTCTATGCTTTATACACCCTTTATACACCCTTTATACACCCTTTATACACCCTTTATACACCCTTTATACATACTCTTTATACACACCCTTATACACACCAGGTACCCTTTATACTCTGTAGTGTTAGAGTGTACAAACACCTTTAACATTCTTTAGTGAACATATAAGGGGACATAGAACCAGAGAACATAGAACCAGAGAACATAGAACCAGAGGACATAGAACCAGAGGACATAGAACCAGAGGATATAGAACCAGAGGACATAGAACCAGATAACATAGAACCAGGGGACATAGAACCAGGGGACATAGAACCAGAGGACAGAACCAGAGGACATAGAACCAGAGGACATAGAACCAGAGAACATAGAACCAGGGAAACATAGGGATGGCCCCGAAATGAGCCTCCATGACAAAATTATCTTCTTTGATGTCCAGTTAAACACACAGTGTTGAAACATCTTAAACAGTGGTTTCTACTGATCAAACATCTTAAACAGTGGTTTCTACTGATCAAACATCTTAAACAGTGGTTTCTACTGATCAAACATCTTAAACAGTGGTTTCTACTGATCAAACATCTTAAACAGTGGTTTCTACTGATCAAACATCTTAAACAGTGGTTTCTAAGGATCAAACATCTTAAACAGTGGTTTCTACTGGTCAAACATCTTAAACAGTGGTTTCTAAGGATCAAACATCTTAAACAGTGGTTTCTAAGGGTCAAACATCTTAAACAGTGGTTTCTAAGGATCAAACATCTTAAACAGTGGTTTCTAAGGATCAAACATCTTAAACAGTGGTTTCTAAGGATCAAACATCTTAAACAGTGGTTTCTACTGATCAAACATCTTAAACAGTGGTTTCTACTGATCAAACATCTTAAACAGGTTTCTACTGATCAAACATCTTAAACAGTGGTTTCTAAGGATCAAACATCTTAAACAGTGGTTTCTGGTTTCTAAGGATCAAACATCTTAAACACAGTGTCTTCTCTCACCTCAGCGTCCATGAAGATGAGGACTTGACTCCGGAGCAGAAAGCTGAGCGTGAGCGCGAGCGCAGGATGGCCAACAACGTCCGCGAGCGGCTGCGGGTTCGAGACATCAACGAGGCCTTCAAGGAGCTGGGTCACATGGTCCAGATACACCTGAAGAGCGAAAAACCACAGACCAAGTTACTGGTTCTTCACGAAGCCGTGGGAGTCATCCTGAGCCTGGAGCAGCAAGTTAGAGGTTAATGATCTAAATAATACTCAATCTATTCTAGATTAGAGCAGCAAGTTAGAGGTTAATGATCTAAATAATACTTAATCTATTCTATAAGCCGTGGGGGTCATCCTGAGCCTGGAGCAGCAAGTTAGAGGTTAATGTTATGGTACTTGTGTTTATTGTTTATGACTCCCAGAGAGGAACCTGTGTGTGAGGAGCAGAGAGGAGGAGCAGCTGCAGATCCAAGGCTTCCATCCTGGAGGGACGGACCTGACCGGGACCCTGGGACCTCTTTAAGGTAACTATAACTATAACTATAACTATAACTATAACTATAACTATCACTATAACTATTATAACTATAACTATCACTATAACATCCTGGAGGGACGGACCTGACCGGGACCCTGGGACCTCTTTAAGGTAACTATAACTATAACTATAACTATAACTATAACTATCACTATAACTATTATAACTATAACTATCACTATAACATCCTGGAGGGACGGACCTGACCGGGACCCTGGGACCTCTTTAAGGTAACTATAACTATAACTATAACTATAACTATAACTATCACTATAACTATTATAACTATAACTATCACTATAACATCCTGGAGGGACGGACCTGACCGGGACCCTGGGACCTCTTTAAGGTAACTATAACTATAACTATAACTATAACTATAACTATAACTATCACTATAACTATTATAACTATAACTATCACTATAACATCCTGGAGGGACGGACCTGACCGGGACCCTGGGACCTCTTTAAGGTAACTATAACTATAACTATAACTATAACTATAACTATAACTATAACTATTATAACTATAACTATCACTATAACATCCTGGAGGGACGGACCTGACCGGGACCCTGGGACCTCTGTAAGGTAACTATTATATTATATATTAATCTAACACCATGGAACCTCTATAAGGTAACTATTATATTATATATTAATGTAACACCATGGAACCTCTATAAGGTAACTATTATATTATATATTAATGTAACACCATGGAACCTCTATAAGGTAAATATTATATTATATATTAATGTAACACCATGGAACCTCTGTAAGGTAACTATTATATTATATATTAATGTAACACCATGGAACCTCTATAAGGTAACTATTATATTATATTATATTATATTATATTATATTATATTATATTATATTAATGTAACTATACGATTGATTGATTTTTGATTGGTTTTTCTTTATTAAAGTGTCATGCTTCCAAGGAAGCTCAGCCCATATATGGACTTACAGGACACTTTTACATTTCATTTAACAAAAACAATTCACCATCATAACAATTCACACAAACAATGATCAAACACATAACCAACTTTAACACTCAAGCTGCTGTCTTCTACTCCAGGCTCTGGAAACAAAATGTGCCGTCTTAAAGACTTCATAATTAAACAACCATTCTAACTTCTGTCCATCATCTTCCCAGAACAGCTCAGGTTTTGGTTTTTGCATTACATCAAACAAAGGGACCCTCAAATCATCATATAAAGTACAATAAAACATGAAATTAAATTAATTTTCAACATCTTTCAGGTCACATACATTGCATATCCTATTCTCTTCTGGTACAGCTGAGAACCGCCCCACCTCAATAGCTAGAGGTAGGATACCAGCTCTCAGCTGAACACACAATGACCGTTGGTTTCTGGTTAAAAAGGATTGGACATTGGACTCAGTACCAAAACAATGCTTAATCTGGACATATGATCTAAGTTTTGGCTTAGACCATACGTATGTAGTTTGACCATTTCTCTTTGTGATTACAAAATATGTTTTGTTTCAACAGGTTAATGTTACAACAAAACATATTAAGAAAAACATAAGCCAGATCTGCCTCTCTGAGATTGAAAAAAAACTCCCTTAGTCCATGGCCCATCGTGTGCCTTATCCCAGTTGAAGACCTTTTTTGTTAACCTACTCTCTGACATATTAATGAGGCGGTTCCACAACCGAATCACTTCTCCCTTTTGCCTGATCTCCATCGGTTCCCAACCCACATCTCCCTGGATCACAAGAGAAGGGGCAAATGCATGAACCCCAAGGAAACACCTTATGGCTCTATTCTGGATAGAATGTACTTTTTTGACCTTTTTTTTATCCTTAACTGTTCTGCTGCTGTAGACGATCCTCACCGTCATTCAAATCGGTGACTACATGACGCCGTTGACAGCGCTCACCGTCAATCTTACTGTATTTACAGTAAATGTATTAATACTTACATAATGTCGCCCCGGTCGCGGCCGCATCGGTAATGTCCGCGATTTGTTTAAAACGCACGTTGGGCGTGCACGCGAAGTGAAGCTCCTCCATGTTAAGTCAATGGAGAGGCCCATAAAGATACTTCATTTAATCCAAAAGAGCCATTTTGAGCCATTTTGCACCAGATCTGATGTAAACAATACACACGGCAGGGCGCAGCCATCTTTCTCTTCTCGGCTCACACTGTCATGTGACTAGATGACGTAATCGTTGCCGTCAAGTGATAATCCAAAAAAACAAAAACAACCCCCTTCCAGCCCTTCAAAATAATAGCGGCGGCCGACGGAGGAAACGGCGCGGCACCAAGGCAACAAGCAACCTTCAGATTAAGAGGCACGAGTTGTGTTAAAACCCCAAACACCAGCTGCATAAACGAGTATAGGACAAACACATGCATCATAGAGCTGTGAGTACCGGTATGTGGAATAACCAAAATCTTTACAAAGTTTCATTTTACTAATTATTGATCCAACAGCTCTACCCGCAGAGTCTGCCAATATTGCAGTTCCAGAATCATAAGACATAAATTCATCTAGTGTAAAGCCCAAGTACTTATTATGCTTCAGTATAGTCCAAAGACAGGGTACCAAATGAGAAGTTCTGAAGAGATCTTACCGTGCCTTTTTTTCTAAAGTGCATAATCTGAGTTTTACTTTGATTAATCATAAGCCTCCATTTTGAGCACCAGAATTGAACAATATTCAGCATCTTCTGTAGAGCATCTCCGGACTCAGGAGGACTATATCATCCGCATAAAGTAAACAGCTTACAGCAACATCATCCAACATGACCCCTAGACCAGAGTCTTTAATCTCCTGGACTAGATCATTAACAAAGATAGCAAATAAAGAAGGAGATAAAACATCTCCCTGCTTCACTCCAAATGGTGTTGAAAACCAACCAGTAGTGAAATCATTCACTTGAACAGATGATACAGGAACCTCGTATAATACTTTAATAGCTTTGTAAAATCTACCATCGAGTAATTGAGTAATTTAAAGAAAAGCAAATCTCTATTAACCCAATCAAAAGCCTTTTGAAAGTCTATAAAACATGCATAGGTAGATTTCCTCTCTTCAATTCTTCCTTTAATCACTGTGGATACAGTATAGATATGATCAATACAGGCCCTGTGCTTCCTGAATCCATTCTGCTCATCAGCCAGTATATGAGATTCCTCCAAATAATAAGAGAGCCTACTATTTAAAATACTAGAATATTGTTTGTAAACAGTACTCATGAGACTAATGCCCCTATAATTTAGACTAGAGGGACCCTTGGATCATTCTTGGCAGATTTAGGAATTGGTTTAATGATAGACTTATACCAAAGGGAAGGAATAATACTATATTTAAAACATGTCTGAAATAAACTAAACAAAACAAAACAGGCAATATCTTGGGAGCTTTAAGAACTTCATTATAAAGGCCCTCTATTCCATTTTCCATTTTTTGCTTTATCAATGGCCCTTATAACCTCTTCTAAAGTGAGATTACCATTTAGGAGTTGGTTTACAGCATATCCGCCCTCATCCATCTCCCTCTCAAGACGGTCTTTGGAATGACTGATGTTGGCCAGAAAACTCTCATCAAAGATGGGTGGGATACATTGTCCTGAATACAAATTAGCAGATTCACTTTCCCATATTTTCAGAACTTTTTCAGTCCTATTCTCCAAGTCACCATTTGGTAATCTTACCTCCATAGGTATTTTTTGAACTTTTTCAGGACCCAGACGATTAATTTCACTCCAGAACTTTTGGGGATTGTTGGACTGAAGCTGTTCCAAATGCATTGCTTGGCCCCTAGTGAATCTTTTATCAAAGATGTGTTGACCCTTTTAAACTCATCCCTTAAACACCTTTTCTGCAATATGTCCTGGTATTTTAAAAACAACTTTTCAGCCTTTCGTACATCCACCCATAGTGTCTTTAATTCATAATTCCAAAAGGATTTACCTTTAAGCTGACGTCCTACATTTTTACCTGAGGTAGTCTTAGTGGAAGAGTGTCTATCCATCTCTGCATACAGCAGACGAGATCCACATCCTCCTGATTACCCCGACAAGCCTCTATATTACTGATTAATTCTAATAAAGCAGTGCAACACAACTCTGATGATAGAAAGTTGTCAATGTCTTTGATCAATGTCTTGCCTGTGCTGCTGCTGAAGCATAGGCTTTTCCTGTTAGGCCTCTGCTGAGGCCTGGGCTTTTCCTGTGGTGGCTGGTCTGCTCCTGCAGCCTGAGCTTTTCCAGGTAGCTGGGCCACAACAATGGCTTGAGTTCAATCCCGTTCCAGTGCACAATTTCACTTGTATATGTTGTAAGATAACGTTCTATACCACTTGTGAAACTTTAGACACGGAAATATTAAGGGTTGAGAAGATATTATTTAGATAAACTCCACAGGATCAACAGCACAGCAGCACTCTGTCAGCCATCTTGTCGGTACTCTTCATAAATATTATATTAATGTAACACCATGGGACATCAGTTAGCCTTTAGCACTGTAACATGTTCATTTCAATTCAATTCGATTCAATTCAATTCAGTTCGATTCAATTCAATTCAATTCAATTCGATTAGATTAGATTAGATTAGATTAGATTAGATTAGATTCAATTCAATTCAATTCAATTCAATTCGATTCAAAGGAGCTTCAAATTGGGTTGAGAAAACATACATTTTTTACACTGCCAAAGCAAGTGTCAGCATCTAAAAACAGGGAGGGAAACGTACATCCAGTTGGAGGAGGTAAACATAGCTATGTCATGTTGCGTTGTTATGTACATGTTGTATGTACAGGGTTTTATATATACTGTAACAATTAGAAACAGAACTCTTCAAATAATATTTAATTAACAATGCTGACTTTATCCTTCAGTTCTCACCTTGTGTTGTGTTGTGTTGTGATTGTGTCTTACAGATGCTGTTGGATGAAGTCATCACTGTCCTGATGACATCATCACTGTCCCTGATGACATCATCATCTGTCCTGGGATGTGGAAGCTGAACTCTTAAAGGAGTAGTTCACCCCCAAAATGACATTTCTTTTCTATTATAACTCAGAGACTTGAGTTCAACAACATTTGTTTTAGTCACATTCCAAAGACAATAATTTCATTACAATAAATGTACTCCCAATGATTCCAGATGGAGACCCAAATGATTCCAGATGGAGACCCAAATGATTCCAGATGGAGACCCAAATGATTCCAGATGGAGACCCAAATGCATTGTGGGTCTCCATCCGGAATCAATGGGGGTACATTTACTATAATCACATTGTTGTCTTGGGAATGAAAACACATAAAACATATTATTATATATTATACACCATATATAAAACATATTATTATATATTATACACCATATAACTCTCCATGGTGTGAGTTATTAATACTCCTTTAACCTTGTGCCTAAACTTCCTTGTAACTGACCAATACATTGTAACCTGTTTAACTGACCAATACATTGTAACCTGATTAACTGACCAATGCATTGTAACCTGATTAACTGACCAATGCATTGTAACCTGATTAACTGACCAATACATTGTAACCTACAGGTGTTTAACTGACCAGTGCATTGTAACCTGATTAACTGACCAGTGCATTGTAACCTACAGGTGTTTAACTCACCAATGCATTGTAACCTGATTAACTGACCAATACATTGTAACCTGGAGGTGTTTTGTACATATATGTATTGCTTTTATCGTTGAGTTTAAATCTATCTGAGAGGATTGATATCGGTTTGGATTATCATGACTTAATATTCATATTATTATTATTATAAAGGATGTTTATATTAATTAATAATAATATTCATATTCATATTTACTGTGTGATGTTGCTGGTTGTGACTTATAAGCTCAGAGGAGAAAGAGATTATCTGTGTTTACAAACACATTGAGATGAGATTGTAAGGATCAAACGTAGCACATCTCCACACGTTTAGAGCTTGTAGATCTGGTGTGAAGCGACACGTTTAGAGCTTGTAGATCTGGTGTGAAGCGACACGTTTAGAGCTTGTAGATCTGATACTTTTTTAATTTGAACCCTGAAAAGTAACGGTTTTGGACACAATGGGTTTCCACCTGACAGATGAATATTCTATAGGGTTAGGGTTAGCCCTAACCCTAACCCTAACCCTAACCCTAACCCTGACACAATGGGTTTCCACCTGACAGATGAATATTCTATAGTTTTACACCTTATTGTTATTTTTTAACTTATCTAAGTTATGTTCTATACAAATATTGTACGTTTACAAACATTAATACATTTTTTTTAAGTTAATGTTTTTGGGCTTTTATGCCTTTATTGATAGGACAGTAGACTGACAGCTCTTTATTGATAGGACAGTAGACTGACAAGCTCTTTATTGATAGGACAGTAGACTGACAGGAAATGGGGGAGAGCCCATCTCTCCCCCATTTCCTGTCAGTCTACTGTCCTATCAAGTGACACCAGCAAAGGTAAATCGGGAATCGAACCAGCGACATACGTGGTATTTTACTAAATGGAGGTATAGTTCTATATTTATTTAGATGCTTCTTACCCTGAGCAATACAACAAGACTTTACTGTTTCTATTATGAATGATAACTCCTATCATAACACGTACTACAGTATTATGCTTATTATTATTATTGTGTACAGTTAGTAGCCTATAGGCATGTGTTGAAATGCTGTTGTAGCAATAAATGTCTTTTCCATACAACCGGTCAAAGCTTTTCTTATATTCTGCTGGGTAAAACATGGAATCTGCTAGAGAAATAAAACCTAGAAGATAATTGCGACCGTCAGGGAGCAGTTTACTATGAAAACCTCCACCGGCCGTCCGTCGGTCACACGTGCGGTCGACCGCACGTCACACGTGCGGTCGACGTGTGACGCATCACTCTGACATCACAGAGTCCACAGCTGATGATGTGGCGTGATGTCATACAGTCCACAGCTGATGATGTGGCGTGATGTCATACAATACACAAACAAGCCCTATATAAAGGGGCAATTCTCACCAGGGAAGAGCAGACTTTGTGTGATTGCGACCGTAAGGTCGCAGTATAGTTGCGACCGTAAGGTCGCAGTTTAGTATGAAAACCTCCACCGGCCGTCCGTCGGTCACACGTGCGGTCGACCGCACGTCACACGTGCGGTCGACGTGTGATGAGGTCACGATGAGTCATCTATGCCCAAATATAGATTTCTAGGTCAGATGGCCCATAGAGTTTGTGATGTCAAACCTAGCAACCCAATATAAACAAACCTGATGTCAGACCTGAAGTATCCTTTTATACCCATATATGGAGATACAGAGATCTCCATATATGGGCATATTAGAAAGCCCATATATGGGCATATACGGATGACATCAGGGATATCCATATATGGGCATAAAAGGGACAAGGACTTACAGTTAAGAGATCTCCATATATGGGCATAAAGGGACAAGGACTGTTACAGTAGATATAGAGATGTCCATATATGGGCATAAATGAACAAGGACTGACAAACACTGAGATCTCCATATAACCTATGGGAATATAAGGGACGAGGACTGTCAGCTTGTAGACCTATTTTCTAAATATTGTTGTACATTAAAAACTTGAAATGGGTCGTTCTGCATAGTACTTGGGATTTGTTGATGTAAATGTTCACATAGAGTGTAATAATTGGTAAAACAAACTTTTGGCCTATTTGTGGAGATAAGCGACCAACGGTCGCTTATCTCCCGATTAGGGAGTCTTACTGGTATATAGATATATAGATGAATATCACCTAGTAGATTATTGCGACCGTAAGGTCGCAGTTTAGTATGAAAACCTCCACCGGCCGTCCGTCGGTCACACGTGCGGTCGACCGCACGTCACACGTGCGGTCGACGTGTGATGAGGTCACGATGAGTCATCTATGCCCAAATATAGATTTCTAGGTCAGATGGCCCATAGAGTTTGTGATGTCAAACCTAGCAACCCAATATAAACAAACCTGATGTCAGACCTGAAGTATCCTTTTATACCCATATATGGAGATACAGAGATCTCCATATATGGGCATATTAGAAAGCCCATATATGGGCATATACGGATGACATCAGGGATATCCATATATGGGCATAAAAGGGACAAGGGCTTACAGTTAAGAGATCTCCATATATGGGCATATCAGAAAGCCCATATATGTTCATATACTGATGACATCAGGAATATCCATATATGGGCATAAAAGGGACAAGGACTTACAGTTAAGAGATCTCCATATATGGGCATAAAGGGACAAGGACTGTTACAGTAGATATAGAGATGTCCATATATGGGCATAAATGAACAAGGACTGACAAACACTGAGATCTCCATATAACCTATGGGAATATAAGGGACGAGGACTGTCAGCTTGTAGACCTATTTTCTAAATATTGTTGTACATTAAAAACTTGAAATGGGTCGTTCTGCATAGTACTTGGGATTTGTTGATGTAAATGTTCACATAGAGTGTAATAATTGGTAAAACAAACTTTTGGCCTATTTGTGGAGATAAGCGACCAACGGTCGCTTATCTCCCGATTAGGGAGTCTTACTGGTACATATATATATATATATATATATATAGATAGATAGATAGATAGATAGATAGATGAATATAACCCAGAAGACTAGAAAAGAAAATTTCTAAGAAATTTTAAGTGTGCCTGCAGCTCGCTAAGTCTGTGCAACCTTGTGTAGCGGTTGGTGTTAGTGTTTCGTTTTGAGAGGGTCGTTCCCCCTGAAAAACACGTTTTGGCATGAAACGGTTACGTTTTGCGCGTTTGTGGTGCCCCCTATAGTTCGAAAAAAAATAATAAAAAATAAAAAATATTGAATGTGAGTTTTTGCGATTCCCATTATAAGCAATGGGTAAAATTAATTCACTAATAAATTAATATCAATTAAACGATACAACTTTTCTCTTAGAAAAGTAATAGCACCCCATTCCCGGCCGAGCCGCACGTTTTGATGTATATATTGCGGCGGTGGCGTAAATCGTGCGGCAGTTATTACGTGCCGAAATTTGCAAGGAACTTAATTACTTAAGTATGGCGGATTACAACTAGAAAATGTGCAATTTGGGAAATTGCGAGTGTGGTTGCCCGGCGCCCCCTATGGGTCGAAATGGAAATGCTTTTGGGGATTTGTTGAGTATACCACCCCCGACTAGTGGTTAAAATGTGGTGTTGACTGGATGTTTCGTTCCGGATTTATGGCTATTTTTTGCGAAACGGGCCCCTCCCGCTAACTTTGGAAGGCTGTTACGGAGGAACGGTATGGACTATGGAAATTTCGCTTGAATATGTTCATCGCATGGGTCCAGAGATCATGTGTACCGATTTTTTGTGTCATTTGGAGAAAATATGTAGGAAAAGGAGCAAAAAGTGTGTTTTGAAGAAAATTGAAAATGGCGGAAAATCTATCCTGACGCAAATGGGCGTGGCCTATATGAGGAGATGCGTCATGACCCAAGGAATCCAGGGAAAAAGGAATTTTAATTTTCCGACCTACGGTTCAAGAGTTACAGGACAAAACGTAAAGTGGGCTGTTATAGCGCCACCATGTGGCCGAATGATGTAATTATTTTTCAGTTAATCCTTGCCTGCATTATGAACCTCCTCTCCAAGTTTTGAAACTGTAGCCCCAATGGTTTGTGAGAGAAAAATAATTCAATGTGAGTTTTTGTGATTCCCATTATAAGTCAATGGGAAAAATTAATTCACTAATAAATTAATATCAATTAAACGATACAACTTTTCTCTTAGAAAAGTAATAGCACACGATTCCCGATTAAGCCGGTCGATTTGACATATGGCGCGAGTGTGTGGCGCAAAAACTGTGGGAGGAGATTCGCGGCAAACTTTTGGTTACACTAGTCAAGAATAATAATAAAGTTACCCTAGAACTATAGTGTGTTGCCCTGTTAGGGCAACCACACTAATAAGTGTTTTGCCATTGCATGGCAGGCACACTTAATAATTGCGACCGTAGGTCGCAGTTTAGTTGCGACCGTCAGGGAGCAGTTTACTATGAAAACCTCCACCGGCCGTCCGTCGGTCGGTCGGTCGGTCGGTCGGTCGGTCGGTCGGTCGGTCGGTCGGTCGGTCGGTCACACGTCACACGTCACACCTTTGCCCTGCTCATATCTCCGCAATCACACTGCTAGCTTCGCTGCTGGTGATGTCACTAGCTATGATGTCACTGTGACTGTGCACCATGCCCAAATTTGGAGATCATGTGTGGCAAAATATCAACAAACGAGTGAAAGGCCTTTATCAAGTAACCATAGCAACTAAAAATCAACAAATTGTGCAAAGTGAAATATCTTTATCTGGTAACCATAGAAACCAAAATAATCAACAAATATGAGTATTTGTCCCCTTGTAGTATGTCACTAATTTGAAATATGTGGGAATGGCTGACACAGAACTCCATATTTGGACATAGAAGTGACAGACAGATGATATCTCCATATATGGGCATAAAAGGGCATGGCTGATGATATCTCCATATATGGGCAATTGGGCATAAAAGTCGCAATGAGTAGTATCATATATGTCTCTATATATGGAGTTATATGTTGTTCGTGTCCAAATATGGGACTTGTGAGGTCAGACTTAGTGAGATTCGTCGGTTATCTCCATATATGGAGGGATGTGTTGGTTATCTCCATATCTGGAGATTCAACCTTCAACGATTTTGACATCTTGTTACTAATCTGTCGGTAGATAATGCCGGTCTTATATAAGGGTCATTTGTGTACGGTGTGATGTCATACTGCCAGCATGACTCACACCATCCTTCCTAGACGATTTTGACATATTGTTTGTGGAGATAAGCGACCAACGGTCGCTTATCTCCCGATTAGGGAGTCTTACTGGTATCAAAACCTCCACCGGCCGTCCGTCCGTCCGTCCGTCGGTCGGTCGGTCGGTCGGTCGGTCGGTCACACGTCACACCTTTGCCCTGCTCATATCTCCGCATCAGTATGACATCACACTGCTGACATAGTGTGATGTCATACTGATGCTGTTGGTTTCTGCACTGATCATTTATACAATTCAGCTGTGTTTGCTTGTGTCATCATGATGAGGTCATAAATCAGCCATGCCCAAATATAGATTTTACGGGTTTACATGCTTACTCAGTTATTCGTTATGTGAAAGTCCTATGACGTCTATGATATCTGACATCATCATACATACAATCCCCTTTATGCCCATAAATGGAGATCCCCTCTGTAGAACCAGCCACTGACATCACTGTAATGTCAGGGGAACCAAATCCCTTTTATGCCCATATATGGAGATCCCTGTGATGCCAGGGGAACCAAATCCCTTTTATGCCCATATATGGAGATATGGAGATCCCTGTGTTGCCAGGGTAACCAAATCCATTTTATGCCCATATATGGAGATCCCTGTGATGCCAGGGGAACCAAATCCCTTTTACGCCCATATATGGAGATCCCTTATGTCATCAATATTAAGCCCATATCTGTGAATATCTATGGGTACCAGATGTCTCCATATATGGTTAAATGGTCCGATATACATCACTGGCCAGAAGACCAAGAAATGGTGCAACCTCGCCCTTTGCTTTTCTCCCTTAGGCATCTTACTGGTAGGTAGTTTAATGAGGAATGCAGTATGGTGGTAGGTAGGTAGTTATGGCCTTTGATGTAAGATTTTCACTTTCTAGGATAACTATATTTGCTATTCCCAGATGATGCCCTTTTAGGGTACCCCTCATGCCCATATATGGAGATCCCCAGGCTTTACTAATTAACATAAGTTTTATGCCCATATATGGAGATCATTGTCCCAATGTCATCAGATATATGGGCATAAATGGACACGTCAGGTTGCGACCTGACGTATCCAGATGTGTGAAGTGTTTTATTCCAAATGTGGCACCCCACAGACATATTTCCAGAAACAAAATCCCTTTCATGCCCATATATGGAGATTTCTGATGTCATCAATCCCAGGCCCTGTAAAAAAACATGGTTGCTATGGTAAACAGTTGGTTGCTAGGGTAAACAGTTGGTTGCCAGGGTAAGAAAACATGGTTGCTATGGTAAACAATTGGTTGCTAGGGTAAACAGTTGGTTGCTAGGGTAAAAAAAACATGGTTGCTGTGGTTAACAGTTGGTTGCTAGGGTAAACAGTTGGTTGCTAAGGTAAAAAACATGGTTGCTATGGTAAACAGTTGGTTAGTAGGGTAAACCTTCAATGATTTTGACATCTTGTTACTAATCTGTCGGTAGATAATGCCGGTCTTATATAAGGGTCATTTGTGTACGGTGTGATGCAGTGGCGGTTGGTACCTATATTGCGCCCTGGGCGAGGTAGTATAGCGCCGCCCTATGCCCGCGCAAAGCGCGGCCAGAAAAATCTTTTTTTTTTTTTTTTTTTATAAAAAAAAAAATATTAATTTTATTAAAGTTAAAAGCGGTTCGGTTCTACACGGCGGCAGAACCATTTTGGGCTTAATATAATAGGGTTTATAAAAGCATGATCTGACTGTCTTAGTCTTCTTACCTTGGGCTGGGACTTGGTTCTTTCACAGTCACGCACAGTGAGACAAGACTATAGAGTTCCTATATCCTGGCTGATAGAGCCTGAGCCTCTGAGGTCTGTGTTTTGTAGAGTAAAGTCGGGAACAAAAATGATCCTCTCCATGTGATGTTTCAGGGCAAGCAGCAGACTGACTCCCAGTGCCATACAGTATATTATGTTGTAAACCTAAGGTTACCTTTGTAGAGGGAGTATTTCGTGACGTCCTGTGTTATTCCTCTGAGCTGGAACTGGGCTTCAATGTGTTGAAACCACGGCCGTGGGTTATGCTGCCAAAAGTCTGGCAACTTGACGGTAGCGGCGTAGATGTTGGCATTAACGTTAGCCATATCGTTAGCACCGACGTTCGGTGCGGGCGCTGCGGGAATGTTAACGCCGGCGACGTTGTCTTCGTTGTCGGACATGTCGTATTCACTCACGGGGTCACCAGTGTAGAGTTAGGGAACAGCGAGACAGTAGACGTAGGTGCAGTCGAGGTAGTTTACTTAACTCCACATAAACTTGTATCACGTACATACACGGTGTGCATCAAGCTAGCAGCACAACAACAACAACACATCACCCGGAAACGGAAGCCCCAAGACTAACTAACCCCCCAGCCCTTAAAGGCACAGTACTCCTGTGTCTCTCACAGTCTGTATATGTGGGTCACCACACCTTTATCTTACCACCAGGGGGTGTTGTTGTATTCGGTCTGGTCTAAACAGACAAGGAGTGTTTGCAGGGCCGTCACCCTACTTTTTTTTCTTTTTCTTCTTCATGCGCCCCGCAAAGTGGCGCCCTGGGCAATCGCCCCGCTAGCACCCCCTTGGGGCCGCCTCTGGTGTGATGTCATACTGATGTCAGCAGTGTGACAGGAGATAAGCGACCAACGGTCGCTTATCTCCCGATTAGGGAGTCTTACTGGTAACTAACCAAAAGTGAGTATTATTAAAGGACCTACACCATGCAGTGATGTTAATAGGTTTTTAATGTAATGAGTCCCGGGACCCAAGAGGGGTCTTTCGGATGAGTCCCAGGGATATTTTATGGGTCCCACAAAAATTCAACGCGTCATGTCATTTTTGACAAAGTGCAGCATTTAACTTGAATTGGTTATTATATGGTTATGTTCATGTTACGTAGAAATGTGTATGAAAGAAATTAACCACAATTCCAAATCTTACAATTTGGAATTGTAAGATTATTTTATCGAAAAATAAAAACATATATTTTCTTTATTTTTCAAAAAAGGTTTTAATCGTTCAAAACGTTATAAGCGTTAATGTTTTCCATATGTGAGAGGACCGTGTGTGTGTGTGTGTGTGTGTGTGTGTGTGTGTGTGTGTGTGTGTGTGTGTGTGTGTGTGTGTGTGTGTGTGTCGGAGACGAGTGCATGCCTGTGTTGTGCATTAACATGCATGCGGCGCTAGTCAGGTCCGCGGACTACTGATTGAGAAACACTGCTGGAACGGGCTGATGCGAGCGTCATAGCAGTGCGCGAATGCGCGTTGACTTGCCTGACTGTATCAACTCTATGGACTGGATGCTTTTGTTTACCTCCTGCCTCTGCATGCATGCTTGACACGAAAAGCTCGCTTGTTAATGGCAGCGTCGCCGTCGTGTGCGATGATCGCAAAATACACGTTAATGCGACACCACCGTGGACGCGGTCGGGGAGAGAGCGAGGCAGACACTGCTCCACATTTAATACACTAACACTAGCCTTAGCTACACTAGCCTGGGGTGCGCTAGCCTGAGCGCCCCCACTACGTTCCATGGACTCTGTAAAACTCCGCTTCTAGTCTCTAAAGAACAGACTCCATGCTAACGCAAGGAAGAGCAATTATTTATTATAAATATTATCAGGGCTTTGATGCAAGTTCTGATGGGTGCAGCTGCATAAAGTGTTGCTTGCTTGTTGTGTCGCTGCAGTGTAGAGACGTCATATTTCAGCGCTGTGCCTTGCACACGTTCTGTGGGGGAACCCTTTTCGGTGTATCACCAAACATGCTGTGCCACTATGGTCAGAGAGCGGCCCGGTGCTACGCTAAAACTCAGGCACCCATTGAATTCTGTGACCATCTACGGTCGCCCAAAATGGCATCGGTGGACGATAGAACGCACTGTCGTTAGTTCTATCGTCTGTTTTAAGACCTTCTACGCGGATTTCATTTGTGTTAACATAGCATTAAGTAGCATGCCTTCACCCATGAACAATGGTGGCGTCTGGACTTTTTAAAATATATTTTTTTCGCGACGTGGTAAATTATTTTAACGTGGATGCGTCCATGGGACCCAAGGACACTGACGTGAATGCGTCTTTAGGCAACGTGAATGCGTCAGAGACGCGTGACGCGCACGTATTGACGTCACTGCCATGAATTTTCACTTTTTCTATTTTAAAACCTTTTTTTGGGGTCCCACTGGCACCTTCTATCCTCACAAAGTCCTATTTCTGACCGTTGTGTCTTTCTCTGGTTTTGGGAAGACAGAGATGAAAAGCTTTCCACGGGTTCTCAGAACAGTGCTGTTCTGAGAGTTGATCGGTGTGACGTCACACGGATTCCCGTTTTTTTTTTCAGAGACAAAAAAAAAAAAATTCAAAACATTTTTTTTTTCAAATTTTTTTTTTCAAAACATTTTTTTTTCAAAAAAAAATTTTTTCAAAACATTTTTTTTTTCAATTTTTTTTTTTCAAAACATTTTTTTTTCAAAACATTTTTTTCAAAAAACTTTTTTTTCAAAAAACCTTTTTTTTTCAAAAACCTTTTTTTTCCAAAAACCTTTTTTTTCCAAAAACTTTTTTAACTTTTTTTTTCAAAAACTTTTTTTTTTCAAAAAACTTTTTTTTTCAAAAAACTTTTCTTTTTTTTCTCAAACATTTTTTTTCAAAACATTTTTTTTTTTTTTCCTTTTTTTTTTATACATAAATACAATGCAGGTGGGGTTGATTGTCTAATGTAGATTAACTTTCTGTAATGTCTGGTCTAGCAACGGTCCCCCTGTGTCATTTGACAGTAGGCCTACATACAACATAGGCCTACAGTAGGCTATAATCAAAGCTGCAACATTATCCTATTTTTGTATTGGCCCAATATTAACATTATTTGTTGTCAACGTGGGGTCCGGGGAGGAGTGAAGAGGAGGGGAGGGGGGAGGGGTGGAAAAACCCCACTAGATGCGCCCCTGAGCAAACAGAGGCCGTTTTGGTATTGCAGCTGGAGAGCCTCATTATAGTAGAGCTAGAACAAACAAAAAGAATGGTCAGAGTGTTTGTTGAGGGTTAAAACCTGCCTCATTCACACTACAGATATATAGTTGAACGTTTTGCTTGGTAATTCAATGTAATCTCAATGGAAACCAGCTTTAAAGCTTTCAAAGCTTTGTTCTTTCTGTGTGCTGCATCTTTAAAGCTGGTTTCCATTGAGATTACATTGAATTACCAAGCTAAACGTTCAACTATATATCTGTAGTGTGAATGAGGCATAAGACTCAATTTTGAGCATATATTTATACAAAAATATATAGTTTTAAAAGCATGGTGTAGGCCCTTTAAGTTCATCAGTCTGAACCTTTTAAGTATCATTATTGGACACTAGGTGGCAGGCTATACACGCCCAACACAGAGTGTGTGTGTGTGTGTGTGTGTGTGTGTGTGTGTGTGTGTGTGTGTGTGTGTGTGTGTGTGTGTGTGTGTGTGTGTGTGTGTGTGTGTGTGTGTGTGTGTGTGTGTGTGTGTGTTTTAGTCCCACAGGTGCAATGATTAGGAAACACACCCTTATTTCTTTTTTTACCAGAAACACTCAGATGACATGTGTCAACAGGTTGGAGACGCAGACACACAGAGACATGCTTGTGACACATCATCAGAGAAGCACAGCTACATAAACATCTGTCTGCCTTCAGCTTTATGTTATTGACCTGCCTACCAAGACTGACACAGACTGACACTACAGACAGACAGACAGACAGACAGACAGACAGACAGACAGACAGACAGACAGACAGACAGACAGACAGACAGACAGACAGACAGACAGACAGACACACAGACAGACTGACAGCTCTATGCTCAGCAGTTGGCCTCTTATATCATATAAATGTATTTTATGGAGTCTGACTTTAACTTCAGATAAATGCAAATGTCAGAATGGATAAAACACTTCTAGGATAGTCTGGATCCAAGGATAGTAGATCTCCATCTATCCATTAATTACTGATCCTTAGTGAACTGTTATTGGCTGAGAGAGAGAGAGAGAGAGAGAGAGAGAGAGAGAGAGAGAGAGAGAGAGAGAGAGAGAGAGAGAGAGAGAGAGAGAGAGAGAGGGAGGGAGGGAGGGAGGGAGGGAGGAAGGGGGGGGGGAGTTAGTGACACTTCATCATTCTATTGTTGATGTCCTGATCGAGTGCCAGCCAGACAGACTGACAGACAGACTGATAACTACATGCAACTCATTCTGCTGTGGACAAGACTTTATTATCATTACTGCTGGTGAGTGAATGACTTTTAACACCTTCTTCTAAACTGTTCATCTGTGAAGATATTGTCTGTCTATAATATGAACTTCTGTTATTGTCTCTATAGATGAACTATGATATCATACTGTCTATATTAACTTATTATATTGTCTCTATAGATGAACTATGATATCATACTGTCTATATTAACTTATTATATTGTCTCTATAGATGAACTATGATATCATACTGTCTATATTAACTTATTATATTGTCTCTATAGATGAACTATGATATCATACTGTCTATATTAACTTATTATATTGTCTCTATAGATGAACTATGATATCATACTGTCTATATTAACTTACTATATTGTCTCTATAGATGAACTATGATATCATACTGTCTATCTATCGGCTATTTGGACATTATGTAGCCCAGTTGATGTTATACAGTTGAGGACTGATTCCTCTACAAGTTACAACTAGTAAACTTAAGCTAAAAGATTCCATTTGGAACACAAAGACCGTTCCCTTTCTTTCTTTCTTTATTTATTTATTTATTTATTTATTTTATTTTTTATTTCTTTCTTTCTTTTACAAAAAAAAGAAAATGTAATGAATGAGAAAACATAATATGGAGATATGAGGTTTCTTCCAGACGGAGTCAATAATCTATCATTCTCCTCATTATTGTCTTTATGAGTGGAAATATTAATATATTAATTGATAATCTACATATTGTCTTAATTAATAGATTCATTGAGATGATTTATAATAAGGGGACTCATACTCATTATATACTGTAGAGTCATTGAGTGGATATAATATATTATACAGTATTATATACTGTATGATATATATCATACATATGTAGATTCATGAAGAGAGGATATATTATGAGTGGATACATATCATACATATAGGCTATAATCATTGAGAGGATATATTATGAGTGGATACATATCATATAGGCTATAATCATTGAGAGGATATATTATGAGTGGATACATTACATATCATATATACTGTAGAGTCAGAGAGATGATATATTACGTGTATATTAAATATACATTTATACTGTAGAGTGATTGAGGAATGAGGATACATACATATAGAGTACATACTGTATATAGTACTGTAGAGTGATTGAGGAGAGGATATATATCATATACTGTAGAGTGATATTGAGGAATGAGGATATATATCATACATACTGTATATAGTACTGTAGAGTGATTGAGGAGATGATATATTTATACTGTAGAGTGATTGAGGAGATGATATATATCATACATTTATACTGTAGAGTGATTGAGGAATGAGGATACATACATATAGAGTACATACTGTATATAGTACTGTAGAGTGATTGAGGAGATGATATATTTATACTGTAGAGTGATTGAGGAGATGATATATATCATACATTTATACTGTAGAGTGATTGAGGAATGAGGATACATATACAGTACATACTGTATATAGTACTGTAGAGTGATTGAGGAGATGATATATTTATACTGTAGAGTGATTGAGGAGATGATATATATCATACATTTATACTGTAGAGTGATTGAGGAATGAGGATACATATACAGTACATACTGTATATAGTACTGTAGAGTGATTGAGGAGAGGATATATATCATATACTGTAGAGTGATATTGAGGAATGAGGATATATATCATACATACTGTACATACTGTTTATACTGTAGAGTGATTGAGGAGAGGCAGTCATTCAGGATGGACTTTTAAAGAGTTTTATTGTCTGATGGAACAATAATGTGTTCTGTTTACTTTCTGCTCTGTTGTACCATGAAGTGTGTGTGTGTGTGTGTGTGTGTGTGTGTGTGTGTGTGTGTGTGTGTGTGTGTGTGTGTGTGTGTGTGTGTGTGTGTGTGTGTGTGTGTGTGTGACACTGCGTGTGCGCGCGCGTGTGTGTGTTTCCACTCAACATAAAGTAGTTGATGATGTCATCACTGGAGCAGTGAGGTGTCATCCTCCACTTGACTGTTGTGTAAACACACACACACACGCACGCACGCACGCACGCACACGCAGACATACATTCACAAAACACTGATGACAGTGCAGTCAATGAAGCTATCTACTGTATGACATTTAATCTGCTACATACTGTAGGTCAGCTAAGGGGTCCCTGGTTCATCTCTCTCTCTAAGGGGTCCCTGCTTCATCTCTCTAAGGGGTCCCTGCTTCATCTCTCTAAGGGGTCCCTGCTTCATGACTCTCTCAGCTAAGGGGTCCCTGCTTCATCTCTCTCTCAGGGGGTCCCTGCTTCATCTCTCTAAGGGGTCCCTGCTTCATCTCTCTCAGCTAAGGGGTCCCTGCTTCATCTCTCTCTCAGGGGGTCCCTGCTTCATCTCTCTAAGGGGTCCCTGCTTCATCTCTCTCAGCTAAGGGGTCCCTGCTTCATCTCTCTCTCAGGGGGTCCCAGGATGAGCGTGTCTCCAGACCCCAGGCTCCAGATTGGGAACCCAGACAGCGGCTTTGGGGTGAAGGTCAGGGTCCAGGGCATCAAAGGTCACTCCTTCGTGGTGATGAACAACGGTGGACAGCAGGAGCACAGGGACTGGCCGGTGGTCCCCAGGGACCCCAGGGACCAGCCGGTGGTCCGGTCAGCAGGAGGGCAGCAGGACCCCAGGGACCTGCCGGTGGTCCGGTCAGCAGCAGGAGGACAGCAGGAGCACAGGGACCGGCTGGTGAGCCAGTCAGCAGACCCTCCTGATTACCCCTGTGAGTTCCACTTCCAGAGACACCCAGAGATCCTCAGACCGTTAACCCTTCACCCGCAGAGCAACAGCCTGGCTCTGCTGGATGGCAGCCAGCAGACTGGCAGGGAGGAGGGGCCTCTGCCCGCTCAGGGAGGGGCAGCGGAAGGTGACACCCAGGACCAAGAACATGTTTCAGGTACTGTACTGAGTTAGCCTGGTAAATAAACCAGACTGCACAACACCACCCCCTGTTGGTAGTGGTGGTGTTGTGGTCTGGCCCTTCACATTAAATAAGCTTTTTCCACCAGCCCTCAGAGAGGGCGAGCCAATCAGGGCTGTAGGCTTGGGGCACGTGGTGGGTGGTGGCCTGGTTCAAAACCATTCAGCCAATCAGGCGAGTCTGTGTGTATTCAAACACATTCCCCCCTCCACTCTTATTACAGACATCAAAAATATTGTAGTCTTTGATGCTTTCAGTGACTAACAAGCTATTGACACTTGTATGGCTCAATCAATTACAGCAGCTCACAAGCCCTTTGAAGTTCAGAGGGAGCAATTGAGAGCAAGTCAACTTAACATTTTTTTAAACCACCCCTTGGAAATGAAAACTCTGCTCCCGAGGCCAGACTAATATCAAACACGCAGTGAGGAATTAGTATGAGCAACGCCAGGCTAGTACTGAGTCACAATCATTAAAAGGATCCCTGACTAGTAAGCCTTAATATGTTATAATAACCCTCTTTAACCAAAATTGAATCAGGAATTCACAATATCAGTTCATAACAGATACTCTGCTCTTATTGATAGGGTTGCCACCCGTTCCGTATAATACGGAATCGTTCCGTATTGGACAATTAAAAGATGCGTTCCGTATTGAACCAATACGGAACGCGGTTTGTTCCGTATTTAACCAAATGCCCCATAAAGGTCTGTCACACAAACCTCAACACAGAATTTAACAATAATGAATGAAATAAAACACAGGAAAAGACAGCAAAAGGAGGGAGAGGGTGAGGCGGCTCGCCTCGCAGTCGCTCTCTCCTCTCCTCTCCTCTCCTCTCCTCTCGCTAGCCCGGCCGGCCCCTGTCTGCATTATGCACTGCATGTCGCTGTCAATCACCGTTGCCTAGTTACAGTCAGCGCACACCGCGCGCTTTAAAAATGTCGTCTGAAGACAATTATACTCCACCGCCTCAAAAAAGGACAGACGCCTACAAAGGTACAGACGCGAGTGGGAAGAAACAAACCCGTGGCTTGACAGCGTCAGTGAAGGTTGCTTGCCAAGCAACCTAGCCTACAGTAGCCTTGCGTAGCCAGGCTTACTCATCTCCGAAGAGAAAAGAGCCTACAGTGTGTGGAGAAAAATAACATGCAGTTGCCAGGTCTGATAATATAAGCCATGTTGGGCTAGGTTGGAAGAAATTCCATGCAGTGTTGCCAAATCTGACTATTATAAGTATTTTGGGCTCTTATTTCTGTAAAGTTGCTCAGGTGAAGCCTATAGTGAAGCCTATTCAGCCTAAAGTAAAACATTTATAATCTTCGTTGCTAATAAAGCACTTTAAACTTTAAGTATATGACTTAATGGTTTCTTGACTACCTTCTCTTTACTGACCACCAAGTGACCCAATACAAGAGCCAGGTTCAAATCATTCATTGCTTTATTTCATACAAAATTAACTTATTCATATTTTAGAAACAATTGGCCACTTCAAACTGCAAAACAATATAGGTTATACCATGTTGTGTGTTATAGTTATAACTATTCTATGCATTTCATGGGTTTGGGACTGCATTTTTTCGCCGGCCGGCGGCTGTGCCACGCGCACGGAACGCACGCACCGCGTGCCCAGAAGAGGTGTTCCTTATTTCAATTTCTGAAAGGTGGCAACCCTACTTATTGACCAACTGGACGACCCAACTGACATCAGTATGACAAGCTTGTTGATGCAACCCGGGAAATTGCCCTCGACAGCCTTCCTAGAAAGAAGAAAAAGTCACTTCTGATCTCCAGCAGTAAAGTAGTGGATGCAAGAAGGGTAGTGAAGAGTGTTGCTGACCCTCATAGACCTCGTCCCACAAGGGGCTCTGAAGCCAGACTTGAGGCTGCCAAGTCTGCTCTTAAAGATGCCTGTACCAGAGAGCTTGAAGAACAGCTCATTTCACCAGAGAGCTTGAAGAACAGCTCATTTCACCAGAGAGCTTGAAGAACAGCTCATCTCCAAAACCAAGAAACTGGAAAGGGCTCACATTGGGAGACGACATGGTGCAGCATGGGAAGCTCTAAGGGAGATAACAAACAAAAAGGCCTCACCAACTATAAAGATCAAAGGAGACACAACTCAAGAAAGACTGGACAAATGGTTCGATCTGATGGAATAAATTATTAATAAAGTTAAATAAATATGGATATGGATAAATTCCATAACCAAAATAAGATAGATACAAGCCAAAGGACTACATCATAAATTGCTGTATTTGAAGAGAGGTTCAAGGTTCAAGGTTCAAGGTTTACTTTATTTTGTGTCCGAGGAGAAATTTGTCTTGGACACATGGACAGTCCAGCAGCATACAAAAAACACGAATACAAAACACAGTACAGTACAGTACACAGCAACAGGGGTGCTCAGCGACATACATATACAACCATATCCCGCAAAATAATAAACACCATTAACCCATTCAGGCCGGGAACACATCCCGCCGTTTGGGAGGGGCCCACAGTACATGCACAGCATGTAGCAACATACCTGTTTTGCAGGCTAATAATTTCTGACCTAGCCCTATTCTATAGGCCAGGCCCAAATGGGCCAAACCAATACCTTCTCACCCTCCGTCTGCCCTCTGCAAGGGTTACATTGAGGAGTGAGATTGACATTGGGACAAAAGAATATTTGTACCTGTTGTACTTACAACTATGGGTCTCATACCTCCTACCTGACGGTAACAGTCTATATTCAGAATGTAGTACGTGAGATGGGTCAGACACAACCTTTTTTACCTATGTAATTGTAGACTGTTCAAAAATGGCCTGGGGGGTAATGGGGGGTGCGGACATGCTCATTATCTTCCCAGCCATTTTGACTAATCCAAAAATCTCTGATTTATACTTAACCGTCAGGTTTCCAAACCAGCTTGTGATACCATACCGTATGACTGACTCAATGCTGGCTCTGTAAAAGATCAACATAATGTTTCTACATACACCAAATAGTCTTAGCCTCCGGAGAAAATGAAGGCGCTGGTGTATTTTCGCACACATACCCGTAACATGACTGTGCCAGCTCATTTTGGAATCAATAAGTACTCCTAAATATTTATAGGAGTCAACCTGGTTGATGTCCTGGCCGTTTATGGAGATTGTGGTGTAGTCGCCTACAGACCTTGGATCCACCACTATCTCCTGTGTCTTTTTCACATTAATCTGTAAGTGGTGTTCACCACACCATCTTACAAACCTGTCCACTCCAGTTGTATGGCTACTGATGTTATCTTCGCTTGTGAGTAGACTGACAATAACCGTGTCATCTGAGAATTTTATGACACGCTGATTGGGTTGTGAGCTGACACAATCATTTGTGTATAAAGTAAACAAGAGGGACGAGCTAACAGTCCCCTGAGGGGCCCCTGTACTGCTCACTGCCCTATCAGAGAGGACAGACAAGTCAGACAAGGAGACAAACAGCTGAGCATACCATCCTGGTGGTAGCTTTGCTAATTCTCTCTCTCTTCCAAAATAGAAGTTAAGTATTCAGTATATAAAGAGTACAGATTATGACAGTAAGATCTTCGTGGGACTCATTGATTCGTTCCCAGATCATAACAAGGAAGACAGTGACACGTAGTGTTGGTAACTTTCCACTAGTGACATACAGTATTATCATGATTTCGACCTGTAATCTTTAGCCTGAACTTACAGTATACGACCAAAATATGGTCTCCTATACTGTAAGTTCAGTTCATAATATAACCTTATATGGTCATATGAGCCTCATACACAAATCATAGAATTATGTATCATAATTCATATCTATCACGATCATTTCAGCACTCTTCTTGGAAGTCCTGACCAACAATTGGCTGACTTGAATGACCCTTTCTACTATAGAAGGGTGAGTGACAAGCTACCCATTGATACCAACCTGTTTACCATGGGAGAACTCCAATCAGTCCTGAAAAACCTGAACAAGGCAAAAAAGCCAGGACCCGATAACATCCCAGCCTTCCTATGGAAGCACGAGCTCTTTCACGAACAACTGCTGGAATTCTGCAATGGAACATTCGAGGGTAACAAGCCCAAAGCATTCTCAAAGTCCTGCATTATCCCACTACCAAAGACCGGTGATCTACAACAACCAAACAACTACAGAGGCATCACGTTATCAGCCATTGCCTCTAAAGTCTACAACTCTCTTCTTCTGAACAGGATCACTCCTCACCTTGACCCGATTCTCAGAAGAAACCAAAATGGGTTCCGGAAGAAAAGATCCACTCTTCCTCAGATTCTCGCAATAAGGCGAATCATTGAGGAACTCAAGGTCTCAAAGAGGAGAGGTACCATCATATTTGTAGACTTTTCAAAGGCTTTCGATAGTGTTGACAGAGCAGCCATGATGCACATCCTTCATAACTACGGAGTCCCTGAGCAGATCATTAAAGCCATTGCCATCATGTACAAAAATCCCACCAGTTTCGTTCAGAGCCACGATGGCCCAACAAAAGAATTCCCGACCACAGCTGGAATTCTCCAAGGTGACACGTTTGCACCTTTCCTGTTCGTCATCGTGGTGGACTACGCTCTGAGACAATCAGTGGACAAAATCAGGGACAAAGGCCTCATGGTTGGAAGAAGATCTGGTCGTCAGAGTGAGAAATTCCTGACTGACCTCGACTATGTGGATGATGTCGCCTTGATCGCAGAGCACATAACAGTTGCACAGACTCTGCTCGTCTCATTTGAAGAAGCCGCCTCCAAAGTAGGACTGAAGTTAATCACGAAGAAAACAGAATGCATGCTTATGAATGAGGATCCCACCCACCCATGTATTACATCAATGGATGGAGCACACCGTTGAGGACTTTAAATATCTTGGTTCATATGTGGCTGACAGCAGAAAGGACTTTCTTGCCAGAAAGGGACAAGCTTGGAACGCCTGCAACAAACTCCTTAGACTAGAGTCTGGCAGTCCGGCATTTCAACCTCCACCAAGGTCTCTTTCTTCAGGGCCTGTGTTGAAAGCATCCAGCTATATGGTGCTGAAACATGGACTATGAAGAAGGAATTACAATATGGTGAACTGCCGCCAATAACAACAACCGTAGCACGTCGGAGAGCAATCTTTGCTGGTCACTGCTACCGCTCTGAGGATCAAGTAATATCAGATATCCTGCTATGGCGGCTCCCCCAATCGTTCAGAGGAACCAGGCCTCATACATATCCTGACACCATCTCCAGGGACACAGGACTTGCATTCCAAGAACTGGGAGCAGCAATGGCCGACAGGACCCGATGGAAAGACGTGGCATCTAGGATCTCGACGACAGTCGAAGGATGATGATGATTAACCAAAATATACCATTTAACTCTTTTTGTGCACAAACCGAAGAATTTCGGTTCTTTTTTTCAATCCAATACAATATTTATTTTGCTATTTTACTTACCCTGAGCTGCTGGCAGACACTGCAATGGCTCCCCCATGGGTTGAAAATATGAACTTGTTTCTCTCAAAGGAATATGTTGTAAGTGTTTTAAATGGTATATTTTGGTTAAAGAGGGTTATTAAGTATGCCTGCCATGCAGTGGCAAAACACTTATTGTAATCCGCCATACTTAAGTCAGTCAGTAAGTAAGTAAGTAAGTCATGTTCTTGCAAATTTCTGCTCGTAATAACTGCCGCACAATTTGCGCCACCCCCGCAATATATACATCAAAATGTGCGGCTCGGCCGGGAATGGTGTGCTATTACTTTTCTTTCCGATCCGCGATACGATTGCGACGTAATTCGCAAAAAACGACGCCCAAAAACCCCATTGACTTAGAATGGGGGACTCCGAAAAAAAACCCAGAAACTTTGGCGCCACATAACTCTGCCATACTTTTGCCTAGCAACGTGATTTAAACTTTAAAATGCACACACAACTTTGGTCTTTTTCCGGCCAATAGGGATGAGCTGTAATTGATTAAGCCCCGCCCCCTCTGTAACAGGAAGTGTCCTTCGCCAAACAGGAAGTGCCTCTATAACTCATGAACCGTTTGTCGTACAGACTCACGGCTGGTGTCATAATTTTTTTTTTTTCTCAAAAAGTTTTTTTTTCTCAAAATTTTTTTTTCTCAAAAAATTTTTTTTCTCAAAAGTTTTTTTTTCTCAAAAGTTTTTTTTTCTCAAAAAGTTTTTTTTTCTCAAAAATTTTTTTTTCTTAAATTTTTTTTTCTCAATTTTTTTTTTCTCAAACATTTTTTTTTCTCAATTTTTTTTTTCTCAAAAAATTTTTTTTTCTCAATTTTTTTTTTCTCAAAAACATTTTTTTTCTCAAATTTTTTTTTCTCAATTTTTTTTTTCTCAAAACATTTTTTTTCTCAAAACTTTTTTTCTCAAAAATGTTTTTTTTCTCAAAAATGTTTTTTTTCTCAAAAATGTTTTTTTTCTCAAAAATGTTTTTTTTCTCAACATTTTTTTTTTCTCAAAATAATTTTTTTTCTCAAATTTTTTTTTTCTCAAAAACCTTTTTTTTCTCAAAAAACTTTTTTTCTCAAAAAACTGTTTTTTTTCTCAAAAAACATTTTTTTTTCTCACAAAACAATTTTTTCTAAAAAAAACTCGTTAAAGTGCGACCCGTGATAACGGCCGAAAATGCGCCAAAACGCCACTAATTAGTCGAAATGGCTGTGGGTGGTGTCATATGAAGAACCATAATGTTAAAGCTTATGCAAAAAATGCTAATGTTAAAAAATGTAACGCTAATGCTAACACCAACAGCTACACAAGGTTGCACAGACTTAGCGAGCTGCAGGCACACTTAAAATTTCTTGGAAATTTTCTTTTCTAGTTATAACATATTAAGGCCTACATGGCTTACTAGTCAGGGATCCTTTTAAAGATTCACCACATTGTGCAATAATTCAGATAACTAGAAAAGAAAATTTCCAAGAAATTTTAAGTGTGCCTGCAGCTCGCTAAGTCTGTGCAACCTTGTGTAGCGGTTGGTGTTAGCATTAGCGTTACATTTTTTAACATTAGCATTTTTTGCATTAGCTTTAACATTATGGTTCTTCATATGACACCACCCACAGCCATTTCGACTAATTAGTGGCGTTTTGGCGCATTTTTGGCCGTTATCACGGGTCGCACTTTAACGACAGTTTTTTTGAGAAAAAATTGTTTTGTGAGAAAAAAATTGTTTTGTGAGAAAAAAAAAGTTTTTTGAGAAAAAAAAAGTTTTTTGAGAAAAAAAAATTTTGAGGAAAAAAAATTTTTTGAGAAAAAAAAATTTTGAGAAAAAAAATTTTGAGAAAAAAAAATTGAGAAAAAAAAACTTTGAGAAAAAAAAATTTGAGAAAAAAAAATTTGAGAAAAAGATTTTTTTGAGAAAAAAAAAGAATTATGATACCAGCCGCGAGTCTGTACGACAAACGGTTCATGACTTATAGAGGCACTTCCTGTTTGGCGAAGGACACTTCCTGTTACAGAGGGGGCGGGGCTTAATCAATTACAGCTCATCCCTATTGGCCGGAAAAAGACCAAAGTTGTGTGTGCATTTTAAAGTTTAAATCACGTTGCTAGGCAAAAGTATGGCAGAGTTATGTGGCGCCAAAGTTTCTGGTTTTTTTTCGGAGGGTTTTTGGGCGTAGTTTTTTGCGAATTACATCGCAATCGTATCGCGGATCGGAAAGAAAAAAAAATTGAGAAAAAAAAATTTAGAAAAAAAAAATTGAGAAAAAAAAAATTTGAGAAAAAAAAATTTTTTGAGAAAAAAAAAATTTGAGAAAAAAAAATTTTGAGAAAAAAAATTTGAGAAAAAAAATTTTAGAAAAAAAAAATTGAGAAAAAAAAAGAATTATGATACCAGCCGCGAGTCTGTACGACAAACGGTTCATGAGTTATAGAGGCACTTCCTGTTTGGCGAAGGACACTTCCTGTTACAATTACAGCTCATCCCTATTGGCCGGAAAAAGACCAAAGTTGTGTGTGCATTTTAAAGTTTAAATCACGTTGCTAGGCAAAAGTATGGCAGAGTTATGTGGCGCCAAGGTTTCTGGGTTTTTTTCGGAGTCCCCCATTCTAAGTCAATGGGGTTTTTGGGCGTCGTTTTTTGCGAATTACATCGCAATCGTATCGCGGATCGGAAAGAAAAGTAATAGCACACCATTCCTGGCCGAGCCGCACATTTTGATGTATATATTGCGGGGGTGGCGTAAATTGTGCGGCAGTTATTACGTGCCGAAGTTTCCCCCATTCTAAGTCAATGGGGTTTTTTGGCGTCGTTTTTTGCGAATTACGTCGCAATGGTAACGCGGATCGGAAAGAAAAGTAATAGCACACCATTCCCGGCCGAGCCGCACGTTTTGATGTATATATTGCGGCGGTGGCGTAAATCGTGCGGCAGTTATTACGAGCAGAAATTTGCAAGAACATTACTTACTGACTGACTGACTGACTGACTGACTGACTTAAGTATGGCGGATTACAATAAGTGTTCTGCTATTGCATAGCAGGCACACTTAATTAAGTGTGCCTGCCATGCAATGGCAAAACACTTATTGTAATCCGCCATACGCCATACTTAACACCTTCTAAGCCTGGCCGTACTCCCTCGGACTTCCTACTGGGTCCCATCAGCCACGCCGTCTATTCCCGGACTTTTGATATAAATTATAATAAAAAAAAAAAAAACATCGGAAATTCTTCTCTGTGTCTTTTTGGAGCGATCTGAAAGGGTTAATATGCTCTGACAGTCATTTTCTGGTGCTGGGTGTGATACTCCTAATATCCAGCAGGCCACGCCGTTGACTCACATTCTGGATGGATGGCTGGCCAGGAGGAGCCTCATCCTCTCCCCAGTGTTGAAACTCAGCAAGAAGCTCAAACAAGATGGCTGGTCTTTGTCTCTGTTCGTGGATCGCGGTTTCAATCACGTTCGGGCGCCGCTTCTCTATCGCTCCTTTCCCTGCTTCGCCGCACGTAAACGAATGGAATTGATCTCCCCTCCGCCTCGCCAAAGTAAGATCGCCGACCTCTGCAGGATGAATATGTACGCTGTGTCGAGCACTCCAGTACGTGTTGTTATCATGTGGGCTTTGTTTTTTTAAAACATGTTTGTAAATAAATGGCTTATTTCTTCGGCGCTACCTCTGTTCAGAGGGTTCTGCCGCGGCTTGCAACGTGTTAAGTAAGTACATAATGTCGCCACAAAATTTCGGCACGTAATAAGTGCCGCACGATTTACGCCACCGCCGCAATATATACATCAAAACGTGCGGCTCGGCCGGGAATGGTGTGCTATTACTTTTCTAAGAGAAAAGTTGTATCGTTTAGTTGATATTAATTTATTAGTGAATTAATTTTACCCATTGACTTATAATGGGAATCGCAAAAACTCACATTCAATATTTTTTTTCTCGCAAACCATAGGGGCTACAGTTTCAAAACTTGGAGAGGAGATTTATAATGATATCAAGGATTAAATAAAAAATAATTTTGTCAGTTGGCCTCATGGTGGCGCTATAACAGTCCACTTTACCTTTCGGCCTGTAACTCTTGAACCGTGGATCGGAAAATTAAAATTCCTTTTTCCCTGGATTCCTTGGGTCATGACGCATCTCCTCGTATAGGCCACGCCCATTTGCGTCAGGATAGATTTTCCGCCATTTTGAATTTTCTTCAAAACACACATTTTGCTCCTTTTCCTACATATTTTCTCCAAATGTCACAAAAATCGATACACACGATCTATGGACTCATGCGATAAACATATTTAAACGATATTTTGATAGTCCATACCGTTCTTCCGTAACAGGGTTCCAAAGTTAGCGGGAGGAGCCAGTTTTGTAAGAAGTAGCCATAAATCACAAACAAAACATCCAGTCAACACCAAATTTTAACCACAAGTGGGGGGCGCTATACTGAACATATACCCAAAAGCATTTCCACTTCGACCCATAGGGGGCACCACAAACGCGCAAAACGTAACCGTTTCATGCCAAAACGTGTTTTTCAGGGGGAACGACCCTCTCAAAACTAAACACTAACACCAACCGCTACACAAGGTTGCACAGACTTAGCGAGCTGCAGGCACACTTAAAATTTCTTAGAAATTTTCTTTTCTAGTCACAATTACTAGAAAAGAAAATTTCGAAGAAATTTTAAGTGTGCCTGCAGCTCGCTAAGTGTGTGCAACCTTGTATGTGTTAACATTAGCATCTTTGTTAGCATTAGCATTTGTTAGCATTAGCATGTGTTAGCATTAGCAATATGGTTTCTTGTTTTTAAGAAATAGGCTCCTCCCACAAGTTCCGCAAGGCGATTACGTTGTCCCGTCGCTCCCGAGATCGTTTGTGTTTCGTTTTGAGAGGGTCGTTCCCCCTGAAAAATGCGTTTTGGCATGAAACGGTTACGTTTTGCGCGTTTGTGGTGTTCCCTATGGGTCAAAGTGGAAATGCTTTTGGGTATATGTTCAGTATAGCGCCCCCCACTTGTTGTTAAAATTTGGTGTTGACTGGATGTTTCGTTTGTGATTTATGGCTACTTCTTACAAAACGGGCTCCTCCCGCTAAATTTGGAACCCTGTTACGGAAGAACGGTATGGACTATCAAAATATCGTTTAAATATTTTTGAATGTGAGTTTTTGCGATTCCCATTATAAGTCAATGGGTAAAATTAATTCACTAATAAATTAATATCAATTAAACGATACAACTTTTCTCTTAGAAAAGTAATAGCACACCATTCCCGGCCGAGCCGCACGTTTTGATGTATATATTGCGGTGGTGGCGTAAATTGTGCGGCAGTTATTAGCGCACCAAATTTGCAAGGAACTTAATTAATTAATTAACTAGAAAAGAAAATTTCTAAGAAATTTTAAGTGTGCCTGCAGCTCGCTAAGTCTGTGCAACCTTGTGTAGCGGTTGGTGTTAGCATTAGCATTATTAACATTAGCATTTTTTTGCATAAACTTTAACATTATTGTTCTTCATATGACACCACCCACATGTCTGTACGACAAACGGTTCACGAGAAAACAGGTCACTTCCTGTTTGGTGAGGGGCACTTCCTGTTTGGCGAAATAGGCCCCAATTAAGTTTAAGGACTCTTAATCTTGTCATTTGACGCAACCCGCGTGTCTGTATGACAAACGGTTCACGAGATCAAGGGTCACTTCCTGTTTGGTGAGGGGCACTTCCTGTTTGGCGAAATAGGCCCCAATTAAGGTCATGGACGATTAATGAATTAAAGCTGCAAGCAGCGATGACCGGGCCCTCGCAGCTCTACCCACGTCACAAGGCCAGCAGCCAATCAGAAACCAAACAGGAAGTCAGCCATTTCGACTAATTAGTGGCGTTTTGGCGCATTTTTGGCCGTTATCACGGGTCGCACTTTAACGACAGTTTTGTGAGAAAAAAAAAGTTTTTTGAGAAAAAAAAGTTTTTTGAGAAAAAAAAGTTTTTTGAGAAAAAAAAGTTTTTTGAGAAAAAAAAGTTTTTTGAGAAAAAAAAATTGAGAAAAAAAATTTTTTGAGAAAAAAAAAATTGAGAAAATAAATTTGAGAAAAAAAAAAATTGAGAAAAAAAAAATTGAGAAAAAAAAATGAGAAAAAAAAATATTTGAGAAAAAAAAATTGAGAAAAAAAATTTGAGAAAAAAAAATTGAGAAAAAAAAATTGAGAAAAAAAAAATTTTGAGAAAAAAAATTTGAGAAAAAAAAATTTGAGAAAAAAAAAATTTGAGAAAAAAAAAATCTTTGAGAAAAAAAAATTGAGGAAAAAAAAATGTATGACACCAGCCGCGAGTCTGTACGACAAACGGTTCATGAATTATAGAGGCACTTCCTGTTTGGTGAAGGGCACTTCCTGTTATAGAGGGGGCGGGGCTTAATCAATTACAGCTCATCCCTATTGGTCGGAAAAAGACCAAAGTTGTGTGAGCATTTTACATTTTAAATGACGTTGCTAGGCAAAAGTATGGCAGAGTTATTTGGCGCCAAAGTTTCTGGGTTTTTTTCGGAGTCCCCCATTCAAAGTCAATGGAGTTTTTGGGCGTCGTTTTTTGCGAATTACGTCGCAATGGTAACGCGGATCGGAAAGAAAAGTAATAGCACACCATTCCCGGCCGAGCCGCACGTTTTGATGTATATATTGCGGCGGTGGCGTAAATTGTGCGGCAGTTATTACGTGCTGAAGTTTCCCCCATTCTAAGTCAATGGGGTTTTTGGGCGTCGTTTTTTGCGAATTACGTCGCAATGGTAACGCGGATCGGAAAGAAAAGTAATAGCACACCATTCCCGGCCGAGCCGCACGTTTTGATGTATATATTGCGGCGGTGGCGTAAATTGTGCGGCAGTTATTACGTGCCGAAATTTGTGGGATCATTATCATTAAGTATGGCGGATTACAACTAGAAAATGTGCAATTTGTGAAATTGCGAGTGTGGTTGCCGCCCCGCCCCAGCGCGAGCGGCGGGTGACGCGCCTCCCTGAGAACGTTTGTGTTTCGTTTTGAGAGGGTCGTCCACCCTGAAAAACGCGTTTTGGACCGAAACGGTTACGTTTTGCATGGTTGTGGCGCCCCCTATGGGTCGAAGTGGAAATGCTTTTGGGGATTTGTTGAATATCCCACCCGCGACTTGTGGTTAAAATTTGGTGTTGACTGGATGTTTCGTTTCTGATTTATGGCTACTTCTTACAAAACGGGCTCCTCCCGCTAACTTTGGAACCCTGTTACGGAAGAACGGTATGGACTCTCGAAATATCGTTTGAATATGTTTATCGCATGAGTCCATAGATCATGTGTACCGATTTTTGTGACATTTGGAGAAAATATGTAGGAAAAGGAGCAAAAAGTGTGTTTTGAAGAAAATTCAAAATGGCGGAAAATCTATCCTGACGCAAATGGGCGTGGCCTATATGTGGAGATGCGTCATGACCCAAGGAATCCAGGGAAAAAGGAATTTTAATTTTCCGACCTACGGTTCAAGAGTTATAGGGCAAAACGTAAAGTGGGGTGTTATAGCGCCACCATGTGGCCGACTGATGTAATTATTTTTTTATTAATTCTTACAATTATTATGAATCTCCTCTCCAAGTTTTGAAACTGTAGCCCCTATGGTTTGCGAGAGAAAAATACATGAATGTGAGTTTTTGCGATTCCCATTATAAGTCAATGGGGAAAATTAATTCACTAATAAATTAATATCAATTAAACTATACAATTTTTCTCTTAGCAAAATCATAGCACACGATTCCCGATGAAGCCGGTCGATTTGACATATGGCGCGAATGTGTGGCGCAAAAACTGTGGGCGAAGAAAGCCGTCAAACTTTTGGTTACCCTAGAAAGAATAAAGTTTCCCTAGAACTATAGTGTGTTGCCCTGTAAGGGCAACCACACTAATAAGTGTTCTGCTATTGCATAGCAGGCACACTTAACTAGAAAAGAAAATTTCCAAGAAATTTTAAGTGTGCCTGCAGCTCGCTAAGTCTGTGCAACCTTGTGTAGCGGTTGGTGTTAGCATTAGCGTTACATTTTTTAACATTAGCTTTTTTTGCATAAGCTTTAACATTATGGTTCTTCATATGACACCACCCACAGCCATTTCGACTAATTAGTGGCGTTTTGGTGCATTTTTGGCCGTTATCACGGGTCGCACTTTAACTCATTGCATGCCAGGCCCGATAGTCCCGAGATTATTTCTATGTCTTTCCCCGCCAGGCCCGATAGTCCCGAGAATTTCCGCCATTTTGAAAAAAAAAAAAAAAAAAATCAATTTTTTTTTTTTCAATTTTTTTTTTGGACCCCAAAAAATGTAGTGTGCATGATAGAAATCGCGAAATTGCATGTTTAACCCCCATAGCAACCCCATCTATCAAACATGGCAGCCATCTTTGTTTACATTTTAGGAAAACATAATGGCTTCTATCTCATGAATGCCTGAACGGATTTCCATTCGCATTTTTTTGTTTGAAAGCTGTGAGCAATGTGGACACACGTGGTGCATTATCTAGGCATGGGTGTGCATGATCCGTGCACTATGAATTACATGGAAGTCTATGGAGACCAGAGGCACCATAGAGTACGAAGGTATGTTAAAATGGCGGGGAATGTGTTAACGAGTTTTTTGAGAAAAAATTGTTTTGTGAGAAAAAAGTTTTTTGAGAAAAAAAAACGTTTTTTGAGAAAAAAAAAATTTTGAGAAAAAAAAATTGAGAAAAAAAAATTTTTTGAGAAAAAAAGAAATTTTTGAGAAAAAAAAAATTTTGAGAAAAAAAAATGTTTTGAGAAAAAAAATGTTTTGAGAAAAAAAATGTTTTGAGAAAAAAAAAATTGAGAAAAAAAAACTTTGAGAAAAAAAAATTTGAGAAAAAAAATGTTTTGAGAAAAAAAAAATTTGAGAAAAAAAAATTTGAGAAAAAAAATTTTTTGATTAAAAAAAATTTGAGAAAAAAAATTTTTGAGAAAAAAAAACTTGAGAAAAAAAAATTTTTTGAGAAAAAAAAAATTTGAGAAAAAAAAATTTATGACATCAGCCGCGAGTCTGTACGACAAACGGTTCATGAGTTATAGAGGCACTTCCTGTTTGGCGAAGGACACTTCCTGTTACAGAGGTGGCGGGGCTTAATCAATTACAGCTCATCCCTATTGGCCGGAAAAAGACCAAAGTTGTGTGTGCATTTTAAAGTTTAAATCACGTTGCTAGGCAAAAGTATGGCAGAGTTATGTGGCGCCAAAGTTTCTGGGTTTTTTTTCGGAGTCCCCCATTCTAAGTCAATGGGGTTTTTGGGCGTCGTTTTTTGCGAATTACGTCACCATGGTAACACGGATCGGAAAGAAAAGTAATAGCACACCATTCCCGGCCGAGCCGCACGTTTTGATGTATATATTGCGTGGGTGGCGTAAATTGTGCGGCAGTTATTACGAGCAGAAATTTGCAAGAACATGACTTACTTACTTACTTACTGACTTAAGTATGGCGGATTACAATAAGTGTTTTGCCATTGCATGGCAGGCACACTTAACACTTATGTTGCAATGATTTTTTTCTCTTCAATGTCTCGCGTTGCCATGGTTACCATAGACTTCCATGTAATTGTGCAATTGTGTAAAAAGTGCACGCCCATGCCTAGATGATGCACCACGTGTGTAGATGCTGTTCACAGCTTTCAAACAAAAAAATCCGCTTGGAAATCCGTTCAGGCATTCATGATTTATGGGCCATTATGTTTTCTACAGATGTAAACAAACATGGCTGCCATGTTTGAAAGAATGGGTTGGTATGGGGGTTAAACATGCAATTTCGCGATCGCGATCATGCCTAATACATTTCTGGAGGTCCAAAAAAAAAATTTATTTTTTAAATTTGAAAAAAAATAATAATAATTTTTTTCAAAAACGGCCCAAACTCGGGAAACTCGGGGTTGGCACAGCGTTGGTATCAATACAAACTCGGGAAACTCGGGGTTGGCACCAGATGTGTTAACTAGAAAAGAAAATTTCTAAGACATTTTAAGTGTGCCTGCAGCTCGCTAAGTGTGTGCAACCTTGTATGTGTTAACATTAGCATATTTGTTAGCATTAGCATTTGTTAGCATTAGCATGTGTTAGCATTAGCATTAGCGGTTACGTTTTGCGCGTTTGTGGTGCCCCCTATGGGTCGAAGTGGAAATGCTTTTGGGTATATGTTCAGTATAGCGCCCCCCACTTGTGGTTAAAATTTGGTGTTGACTGGATGTTTCGTTTGTGATTTATGGCTACTTCTTACAAAACGGGCTCCTCCCGCTAACTTTGGAACCTTGTTACGGAAGAACGGTATGGAATATCAAAATATCGTTTAAATCTGTTTATCGCATGAGTCCATAGATCGTGTGTATCGATTTTTGTGACATTTGGAGAAAATATGTAGGAAAAGGAGCAAAAAGTGTGTTTTGAAGAAAATTCAAAATGGCGGAAAATCTATCCTGACGCAAATGGGCGTGGCCTATATGAGGAGATGCGTCATGACCCAAGGAATCCAGGGAAAAAGGAATTTTAATTTTCCGACCCACGGTTCAAGAGTTACAGGTCGAAAGGTAAAGTGGACTGTTATAGCGCCACCATGAGGCCAACTGACGAAATTATTTTTTATTTAATCCTTGATATTATAAATCTCCTCTCCAAGTTTTGAAACTGTAGCCCCTATGGTTTGCGAGAAAGAAAATATTGAATGTGAGTTTTTGCGATTCCCATTATAAGTCAATGGGTAAAATTAATTCACTAATAAATTAATATCAACTAAACGATACAACTTTTCTCTTAGAAAAGTAATAGCACACCATTCCCGGCCGAGCCGCACGTTTTGATGTATATATTGCGGCGGTGGCGTAAATTGTGCGGCAGTTATTACCGCACCAAATTTGTGGGATCATTATTATTATTATCATTAATTAAGTATGGCGGATTACAATAAGTGTTTTGCCATTGCATGGCAGGCACACTTAACTAGAAAAGAAAATTTCCAAGAAATTTTAAGTGTGCCTGCAGCTCGCTAAGTCTGTGCAACCTTGTGTAGCGGTTGGTGTTAGCATTAGCGTTAAATTTTTTAACATTAGCATTTTTTGCATAAGCTTTAACATTATGGTTCTTCATATGACACCACCCACAGCCATTTCGACTAATTAGTGGCGTTTTGGCGCATTTTCGGCCGTTATCACGGGTCGCACTTTAACGACAGTTTTTTTTAGAAAAAATTGTTTTGTGAGAAAAAAAAAATTTGAGAAAAAAAAAGTTTTTTGAGGAAAAAAAAGGTTTTTGAGAAAAAAAAAATTTTTGAGAAAAAATTATTTTGAGAAAAAAAAATTTGAGAAAAAAAACATTTTGAGAAAAATTTTGAGAAAAAAAAATTGAGAAAAAAAAATTGAGAAAAAAAAAATTTTTGAGAAAAAAAAAATTTTTGAGAAAAAAAAAAAATTATGACACCAGCCGCGAGTCTGTACGACAAACGGTTCATGAGTTATAGAGGCACTTCCTGTTTGGCGAAGGACACTTCCTGTTACAGAGGGGGCGGGGCTTAATCAATTACAGCTCATCCCTATTGGCCGGAAAAAGACCAAAGTTGTGTGTGCATTTTAAAGTTTAAATCACGTTGCTAGGCAAAAGTATGGCAGAGTTATGTGGCGCCAAAGTTTCTGTTTTTTTTTCGGAGTCCCCCATTCTAAGTCAATGGGGTTTTTGGGCGTCGTTTTTTGCGAATTACATCGCAATCGTATCGCGGATCGGAAAGAAAAGTAATGGCACACCATTCCCGGCCGAGCCGCACATTTTGATGTATATATTGCGGGGGTGGCGTAAATTGTGCGGCAGTTATTACGAGCAGAAATTTGCAAGAACATGACTTACTTACTTACTTACTTACTGACTTAAGTATGGCGGATTACAATAAGTGTTTTGCCATTGCATGGCAGGCACACTTAATTAATTAAGTATGGCGGATTACAATAAGTGTTTTGCCATTGCATGGCAGGCACACTTAATTACCACACTAATAATACTTGTTAAGTGTGCCTGCCATGCAATGCAATGGCAAAACACTTATTGTAATCCGCCATACTTAAGTCAGTAAGTCAGTAATGTTCTTGCAAATTTCGGCACGTAATAACTGCCGCACGATTTACACCACCCCCGCAATATATACATCAAAACGTGCGGCTCGGCCGGGAATGGTGTGCTATTACTTTTCTTTCCGATCCGCGTTACCATTGCGACGTAATTCGCAAAAAACTACGCCAAAAAACCCCATTGACTTAGAATGGGGGAAATTTCGGCACGTAATAACTGCCGCACGATTTACGCCACCCCCGCAATATGTACATCAAAATGTGTGGCTCGGCCGGGAATGGTGTGCTATTACTTTTCTTTCCGATCCGCGTTACCATGGCAACGTAATTCGCAAAAAACTACGCGCAAAAACCCCCATTGACTTTGAATGGGGGACTCCGAAAAAAAACAGAAACTTTGGCGCCACATAACTCTGCCATACTTTTGCCTAGCAACGTGATTTAAACTTTAAAATGCACACACAACTTTGGTCTTTTTCCAGCCAATAGGGATGAGCTGTAATTGATTAAGCCCCGCCCCCTCTATAACAGGAAGTGCCCTTTGCCAAACAGGAAGTGCCTCTACATCTCATGAACCGTTTATCGTACAGAGTTGTGGCTGGTATCATATGACTTGATTAAGAGTCCTTAACCTTAGGCCCCGTCCAGACGACAACGTATTTTTAATCCCCGGGGAGGTAGAGCCACGAACGCACATGGGTGTCCACATGCAAACGCATGCAAACGGAGGACTAGCCGAATAGTTTCCAAAACTCCGGCTGCAGTGCATTTTTGTTACCCGGGCGTATTTCTTTTGCCTTGTGGACACTGTAAACGGAGAAGTTCTTTGCTTGCATGCTTACGTCACCTTGTGCTCCTCGCCTCCTCCTCCTTGCTATGAGAGAATCCCATAATAGTCTCTGTAGAATATCCATATTTATGACTCTGAGCGCATTCACGACATGTTAACATTAGAGAGCTCCGCTGTCTTATTTAGGGATGGAGCCCTAATGAATGATATTTGTTACTCTTGTCAAATGTCATCTTCATAGATGGTGGTCACTGGTCAGCCACGAACTTACAGTTGCAAAATATAGGCTACCAGTTATGTTCTGAATTTGTTGTCTCACAGCTTTCCACCGGCTCAATAAGCCGGATCGAAAAGGTGCTCATTATCAATAACGAGATGCAGCCCTCGTCTTGTTAACGGAGCATATCTGACGCGACGCACCTGCCTCTTCTCTTTGTCAAAGTTTGGATATCAAATGCCAATATCAAATGATTTCAAGCATAATGGAAGACATATGCACGCATGCAGGCATTATTCCAGCCCATTCTCATAGTTGTCGACTCTGACGCTTTGAAGGTGAGAATATGTTGATTATTCACGGCATGTGCCTCCTTTTTTAAATTATTTCCACGATCAGAACAAGCACAAAAAGAAAGTCCGTCTGTAGTTGCCTCTCTCTCTCTCTCTCTCTCTCTCTCTCTCTCTCTCTCTCTCTCTCTCTCTCTCGCTCTCTCTCTCTCTCTCTCTCTCTCTGATTGATAGAGTTAGCGCACCACACTCTCTCTCTCCATACAAAGTGATGCTAGCTTGACCACAATGTTCTGATTGATAGAGTTACATTCGTTTAATGCTGAGAGAGAGAGAGCGCACCACACTCGACGATTCCTCTCCTCTCCTGCTCTAGAAATAGTTTGCGAATTTATATTAAACTAGAAGAGAAAATTTCTAAGAAATTTTAAGTGTGCCTGCAGCTCGCTAAGTCTGTGCAACCTTGTGTAGCGGTTGGTGTTAGCATTAGCGTTATTTCATTTGACGCAACCCGCGTGTCTGTATGACAAACGGTTCACGAGATCAAGGGTCACTTCCTGTTTGGTGAGGGGCACTTCCTGTTTGGCGAAATAGGCCCCAATTAAGGTCATGGACGATTAATGAATTAAAGCTGCAAGCAGCGATGACCAGGCCCTCGCAGCTCTACCCACGTCACAAGGCCAGCAGCCAATCAGAAACCAAACAGGAAGTCAGCCATTTCGACTAATTAGTGGCGTTTTGGAGCATTTTTGGCCGTTATCACGGGTCGCACTTTAACGACAGTTTTTTGAGAAAAAATTGTTTTGTGAGAAAAAAAAATTGAGAAAAAAACTTTTGAGAAAAAGAAATTTTGAAAAAAAAATTGTGAGAAAAAAATAATTTTGAGAAAACAATTTTGAGAAAAAAAAATTGAGAAAAAAAAAATTTTGAGAAAAAAAAAATTGAGAAAAAATTTTTTTGAGAAAAAAAAAATTGAGAAAAAAATTGAGAAAAAATTTGAGAAAAAAAAATTTTTGAGAAAAAAAAATTTTTGAGAAAAAAAAATTTTGAGAAAAAAAATTTGAGAAAAAAAAATTTGAGAAAAAAAATTTTTTGAGAAAAAAAAATTTAGAAAAAAAAAATTTTGAGAAAAAAAATTTTTGAGAAAAAAAAAATTTGAGAAAAAAAAATTTTGAGAAAAAAATTTTTTTGAGAAAAAAAAATTTGAGAAAAAAAAAATTGAGAAAAAAAAATTTGAGAAAAAAAGAAAAGGTATGACACCAGCCGCAAGTCTGTACGACAAACGGTTCATGAGTTATAGAGGCACTTCCTGTTTGGTGAAGGGCACTTCCTGTTAAAGAGGAGGCGAGGCTTAATCAATTACAGCTCATCCCTATTGGTCGGAAAAAGACCAAAGTTGTGTGAGCATTTTACATTTTAAATGACGTTGCTAGGCAAAAGTATGGCAGAGTTATGTGGCGCCAAAGTTTCTGGTTTTTCCCCATTCAAAGTCAATGGAGTTTTTGGGCGTTGTTTTTTGCGAATTACATCGCAATCGTAAAGCGGATCGGAAAGAAAAGTAATAGCACACCATTCCCGGCCGAGCCGCACATTTTGATGTATATATTGCGGGGGTGGCGTAAATCGTGCGGCAGTTATTACGTGCCGAAGTTTCCCCCATTCTAAGTCAATGGGGTTTTTTGGCGTCGTTTTTTGCGTATTACGTCGCAATGGTAACGCGGATCGGAAAGAAAAGTAATAGCACACCATTCCCGGCCGAGCCGCACGTTTTGATGTATATATTGCGGCGGTGGCGTAAATTGTGCGGCAGTTATTACGTGCAGAAATTCGTGGCGAAAGACTTAATGACTTAATGACTTAAGTATGGCGGATTACAATAAGTGTTTTGCTATTGCATAGCAGGCACACTTAATTAAGTGTGCCTGCCATGCAACGCAATGGCAAAACACTTATTGTAATCCGCCATACTTAAGTCATTAATTAAGTGTGCCTGCCATGCAACGCAATGGCAAAACACTTATTGTAATCCGCCATACTTAATTAAGTCCATAGTTTCGCCACAAATTTCTGCACGTAATAACTGCCGCACAATTTACGCCACCCACGCAATATATACATCAAAACGTGCGGCTCGGCCGGGAATAGGTTGCTATTACTTTTCTTTCCGATCCGCGTTACCATTGCGACGTAATTCGCAAAAAACGACGCCCTAAAACCCCATTGACTTAGAATGGGGGAAATTTCGGCACTTAATAACTGCCGCACGATTTACGCCACCCCCGCAATATATACATCAAAATGTGCGGCTCGGCCGGGAATGGTGTGCTATTACTTTTCTTTCCGATCCGCGTTACCATGGCAACGTAATTCGTAAAAAACTACGCTCAAAAAACCCCATTGACTTTGAATGGGGGACTCCGAAAAAAACCCAGAAACTTTGGCGCCACATAACTCTGCCATACTTTTGCCTAGCAACGTGATTTAAACTTTAAAATGCACACACGACTTTGGTCTTTTTCCGGCCAATAGGGATGAGCTGTAATTGATTAAGCCTCGCCCCCTCTTTAACAGGAAGTGCCCTTCACCAAACAGGAAGTGCCTCTATAACTCATGAACCGTTTGTCGTACAGACTTGCGGCTGGTGTCATACCTTTTCTTTTTTTCTCAAATTTTTTTTTCTCAAATTTTTTTTTCTCAAATTTTTTTTTCTCAAATTTTTTTTTTCTCAAATTTTTTTTTCTCAAATTTTTTTCTCAAAAATTTTTTTTTCTCAAAAATTTTTTTTCTCAATTTTTTTTTCTCAAATTTTTTTTTCTCAAATTTTTTTTCTCAAAAATTTTTTTTCTCAAATTTTTTTTTCTCAAATTTTTTTTCTCAAAAATTTTTTTTCTCAAAATTTTTTTTTCTCAAATTTTTTTCTCAATTTTTTTCTCAAAATTTTTTTTTTCTCAAAAATTTTTTTTCTCAAAATTGTTTTCTCAAAATTATTTTTTTCTCAAAATTTTTTTTTCTCACATTTTTTTTTCTCAAGATTTTTTTTTCTCAATTTTTTTTTCAAAATTTCTTTTTCTCAAAAAAGTTTTTTTCTCAATTTTTTTTTCTCACAAAACAATTTTTTCTCAAAAAACTCGTTAAAGTGCGACCCGTGATAACGGCCAAAAATGCTCCAAAACGCCACTAATTAGTCGAAATGGCTGACTTCCTGTTTGGTTTCTGATTGGCTGCTGGCCTTGTGACGTGGGTAGAGCTGCGAGGGCCTGGTCATCGCTGCTTGCAGCTTTAATTCATTAATCGTCCATGACCTTAATTGGGGCCTATTTCGCCAAACAGGAAGTGCCCCTCACCAAACAGGAAGTGACCCTTGATCTCGTGAACCGTTTGTCATACAGACACGCGGGTTGCGTCAAATGAAATAACGCTAATGCTAACACCAACCGCTACACAAGGTTGCACAGACTTAGCGAGCTGCAGGCACACTTAAAATTTCTTAGAAATTTTCTCTTCTAGTTAATTAATTAAGTCTTTCGCCACGAATTTCTGCACGTAATAACTGCCGCACAATTTACGCCACCGCCGCAATATATACATCAAAACGTGCGGCTCGGCCGGGAATAGGTTGCTATTACTTTTCTTTCCGATCCGCGTTACCATTGCGACGTAATTCGCAAAAAACGACGCCAAAAAACCCCATTGACTTAGAATGGGGGAAACTTCGGCACGTAATAACTGCCGCACGATTTACGCCACCCCCGCAATATATACATCAAAATGTGCGGCTCGGCCGGGAATGGTGTGCTATTACTTTTCTTTCCGATCCGCTTTACGATTGCGATGTAATCCGCAAAAAACAACGCCCAAAAACTCCATTGACTTTGAATGGGGGACTCCGAAAAAAACCCAGAAACTTTGGCGCCACATAACTCTGCCATACTTTTGCCTAGCAACGTCATTTAAAATGTAAAATGCTCACACAACTTTGGTCTTTTTCCGACCAATAGGGATGAGCTGTAATTGATTAAGCCCCGCCCCCTCTTTAACAGGAAGTGCCCTTCACCAAACAGGAAGTGCCTCTATAACTCATGAACCGTTTGTCGTACAGACTCGCGGCTGGTGTCATACCTTTCCTTTTTTTCTCAATTTTTTTTTCTCAAATTTTTTTTTTCTCAAATTTTTTTTTTCTCAAAATTTTTTTTCTCAATTTTTTTTCTCAAAAATTTTTTTTTCTCAATTTTTTTTTTCTCAAATTTTTTTTTCTCCAAATTTTTTTTTCTCAAAACATTTTTTTCTCAAAAAAATTTTTTTCTCACATTTTTTTTTCTCAAAACATTTTTTTTCTCAAATTTTTTTTCTCAAAATTTTTTTTTTCTCAACATTTTTTTTCTCAAATTTTTTTTTTCTCAAATTTTTTTTTTCTCAATTTTTTTTTTCTCAAATTTTTTTTTTCCCAGAAACTTTGGCGCCACATAACTCTGCCATACTTTTGCCTAGCAACGTCATTTAAAATGTAAAATGCTCACACAACTTTGGTCTTTTTCCGACCAATAGGGATAAGCTGTAATTGATTAAGCCCCGCCCCCTCTTTAACAGGAAGTGCCCTTCACCAAACAGGAAGTGCCTCTATAACTCATGAACCGTTTGTCGTACAGACTCGCGGCTGGTGTCATACCTTTTCTTTTTTTCTCAATTTTTTTTTCTCAAATTTTTTTTTTTCTCAAATTTTTTTTTTCTCAAATTTTTTTTTCTCAAATTTTTTTTTTCTCAAATTTTTTTTTCTCAAATTTTTTTTTCTCAAATTTTTTTTTCTCAAATTTTTTTTTCTCAATTTTTTTTTTCTCCAAATTTTTTTTTTCTCAAAATTTTTTTTTCTCAAAAAATTTTTTTCCTCATTTTTTTTTCTCAAAATTTTTTTTTTCTCAATTTTTTTTTTCTCAAATTTTTTTTCTCAAATTTTTTTTTTCTCACATTTTTTTTTCTCAAAATTTTTTTTTCTCACATTTTTTTTTTCAAAATTTCTTTTTCTCAAAAAAGTTTTTTCTCAAATTTTTTTTCTCAAATTTTTTTTTTCTCACAAAACAATTTTTTCTCAAAAAACTGTCGTTAAAGTGCGACCCGTCATAACGGCCAAAAATGCTCCAAAACGCCACTAATTAGTCGAAATGGCTGACTTCCTGTTTGGTTTCTGATTGGCTGCTGGCCTTGTGACGTGGGTAGAGCTGCGAGGGCCCGGTCATCGCTGCTTGCAGCTTTAATTCATTAATCGTCCATGACCTTAATTGGGGCCTATTTCGCCAAACAGGAAGTGCCCCTCACCAAACAGGAAGTGACCCTTGATCTCGTGAACAAATTGTCATACAGACACGCGGGTTGCGTCAAATGAAATAACGCTAATGCTAACACCAACCGCTACACAAGGTTGCACAGACTTAGCGAGCTGCAGGCACACTTAAAATTTCTTAGAAATTTTCTCTTCTAGTTAATGTTTAAATAGCAATTGTGCATGTTAAAGTGTGAAGATTGTGAAACTTGGACGATGCATAGCCTATACTAAAGTATAGATAGATAGCTGCTGCAATGATTCCATGAGAGCAGGGGTACGCGGCCACCCGCTTCGGTGACGCACAGACAGGGATTTATAGCGTTTTGATAATACCGTGTGGACACACATATTTTTCTACACGGGCCCGTGTGGAGGCGTATAGGTTTCAAAACGAAGTCAGAAACCCCCGGGGATTTTTTAGGTATGGACAGGGCCTTAATTGACGCTTCCTTCGCCAAACAGGAAGTGCCCCTCACCAAACAGGAAGTGCCTCTATAACTCATGAACCGTTTGTCGTACAGACTCGCGGCTGGTGTCATCCATTTTTTTTTTCTCAAAATGTTTTTTTTTCTCAAAAATCTTTTTTCTCAAAAATGTTTTTTTCTCAAAAAATTTAAAAAAAATGTTTTTCTCAAAAACCTTTTTTCTCAAAAACCTTTTTTTCTCAAAAACTTTTTTTTCTCAAATTTTTTTTTTCCCAAATTTTTTTTTTCTCAATTTTTTCTTCTCAAAAATGTTTTTTTTCTCAGAAAAAAATTTTTTTCTCAAAAAACTTTTTTTTTCTCAAAAAACTTTTTTTTTCTCACAAAACTTTTTTTTTCTCAAAAAACTTTTTTTTTCTCACAAAACAATTTTTTCTCAAAAAACTGTCGTTAAAGTGCGACCCATGATAACGGCCAAAAATGTGCCAAAACGCCACTAATTAGTCGAAATGGCTGACTTCCTGTTTGGTTTCTGATTGGCTGCTGGCCTTGTGACGTGGGTAGAGCTGCGAGGGCCCGGTCATCGCTGCTTGCAGCTTTAATTCATTAATCGTCCATGACCTTAATTGGGGCCTATTTCGCCAAACAGGAAGTGCCCCTCACCAAACAGGAAGTGACCCTTTACCTCGTGAACCGTTTGTCGTACAGACGCGTAGATGGCATCAAATGACTTGATTAAGAGTCCTTAACCTTAATTGGGGCCTATTTTGCCAAACAGGAAGTGCCCCTCACCAAACAGGAAGTGACCCTTGATCTCGTGAACCATTTGTCGTACAGATGCGCGGGTTGCGTCAAATGACAAGAATAAGAGTCCTTAACCTTAATTAGGGCCTATTTCGCCAAACAGGAAGTGCCCCTTACCAAACAGGAAGTGACCCTTTATCTCGTGAACCGTTTGTCGTGCAGACGCGCGGGTGGTGTGAAATGACTTGATTAAGAGTCCTTAACCTTAATTGGGGCCTATTTTGCCAAACAGGAAGTGCCCCTCACCAAACAGGAAGTGACCCTTTATCTCGTGATCTGTTTGTCGTACAGACATGTGGGTGGTGTCATATGAAGAACCATAATGTTAAAGCTTATGCAAAAAATGCTAATGTTAAAAAATGTAACGCTAATGCTAACACCAACCGCTACACAAGGTTGCACAGACTTAGCGAGCTGCAGGCACACTTAAAATTTCTTAGAAATTTTCTTTTCTAGTTATTATTAGTGTGGTGTTTTTGCCATAGGCAAAACACTATCTTTCTTCATCGGATGCTTTTTGTAAAGTGGTCAGTTTTTGCTTCACTGTAACTATTGACTCCTCGCGACTCTCGTTAGTGCAACCACACTTTATAGTTATTATTGTATTATATGTACATCGTAGGGGGCGGGGCCAGCCCAGCTCGGTCTCCCAACTCCGTGGACACAGATTCCATCCCATCGGTGGGGAGGCTGATCCACCGCTTCAGCTCTGGCGGTTCGCAGAGGAACGGGAGGGCACTAGGACCCAGGGAGCGAGTGGACCTGGAGGAGCGCAGAATAAGGTCCCGCAGTTTGGAAGTTCAGCGGCGACCGGAGCGAGGCGGTCCCGGAGGGGTGGGGGCACCCGGGACGGCCAGAGAGGACACTCACAGGACACCCAGAGGCGACACCCAGAACACGCCCAGGTAGGCGTGTAACGATACATTCAATAACGATACGATACGCATCACAATACAAGGTTGACGATACGATACATGGACCATATCGGTTCATTCATGGCGATACGATACGATTCATTTCAATGATTTAAAATCGATATAGTAACTATTTAGCAAAGAAATTAAATATGTGTGAAACGTGTCAATAGTGCAGGTTTTTCTTAAGGGAAAATCTATTATTATGGATATAAATAAGTAAACACTGTGATTCTCTAGCAAATACATGGACCTTACCTATATATCCAACATTTATGTTGTCCACATATGGACAAACCCGCACCTTGACATGAACACAGAGATTACACGCATATCGATAGACCAAGAGTAGCTATATGGAATGGAATTAGTAAATATATACATACATATATATTTTCACTCTTAAAATTGCTAAATACAAGGCAAAATACTTAGTTTCCATACAATAGATTATTTGCATTGCAAAACGATTCAATACCGATTATCTGCATTGCAAAACGATACGATACAAAACGGTAGCATATTTAGCTTTTGCATATCGATATAGTAGATCATTGAAAATTAAAATTGATTTTTCGATTCAGTTACTATATCGTTACACCCAGGGCGACCAGGGTTCGCTTTTCCATGGATGAGGCTTCCTGTCAGAGAAGCTTCTCCGTGGCACAGGCCTCCTCACAGGCCTCCTCACAGGCCTCCTCACAGGCTAACGGCTGTGAGAAGAAGCAGCAGCAGCAGCAGCAGCAGTCGGTCAACGGTCTGTCCAGAACAACCTCCAACAACACCCTGGAGCACAATGATGGAAGAGACACACAGGTAAACACTTGTCTCTCACCACTAGTACCTTGGCTGTCTCTGCTGTTTTATCATGATTTTGCAATTTCTCGTCCAGGTCCCCTGTATTTTTTTCTGTTTCATCAGTGCGCGTGCTTCTCTTGCGATATCAGCATTTTTCTTCATTAGGTGCTCATTTAAGTAAACATCCGATCCTTTAAGCTTCCTCTCCTGTTTCAACAGTAGATCTTTGTGTCTTCTGTTTGCAAATCTCATAATTATCACAGGATTTGTTGTGCGATCCTTGCTCGGAAATGTGTAACAAGCAGCGATGTTTTCCTTGTCCACCACGATCTCCTTTGATTTAAAGAACTCGATGACTTGCATTTCAAGGGTTTCTCGTTCCTCGGCCGGGGCATCCTCGCTGGGGCTTTTGACCACCCTGGCATAGGAGACCGGCTTTACTTTTAAGCCAGAAATGATAAGATCTTCCATCCGTGTATACTGTTCCACTTCATCCAGTCTTTTTTCCAATTCTTCTATCCTTTGATCTCTTTCTTTGACCATTGTTTTTAGAGCCAAGACCTCCTTCATCAGCTCGGTTAGTGTATCATGTTGTTTCATCAGCAAATGTGTCAATTTGCTGATCTCTTCAGTCTGAAAACTGAGTGTAGTCTTTATGTCTTCGATGTCTTTCTTTGTCATTTTCTCATTTAGTTGTTAGCTAGGCTTTGTAGTGTATTTTCACCACAAGTGATGATAATAAAGGTATCTCTCTATCTTAACCAGCAGACTGATCTGTTATGATGATAATAAAGGTATCTCTCTATCTTAACCAGCAGACTCCTGATCTTCTGAAAGGCCAGAAGGAGAAGGAAGAAGATGCAGTGAAGCAGAACCACTTCCCTCGACTGCAGGATAGGTCAGTACTCAGTACACATTACTTTAAGTACTTTACTTTAATTACTTCAGTACTCCAGGATGGGTCAGTACTCAGTACACATGACTTTAAGTACTTTACTTTAAGTACTTTACATGAATTACTTCAGTACTCCAGGATGGGTCAGTACTCAGTACACATACATTACTTTAAGTACTCTAGGACGGGTCAGTACCGTGGTCAGTACCACAGTAATGGCAGCTTTTTTAAGGTGACTCCACACCAAAGAGACTACCAGAAACTGTTTCCAAAGCAGACTGGCAGTTTGTGGCAGTCTGTGGCATTTAGTTGGCACAGAGTAAGACTGGCAGTCTGTGGCATTTAGTTGGCACAGACTAAGACTGGCAGTCGGTGGCATTTAGTTGGCACAGACTAAATCACAAACTCTATTTTGCAGAAAGAACATTGTTTTGTGTTGATCTCTGTCGCCAGTGTGTTGCCAGGTCTGCTCATTATAAGCGACTTTAGGTCTTCTTGTAAAGTCGCTCGTTTGTTCACTCACATAATCTGTCAAATGTGGCAACACACTTTCAGCCCTGACAGATGCAGAATAAAGAGTGAGACCCCAACGACATTTTTGCTGTTTTCTCTAGAGACCGTTGTCGTCTGCACGAGGCCTGAACATTTTGGTCTTGTCAGAGTTCCATCAGAGGGAAGAGTCAGGTGTAGCTAGTTGTCTATAATTAGACACAGAACAGGTGTAGCTAGTTGTCTATGATTAGACACAGAGGGAAGAGTCAGGTGTAGCTAGTTGTCTATAATTAGACACAGAGGGAAGAGTCAGGTGTAGCAAGTTGTCTATAATTAGACACAGAGGGAAGAGTCAGGTGTAGCAAGTTGTCTATAATTAGACACAGAGCGGGTGTAGCTAGTTGTCTATAATTATATATAATATAAAGACACAGAGCAGTACTAAACAGAACGCTAATAAAAAGTAGAATTATTCCAACTGGTTTTCAGTTCTTTCTCTTGCGTAAAGAGTAAATATTAACTTTGTGTTATTTGTTGTTGCTTCTTCAGGACCGTGGCTAACGGGGGGACCACCCAAACCACAGAGTACGCCATCAGCAAGGTAAGAAGGGTCCGGGGACCCCCAGGGGTCCTTGAGGGGGTCCCAGGTGGTCCCCAGCAAAATGAGGAACAGCTTTATAACTTATCCTATTCTATACTTCGGCTGTTTGAAAATATCCAATCTACAAGCTCACAGAGCTTTGCGATGTGATGCGTTTGTGAGCTTGTTGGGGGGGCGCGACTTGGTGTAGGTTAGTGCATATACCTTCATGTGGAAGGTTGAGTTGTTTAAACCCTGCCTAGACGTTGGTGTAGGTTAGTGCATATGCCAAGGGGGAGAAGACGACAGCCACCTCATGGCCTCCCCTAAGTAGGATACAACAGTATGTCCTCCCGGTGGGGGCTCCTCACTGGGTGAGGTGAGTCAGTAGGATACACCAGTACGTCCTCCCGGTGGGGGCTCCTCACTGGCAGGTGAGTCAGTAGGATACAACAGTACGTCCTCCCAGTGGGGGCTCCTCACTGGCAGGTGAGTCAGTAGGATACAACAGTACGTCCTCCCGGTGGGGGCTCCTCACTGGCAGGTGAGTCAGTAGGATACAACAGTACGTCCTCTCGGTGGGGGCTCCTCACTGGGTGAGGTGAGTCAGTAGGATACAACAGTACATCCTCCCGGTGGGGGCTCCTCACTGGGTGAGGTGAGTCAGTAGGATACAACAGTACGTCCTCCCGGTGGGGGCTCCTCACTGGCAGGTGAGTCAGTAGGATACAACAGTACGTCCTCCCGGTGGGGGCTCCTCACTGGCAGGTGAGTCAGTAGGATACAACAGTACGTCCTCCCGGTGGGGGCTCCTCACTGGGTGAGGTGAGTCAGTAGGATAGAACAGTACGTCCTCCCGGTGGGGGCTCCTCACTGGGTGAGGTGAATCATTAGGATACAACAGTATGTCCTCCCGGTGGGGGCTCCTCACTGGGTGAGGTGAGTCAGCAGGATACAACAGTACGTCCTCCCGGTGGGGGCTCCTCACTGGCAGGTGAATCATTAGGATACAACAGTACGTCCTCCCGGTGGGGGCTCCTCACTGGCAGGTCAGTCAGTAGGATACAACAGTACGTCCTCCCGGTGGAGGCTCCTCACTGGCAGGTGAGTCAGTAGGATACAACAGTATGACCTCCCGGTGGGGCTCCTCACTGGGTGAGGTGAGTCAGTAGGATACAACAGTATGTCCCCCCGGTGGGGGCTCCTCACTGGGTGAGGTGAGTCAGTAGGATACAACAGTACGTCCTCCCGGTGGGGGCTCCTCACTGGCAGGTGAGTCAGTAGGATACAACAGTGTGTGTGTGTGGGGAGGAATCAATTGGCATGATGACTAAATTGGGGATAAAAATGGGTAAAAAGCAATACAACAAATATCTTGTTTTTTTCTCCAGAATCTCTCTGCTGTAGAGAAGGCTTTGCAGCACCAAGCAGCAGCGCTGGAGAAACAAGTGTCTGAGTTAAAGAACAAACTGGAGACTGAGACTAAGGTACAGTTGAACAACCTCACAGAATTACAACTACAATGTAAGCAATAATCACACACTCTTTATCCAGAGTGACTTACAATAAGCAATGGTTGCATCTGTCTTTGTGTCTCATGTTAAGCCTGTCTGTGTTTGTCCTTCTAGCTCAGAACCAGAAGATGTTAGCTAAAGTCTGTGCTACGTGTTTCTCTTAGAACCAGAAGATGGTAGCTAAAGCCTGTCCTTTGATCTCAGAATGAGCAACATAATAGCTAAAACCTGTCCTTGTGTGTCAGAATGAGAAGATAGCCTATATAGCTAAGGCCTGTGCTCCGTGTTTTTCTCAGAACCAGAAGATGTTAGCTAAGGCATGTGAGAAGGCCAGAACGCAGAAGAAAGCCCTTGAGGAAGAGTTGGCCAAACACCAGGAGGAGATGTGTAAACTCAGGAGCAGACTGTCTGGAATGGAGGCAGAGCTGCAGTCAACCAAAGAGAAGTAGGTCCTTCACAGATGTTGTTGTTGTTGTTAATAATAAGACACTTTACATCGGGCATAAAAAGAACAAAATAAACAACTTTATTAAAGACACTAAGACTAGGGAATAAAACCAATTAAAACCAATTAATCATAAGGTAGTTTAGCTGGGGAAAGCACTATGAAAGAGGTGAGTTTTGAGGCTGTTTTTGAAGGTTTGGATGGTCGGAGTGTTTGGGGAGTGCATTCCAGAGGGTACAATATGTGGTCTTGGGGACAACAAGGAGGTTTGCGTCACCAGACCTGAGGGAGCGGGAGGGGGCATAGGGTTCCAAGAGATCAAGGAGGTATGGAGGAGCGAGGTGGTTTAGTGCTTTATAGGTGTTTAGGAGTACTTTGAAGTGGATTCTGTGTTTGACTGGGAGCCAGTGAAGGTCACAGAGGACAGGTGTAATATACTGGTGAGCAGGCGGGCAGCAGAGTTCTGGACGTATTGAAGTTTATTGAGGATTTTGGAGGCGGTGCCGTGGAGGATACTGTTGCGAGGTGGGATGTGATGAAAGCAAGGATGAGCGTTTCAGCTGCAGAGAATGACAGAAAGGGGCGGAGACGGGAACTGTTCTTGAGGTGGAAGAAGGCAGTTTTGGTGACCTGGTTGACATGGGGGAGGAATTGAAAGAGTGGGGTCTAGAATGATGCCCAGGTTGTGGACACGGGTGGAGGGTGTGACAATGTCCTGTTTAGAGCGGGTGAGGGAGTTGGGGCCGATGATGATGATTTCCAATTTATTGCAGTTGAGCTTGATTCATTTATTTTGCATCCATATCTTTATATCGTTGAGGCAGGCAGTGAGGGTGGACTGGGTGGTGTTGTGATGGTCTTGGTGGAGAGGTAAAACTGTGTGTCATCTGGTGGTTGTTGTGATGGTCTTGGTGGAGAGGTAAAACTGAGTGTCATCTGGTGGTTGTTGTGATGGTCTTGGTGGAGAGGTATAACTGAGTGTCATCTGGTGGTTGTTGTGATGGTCTTGGTGGAGAGGTATAACTGTGTGTCATCTGCGTAGCAGTAGAACTGGAGTCCATGGTGGCGGAGAATCAGTTCAGTTCAGGCCAAAGGTGGTACTGCAGCTGAAAATGCTCTGAGAGCCATTCAAAAATGAGAGGCTCTCTATTCAGGAGTGGTAATTTAGCCTCAAACCTTTTGAAAAACGTTTTTGGGACATAAACAATATGACATAAATACTTTTTAAATGCATGGTGTATCACCTTTAATCATTATTATCATCATCATTAGACTCCTCCAGGTGACCACAGACAGACAGGTTATTATGATTATTAAATATTAATCATTTTAATCATTTGACTCCTCCAGGTGACCACAGACAGAGACAGGTTATTATGATTATTAAATATTAATCATTATAATCTTCAGACTCCACCAGGTGACCAAAGACAGACAGGTTATTATAATTATTAAATATTAATCATTATAATCATCAGACTCCTCCAGGTGACCACAGACAGAGACAGGTTATTATAATTATTAAATATTAATCATTATAATCTTCAGACTCCACCAGGTGACCACAGACAGAGACAGGTTATTATAATTATTAAATATTAATCATTATAATCTTCAGACTCCACCAGGTGACCACAGACAGACAGGTTATTGTGAGTATTAAATATTAATCATTATAATCATTAGACTCCACCAGGTGACCACAGACAGAGACAGGTTATTATGATTATTAAATATTAATCATTATTATAATCATCAGACTCCTCCAGGTGACCACAGACAGAGACAGGTTATTATAATTATTAAATATTAATCATTATAATCATTAGACTCCTCCAGGTGACCACAGACAGACAGGTTATTATAATTATTAAATATTAATCATTATAATCATTAGACTCCACCAGGTGACCACAGACAGAGACAGGTTATTGTGAGTATTAAATATTAATCATTATAATCATTAGACTCCTCCAGGTGACCACAGACAGAGACAGGACCAGGCTAGAGATGAAGGATCTCCAGCAGCAGCTGTCTGACATGCATGATGAACTGCAGCAGGCTAAAGACATGCAGACCATCACCACTGAGAAAGAAACCCTTCTCAAGGTCATTATTCATCTTTATTAATGATTATCATCCTTGTTATCATTATTGAAGAGTGTTATTGATGAATATTCAGAAGAACATCCATGAATCAATAAACCATGAATAAAGCATCACTGAAGTCATGTGTTGGTTCCAGATAATATATCAGTGGTACCGAGCACTAAGCACGTCAGTACCGCGAGTACCGGTTCACTTAAAAACCAACGGTACTCTTGAACACATCTTAAAAGATGCGTTCACTGTTGTTGGAGCCCTGCTAGTCAGTTAGGAGCATCGCTCAAATAATTATAATCTAGTGAATTAGTGGCTTTGTAATTAATTAATCGAAATGAATTGCATATAAATGTTTGAGCAGGACATGGCTCAGTATATAAACATGTATTAACATATAAACATGACATGTGTAAACATGTATTAACATGTATAAACATGACATGTGTAAACACATATTAACATGTATAAACATGTATTAACATGTATAAACATGTATTAACATGTATAAACATGACATGTGTAAACATGTATTAACATGTATTAACATGTATTAACATGTATTAACATGACATGTGTAAACATGTATTAACATGTATAAACATGTATTAACATGTATAAACATGACATGTGTAAACATGTATTAACATGTATAAACATGTATTAACATGTATAAACATGACATGTGTAAACATGTATTAACATGTATAAACATGTATTAACATAAACATGTCCAACAGGACATGGCCCAGCTCCGGGCAGAGTGGGAGGAGCTTCAACAGCTTCAGGAGGAGCAGGGGGAGGAGCTCCGCTGGAAGGAGAGGGAACTGAGTGCCCTGAAGGGGGCACTGCAACAGGAGGTGGACGGACACCAGCAGGAGGTGGAAGCCATCAGAGAGGACTTCCTGCTCAAGATGCAGGATCTGCAGAGAGAGCTGCAGCACAACCAGGAGGTACTGTAGTACTATATATAATACTACTACTAGTATTACTACTACTACTACTAATAATAATAATAATAATAAATATTACTATATACAGTATGTAGAAGATGCAGGATCTGCAGAAAGACCTGCAGCACAACCAAGAGGTACTGTACTAATAATAATAGATACCTATTTCCTCCCGGGAGGGAAATTCAGTATTTTCAGCCAAACCCAGCTGATTCGAAGCCCACAAGGTTGACATTGCTACCCTGGCCTGGAATGGAACCTGGGACAACCAGGGGCTCTGGTTCCCCAGGCGGGCTCCCTAACCATTCAGCTATGGAATGGAACCTGGGACAACCAGGGGCTCTGGTTCCCCAGGCGGCTCCCTAACCATTCAGCTATGGAATGGAACCTGGGACAACCAGGGGCTCTGGTTCCCCAGGCGGGCTCCCTAACCATTCAGCTATGGAATGGAACCTGGGACAACCAGGGGCTCTGGTTCCCCAGGCGGCTCCCTAACCATTCAGCTATGGAATGGAACCTGGGACAACCAGGGGCTCTGGTTCCCCAGGCGGCTCCCTAACCATTCAGCTATGGAATGGAACCTGGGACAACCAGGGGCTCTGGTTCCCCAGGCGGGCTCCCTAACCATTCAGCTATGGAATGGAACCTGGGACAACCAGGGGCTCTGGTTCCCCAGGCGGGCTCCCTAACCATTCAGCTAAATCACAACAAGTTTTTGAAATATTCAACTTTAAAGGGATATTCCACTTTCAAAAACCTTTTGTTCATTTTATTGTCTAATCAGGCTTTTGTGAACACACCTTTTATTTCACCTCGAGATCCTCTCCATGAATATCACAAACAGAATAAGTGACACTGCGTGTGTGTGTGTGTGTGTGTGTGTGTGTGTGTGTGTGTGTGTGTGTGTGTGTGTGTGTGTGTGTGTGTGTGTGTGTGTGTGTGTGTGTGTGTGTGTGTGTGTGTCAGAGTGTGGTTGTCCTCACCCAGCAGAAGGTTCAGATGGAGCAGCAGAAGGCTCAGACTGACCACCAGGTGGAGCTCCTCCTCCAGGACAAAGACCAGCTGAAGAACCAACAAGCTCTGCTGGAGGAGAAGGTGGAGGAACTCAACCTCCACCTGCACAAGACCAGGGCTCTGGAGAAACATCTGGAGCTCCGAGCCAAGCAGCTGGAGGTAGGATTTATAACTACAAACATCTGGAGGTAGGATTTATAACTACTATTTATAACTACAAACATCTGGAGGTAGGATTTATAACTACTATTTATAACTACAAACATCTGGAGGTAGGATTTATAACTACTATTTATAACTATAACTACATTTATAACTACATGTAAACATCTGGGGCCAGTTGCACCACCAGAATGTAAGTTAAGTTAGGGAGTAAAGTCCTTACTAGAGGCTTAGCAACTACTAGTTAGTTTGTAACTAAGTGAGTTACTAACAGGTGTTGCACCACGACTGCTTAAGGCATAACGTAACTAGTAATGCGTAGACTGTTCCTAAAGTAATGTATAGTCGCATAAAATTACGTCATAGCTCTAGAATCCAATGAAAACTAACTGTTTCTAGTAAAGTAAAGCTTTTATCGTCTTTTGTCAACAGACAGACATAGCTCCGTCTCTCCACTGGCATGATACGCGTGCTCATGGCGAGCGTATCCCTGCACACGGATTGTATCACAAATTATATTGGCCCCTCATACATTTTGCCCCGTTGTGAAGTATAAAGCAGGGCAGCGCATATTTGGAGGGGGAAGAGCACCATTCAAGTCGCTGTTGTGCTGTATGTCTGCCGCGGCTAAATGCAGTGGTTGAAGTACTCAACCACTGCATTTACTGCAGTACTCAAATTAACTAAAAAAGTATCAATCCTGCAATATAGAAATACTCTATTAATAGCAGACACATTGTGAGCTTGTAGATCGGCTATTTTCAAATTGCCGAAATGTATGTAGGGCTTATTGTATGTTTTAAACAGATGTGTTGTTTCATTGTTGAATTAATTAAATAGCCGAGATAATGCTGTCTGCCACGTTAGTAGTGTAGTTGCTCTACTCCCATAGAGATAGGTTACTTAGTAAGGACTAAGTAACATAGGCTGGTGTAAATATTTAGTAGTTACTTAGAGATACGTTAGAGTGGTGCAACAGCTGAAATTTTAGTAATGCGTAAGTCTTGACTTAGAAGCCATTTACGTTACAACTAGGCTACGTTTGAACTTAGTGTGAGGTGGTGCAACAGTTAAGAGTGGGGTGGCTCAGAGTAGATGACAGAGTACAGCAACTTGCAATGGGCCTGGTGTACAAGATACACTACACCACTATGATACCCAAGTACCTGTCAAAATACTTTATAAACATTAAGGATGTCCATAACTACAACACCAGAGGCAGCGCCACAGATCACTTCCAACCCAGAGTCAAAACCAGCAAAGGGTCAAACTAGTTTTTCTGCTATACCACCAAAATGTGGAAAGCCTTACCGAAGGCCATAAAGGAGTGTGGATCACTAGCATCCTTTAAAATTGCCCTGAAAAACCACTTACAGGCAGCAGCCGTTCGCAACTGGTAAAAAATGAACCTAGCCCAACCCTACCCTCCCCTGCCCCTTCTTTGTATAAACTGTTTGTTTAGACTTACTGTTTTCTTTTTTGTTTTTCTTTACATATCTACTGCATAGTACTGTGTTCTATTTGTCTGTCATTCAATGTTATATGAGATACTTCAATGGTTTCCAGTGGAAATAAGCTTAGTCTTTTCATGGATCTCCTTTTAGTAGACCTTGTACCAGTGAACTGTACCGTCATGAAACTGTACCTTTTCCTATGCAAACTTCTAATAAAGTCTTCAATCAATCAATCAAACCCCGCCCTGGAGTAGGATTTATAATGTAAACATCTGGATGTAGGATTTATAACTACATGTAAACATCTGGACGTAGGATTTATAACTACAAACATCTGGATGTTGGATTTATAACTACAAACATCTGGAGTAGGATTTATAACTACATGAACATGAACAGAGTTTCAGAGTCATGGTTCATTTTGTGTTGTGTGGTATTCTGTGTCCAGATGAAATGTGTCATGTTGTGTTATGTGGAATTGTGTGTCCAGATGAAATGTGTCAGTTAGTGTTATGTGGAATTGTGTGTCCAGATGAAATGTGGAATTGTGTGTCCAGATGAAATGTGTCAGGTAGTGTTATGTGGAATTGTGTTTCCAGATGAAATGTGTCATGTGGTGTTATGTGGAATTGTGTGTCCAGATGAAATGTGTCATGTGGTGTTATGTGGGATTGTGTGTCCAGATTAAATGTGTCAGGTAGTGTTATGTGGAATTGTGTGTCCAAATGAAATGTGTCAGGTAGTGTTATGTGGAATTGTGTGTCCAGATGAAATGTGTCATGTGGTGTTATGTGGAATTGTGTGTCCAGATGAAATGTGTCATGTGGTGTTATGTGGAATTGTGTGTCCAGATGGAATGTGTCAGGTAGTGTTATGTGGGATTGTGTGTCCAGATGAAATGTGTCATGTGGTGTTATGTGGAATTGTGTGTCCAGGCAGAGAAGCAGCAGGTTGAGGAGACGCTGGTGGAGGTGAGGAGGAGAGAGGATGACGTCAGTCTGTCCAACCAAACCCTGGCCGTCCATCTGGAGAACCTCCAGGTACTGTACATTATTACTGACCTCTACTGGTCACTGTACGTACTGTATGTTATTATATCACTGGTCACTGTACGTATACATACTGTACTTGTACTCGAATTCCAGGCTATTGCCTGTAACAGAATATTTCCACATTGCAGTATTGATACTTTTACTTAAGTAAAGAATATGAGTACTTTTTCCACCACTGCAACAAGGAAAACAAAGTTACACACGTGTAGACAATGACAATCATACAGCAAAATCAGGGTCAAATGCTTAATTTCAAGGAGCCATAGTTAAACTTCATGGTGCCATAGTTAAACCAGCTGACTGCATGTTGTTGAAAACTAAACTACTGGGTCTGACTCTGATCAAATCCAAGCAACACTGTGACTCTAGAGGACAGTAGCCCACCTTTCAGGTTGAGGTGATGATGCCCCAAATCCCCTCCCCTGCCCAGAACAAAAGGTGAGCAAAATGCAAGCAGAAACAAAAGGCGAGCAGAATTCAATTTACATCACAATGAACTGCCTTCCCCAATCCCCAGCATACCAGTGAATGGGCAAGCAACGGGTTGAGCAACATTCTTTCAGTTAGCTGGGCTTTTGGGGGGCTTTAGAGGGGCTTTATTTTAATTTTTCGGCAGGACGGTAGGACCTGATCCAAAATAAATATAAGACGACCGCCTTTTCGCCTTAATGGGCGGTACGCCAGTGCAGGTGAGTGTTGTGATTGACAGGTGAGTATTGTGATTGACAGGGTCAGCTGACCAAGCTGAAGCAGGAGCATGGAGACATGAAGCTGAAGCTGAAGGAACAGAAGAACCAATCAGAAGATCTGTGGAAAACCAAGAGTGACCTTGAAGAGGAGAAGAAACTCCTGGAGAGAAGCTTGGAGACTCTGCAACGCAAGGTGAGATGATACTAACCTTAACCTACTACTAACTACTACTAACTACTACCATAACCACCCATAACCCTAACCCTACTACTAACTACTACCATAACCACCCATAACCCTAACCCTACTACTAACTACTACTAACTACTACTAACTACTACTAACTACTACCATAACCACCCATAACCCTAACCCTACTACTAACTACTACCATAACCACCCATAACCCTAACCCTACTACTAACTACTACTAACTACTACCATAATACTAACCCTAACCCTGGAGAGAGGCATGGAGGCTCTGCAACGCAAGGTAGAGAATACTAACTACTACTAACTACTACCATAACCACCCATAACCCTAACCTACTACTAACTACTATTAACTACTACTAACTACTACCATAATACTAACCCTAACCCTGGAGAGAAGCTTGGAGGCTCTGCAACGCAAGGTGAGATGATACTAACCCTAACCTACTACTAACTACTACTAACTACTACCATAATACTAACCCTAACCTACTACTAACTACTACCATAATACTAACCCTAACACTGGAGAGAAGTTTGGAGGCTCTGCAACGCAAGGTGAGAGAATACTGACCACTAACTAACCCTACTACTACCATAACTACTACCATAACTACTACCATAACTACTGGAGAGAAGCATGGAGGCTCTGCATCGCAAGGTAGAGAATACTGACCCTAACCTACTACTAACTACTACTAACTACTACCATAACCACCCATAACCCTAACCCTACTACAAACTACTACTAACTACTACCATAATACTAACCCTAACCCTGGAGAGAAGCTTGGAGGCTCTGCAACGCAAGGTAGAGAATACTAACCCTAACCTACTACTAACTACTACTAACTACTGCCATAACGACCCATAAAAATGTGTCCACCATCCAGAAATAGGTCCCGACTCAGTATTTTTGAAAAAGTGATATATTATATTATTTAACAGATTAAGTATCCATACTCCAGTCCATAGACTGATATATTATATGTATTAACAGATTAAGTATCCATACTCCAGTCCATAGACTGATATATTATATGTATTAACAGATTAAGTATCCATACTCCACTCAATAGACTGATATATTATAAACAGATTAAGTATCCATATCCAGTCCATTGACTGATATATTAACAGATTAAGTATCCATACTCCAGTCCATAGACTGATATATTATATGTATTAACAGATTAAGTATCCATATCCAGTCTATAGACTGATATATTAACAGATTAAGTATCCATACTCCAGTCCATAGATTGATATATTAACAGATTAAGTATCCATATCCAGTCCATAGACTGATATATTAACAGATTAAGTATCCATGTCCAGTCTATAGACTGATATATTATATGTATTAACAGATTAAGTATCCATATCCAGTCCATAGACTGATATATTAACAGATTAAGTATCTGTAAAATGGGCCAGTCTTACTGTTACGTTCAAACATAGCTGTATTATAATAATGCAATACTATTAACCATTTACCATTAAAGGAATATATATATATTACTGTTGTATGATTATTCTTATATAAACCCAACTGGAAAAGGGGGACCTTTGTTGCCGGACAACGCCAGTTGGACTTTAACCAACAAACCATTAAAGGTTTAACACCACTAGGCTAGACACAGGTTCGTAATTATACCAGGCTGGGAGAGCAATAAGTGGGTACGAACACCCAGAGAGACCGACACCACACAGTTGTTCAGGGGGGTACAAAAGTACAAAAAGATTTATTCTCTAAAATTACAGCGGGGTCTCTAAACGCCCAAGAACAATAAAACCAAAAGAAAAACCTAAATTGCTAAAAGGCGCCGCTAAACTAAAACACAATTCAAATCATTTATTAATGGTTAAAATGTTATTAAAAGATCATCTTGGATCGCTAGTGAAGTGCCAGTGCAGTCACACTCCACTAGTCTCGTATTCAACGACTGATAGCCAGGGGGTAGGCACACGGCTCAGCAGTATTCGACAGCATACATCCTACGTCGGTTCTGAAACACACAAGGGGATGCCGCCAGTTTATATGTTCACAGGTGCAAGATTGGTCGTCCTAAGAGTACGGTGCGTTAACTTCGTGTGTCGCGATGTAAAGGTACTTACACACCAGGGAAGCGGCTGCTTCCCTGTGAGTGTTGTGGACGTGCGACACACGCCGGACCGTCTCTCTCACAGGGGACCAGGTAGTCGTCTCCTCCGTCTTTCTCCGTCTCTCTCACCGGCGGTTCAGGTAATCGTCTCCTTCTCACAGCGGGCCAGGCACCGGTTCGCCTCTCTCACCGGCGTGCCAGTCTCTCCGTTCGCTGTAACTATAAGGTTCACACAATGTCTCTCAGTCAGTGTAGCATAGCTACTCCACTCAACCGACTCAACCACATGAGCCTCTGCTCTTGCTCAATGCGTCCGTGCTGCTTCCCCTGTTCAGCACAACTGAATCACAGTGTCCCATTTCATAGTCCTGCGTCCCGCCCAGCCGCCACCCAATTGGCCAGCCGTGACGTCAACCCACCCTGCATAGGCTGCGACATCGCCGCTAGTTATCCTATCCAGAACCTTCATTCACTTAAAGTCCCGCAGTCCATTCAGAAAAAGAGAGCATGGTTAGGGGGAAAGGAATATTGTTACAACATAAATACCATAACGAAAATACAATGTGTTTAAATAAAAAAAACAAAAAGAAAACATCATTGTAGTTAAAGAAATAATACAAAAAATGAAAAATAACAACACCTTCCTTTCATCCCTATCACATATCCATACTCCAGTCCATAGACTGATATATTAACAGATTAAGTATCCATATCCAGTCCATAGACTGATATATTAACAGATAGTCCATAGACTGATATATTAACAGATTAAGTATCCATATCCAGTCCATAGACTGATATATTAACAGATAGTCCATAGACTGATATATTAACAGATTAAGTATCCATATCCAGTCCATAGACTGATATATTAACAGATTAAGTATCCATACTCCAGTCCATAGACTGATATATTATATGTATAAACAGATTAAGTATCCATATCCAGTCCATAGACTGATATATTAACAGATTAAGTATCCATATCCAGTCCATAGACTGATATATTAACAGATTAAGTATCTATACTCCAGTCCATAGACTGATATATTAACAGATTAAGTATCCATATCCAGTCTATAGACTGATATATTAACAGATTAAGTATCCATACTCCAGTCCATAGACTGATATATTAACAGATTAAGTATCCATATCCAGTCCATAGACTGATATATTATATGTATAAACAGATTAAGTATCCATATCCAGTCCATAGACTGATATATTAACAGATTAAGTATCCATATCCAGTCCATAGACTGATATATAAACAGATTAAGTATCCATATCCAGTCCATAGACTGATATATTAACAGATTAAGTATCCATATCCAGTCCATAGACTGATACATTAACAGATTAAGTATCCATATCCAGTCTATAGACTGATATTAACAGATTAAGTATCCATATCCAGTCCATAGACTGATATATTAACAGATTAAGTATCCATATCCAGTCTATAGACTGATATTAACAGATTAAGTATCCATATCCAGTCCATAGACTGATATATTAACAGATTAAGTATCCATATCCAGTCTATAGACTGATATATTATATGGTTTAACAGATTACGTATCCATATCCAGTCCATAGACTAAATGTTTCCAACAGATTAAGTATCCATATCCAGTCCATAGACTGATATATTAACAGATTAAGTAGCCATATCCAGTCCATAGACTAAATGTTTCCAACAGATTAAGTATCCACAGTCAGATGGACATCAGCTCGTTGTTGCAGAGTGAATGAATGCATTGAGGAGAGGAGCTCATTCCTTCAGGGTGTGTTGTGTGGAGAACAATGGTGTGTTGTTGATCTGCTGTACCATGAAGTGGACTCTCTCTGTGTGTGTGTGTGTGTGTGTGTGTGTGTGTGTGTGTGTGTGTGTGTGTGTGTGTGTGTGTGTGTGTGTGTGTGTGTGTGTGTGTGTTTCTGTGTGTGTGTGTGTGTGTGTGTGTGTGTGTGTGTGTGTGTGTGTGTGTGTGTGTGTGTGTGTGTGTGTGTGTGTGTGCGTGTGTGTGCGCGTGCGTGCGTGTGTGTGTGTGTGCGTGCGTGCGTGCGTGTGTGTGTGTGTGTGTGTGCGTGCAGATGAGCAGTGCGCTGCAGGAGTGCGAGGCGAACACAGACAGGCTCCAGAAACAGATGGAGGAGGCCAGAGACGTCCATCACAGAGCAGTGGCTGAACTCAGCGCTCAACTGATGGACAGAGGAGTGGAGCTGGAGAGAACTAGACAGACTGTTAAAACATTACAGGAAGAGGTTATTAATACTGATAAATACTGTTAAAATACTGTTAAATACTGTTAAATACTGATAAATACTGTTAAATACTGTTAAATACTGTTAAATACTGCAGGACAGAGGAGTGGAGCTGGAGAGAGCCAGACACACTGTTGAAACACTACAAGAAGAGGTTTAATACTGTTAAAATACTGTTAATTACTGTTAAAATACTGTTAAATACTGTTAAATACTGTTAAAATACTGCAGGAGAGAGGAGTGGAACTGGAGAGAGCTAGACAGACTGTTAAAACACTACAGGAAGAGGTTATTAATACTGTTAAATACTGTTAAATACTGTTAAAATACAGTTAAATACTGTTAGATACTGTTAGAATACTGTTAAAATACTGTTACATACTGTTAAATACTGCAGGAGAGAGTGGAGCTGGAGAGAACCAGACAGACTGTTAAAACACTACAAGAAGAGGTTTAATACTGTTAAAATACTGTTAATTACTGTTAAATACTGTTAAATACTGTTAAATACCGTTAAATACTGCAGGAGAGGGGAGTGGAGCTGGAGAGAACCAGACAGACTGTTAAAACACTACAAGAAGAGGTTATTAATACTGTAAAAAAACTGTTAAAACAGTGGAGTTTGCATGTTCTCCCCGTGTCCCCTAGGGTAGATACCCTCACAAAAACATGCAGTAATCCTGGTCTCTATACTGCCTCCCCCTGGCCAGCCGGGGGGCCTGATGGAGGGGAAAGGAACTGGTAGGAATAACGTGTTCCTTCCACACGTTACGTCCTACCGGGGAAGCTCCCCCCTGTCAGGTGAAAAGAAGCAGCCTGCTCACTCCTCAAGCACTGAAGGAAGCATGAGCTCAGTTCAGAGCTCTCCCCAGGTTGGCAGAGGGAGAGCAGAGCCCAGGATTACAGTTAGGATATTGGCACCGGGTGAAAAAAAAATGTGTGGGATAAAAATGTAGGAGAAAAAACTTGGTGTGTTTCCTGTCAGCTGTTTCCTGTGGAGGCGGAGCTCCAGCGGTGTCGCAGGGAGGCTCAGGAGGCGCGGCTGAGGAGCAGACAGACGGAGGAGAGGATGCAGGAGAGCGAGGAGAAGAGCTTCACTCAGCTGGACGAGAGAGACCGCAAGATCAAACTACTGGAGGTCAAAATATTATTATTATTATTAAGTGTGCCTGCCATGCAATGGCAAAACACTTATTGTAATCCGCCATACTTATTAAGTGTGCCTGCCATGCAACGCAATGGCAAAACACTTATTGTAATCCGCCATACTTAAGTAAGTAATGTTCTTGCAAATTTCGGCACGTAATAACTGCCGCACGATTTACACCACCGCCGCAATATATACATCAAAACGTGCGGCTCGGCCGGGAATGGGGTGCTATTACTTTTCTTTCCGATCCGCGTTACCATTGCGACGTAATTCGCAAAAAATGACGCCAAAAAACCCCATTCACTTAGAATGGGGGAAATTTCGGCACGTAATAACTGCCGCACGATTTACGCCACCCCCGCAATATATACATCAAAATGTGCGGCTCGGCCGGGAATGGTGTGCTATTACTTTTCTTTACGATCCGCGATACGATTGCGATGTAATTCGCAAAAAACGACGCCCAAAAACCCCATTGACTTAGAATGGGGGACTCCGAAAAAAACCCAGAAACTTTGGCGCCACATAACTCTGCCATACTTTTGCCTAGCAACATGATTTAAACTTTAAAATGCACACACAACTTTGGTCTTTTTCCGGCCAATAGGGATGAGCTGTAATTGATTAAGCCCCGCCCCCTCTGTAACAGGAAGTGTCCTTCGCCAAACAGGAAGTGCCTCTACATCTCATGAACCGTTTATCGTACAGAGTTGTGGCTGGTGTCAGACATTTTTTTTTCTCAATTTTTTTTTTTCTCAAAAACAATTTTTTTCTCAATTTTTTTTTCTCAAAAATTTTTTTTTTCTCAAAATTTCTTTTTCTCAAAATTTCTTTTTCTCAAAAAAATTTTTTTTCTCAAATTTTTTTTTTTCTCTAAATTTTTTTTTCTCAAAAAACTTTGTTTCTCTCAACATTTTTTTTTTCTCAAAAAAAATTTTTTTTCTCAAATTTTTTTTTCTCAAAATTTTTTTTTTCTCAAATTTTTTTTTTTCTCTAAATTTTTTTTTCTCAAAAAACTTTGTTTCTCTCAACATTTTTTTTTTCTCAAAAAAAATTTTTTTTCTCAAATTTTTTTTTCTCAAATTTTTTTTTTCTCAAAACATTTTTTTTTTCTCAATTTTTTTTTCCTCAAAATGTTTTTTTTTTCTCAAATTTTTTTTTTCTCTCAAAAATTTTTTTTTCTCAAAATTTTTTTTTCTCACATTTTTTTTTCTCTCAATTTTTTTCTCAAAAAACTTTTTTTTTCTCAACATTTTTTTTTTCTCAAAATTTTTTTTTTCTCAAAATTTTTTTTCTCAAAAATGTTTTTTTCTCAAATTTTTTTTTTTCTCTCAAAAATCTCTATTTCACCAAACAGGAAGTGCCCCTCACCAAACAGGAAGTGACCCTTTACCTCGTGAACCGTTTGTCGTACAGACGCGTAGATGGCATCAAATGACTTGATTAAGAGTCCTTAACCTTAATTGGGGCCTATTTCGCCAAACAGGAAGTGCCCCTCACCAAACAGGAAGTGACCCTTTATCTCGTGATCTGTTTGTCGTACAGACATGTGGGTGGTGTCATATGAAGAACCATAATGTTAAAGCTTATGCAAAAAATGCTAATGTTAAAAAATGTAACGCTAATGCTAACACCAACCGCTACACAAGGTTGCACAGACTTAGCGAGCTGCAGGCACACTTAAAATTTCGTATAAATTTTCTTTTCTAGTTAAGTGTGCCTGCTATGCAATAGCAGAACACTTATTGTAATCCGCCATACTTAATGATAATAATAACTAGAAAAGAAAATTTCGATAAAAAGTGTTTTGAGAAAAAAAAATTGAGAAAAAAAAATTTGAGAAAAAAAAAATTTGAGAAAAAAAAATTTTTTGAGAAAAAAAAATTTGAGAAAAAAAATTTTTTGAGAAAAAAAAATTGAGAAAAAAAAATTTGGAGAAAAAAAAAATTTGAGAAAAAAAAGAATTTTGAGAAAAAAAATTTTGAGAAAAAAATTTTTTTGAGAAAAAAAAAATTTGAGAAAAAAAAGATTTTGAGAAAAAAAAAATTATGACACCAGCCGCGAGTCTGTACGACAAACGGTTCATGAGTTATAGAGGCACTTCCTGTTTGGCGAAGGACACTTCCTGTTACAGAGGGGGCGGGGCTTAATCAATTACAGCTCATCCCTATTGGCCGGAAAAAGACCAAAGTTGTGTGTGCATTTTAAAGTTTAAATCACGTTGCTAGGCAAAAGTATGGCAGAGTTATGTGGCGCCAAAGTTTCTGGGTTTTTTTCGGAGTCCCCCATTCTAAGTCAATGGGGTTTTTGGGCGTAGTTTTTTGCGAATTACGTCGCAATCGTATCGCGGATCGGAAAGAAAAGTAATAGCACACCATTCCCGGCCGAGCCGCACATTTTGATGTATATATTGCGGGGGTGGTGTAAATTGTGCGGCAGTTATTACGTGCCGAAGTTTCCCCCATTCTAAGTCAATGGGGTTTTTTGGCGTTGTTTTTTGCGAATTACGTCGCAATGGTAACGCGGATCGGAAAGAAAAGTAATAGCACACCATTCCCGGCCGAGCCGCACGTTTTGATGTATATATTGCGGTGGTGGCGTAAATTGTGCGGCAGTTATTACGAGCAGAAATTTGCAAGAACATTACTTACTTACTTACTGACTGACTGACTGACTGACTGACTTAAGTATGGCGGATTACAATAAGTGTTCTGCTATTGCATAGCAGGCACACTTAATAATGATCCCACAAATTTCGGCACGTAATAACTGCCGCACAATTTACGCCACCGCCGCAATATATATATCAAAACATGCGGCTCGGCCGGGAATGGTGTGCTATTACTTTTCTTTCCGATCCGCGTTACCATTGCGACGTAATTCGCAAAAAACGACGCCCAAAAACCCCATTGACTTAGAATGGGGGAAACTTCAGCACGTAATAACTGCCGCACAATTTACGCCACCGCCGCAATATATACATCAAAACGTGCGGCTCGGCCGGGAATGGTGTGCTATTACTTTTCTTTCCGATCCGCGTTACCATTGCGACGTAATTCGCAAAAAACGACGCCCAAAAACTCCATTGACTTTGAATGGGGGACTCCGAAAAAAAACCAGAAACTTTGGCGCCAAATAACTCTGCCATACTTTTGCCTAGCAACGTCATTTAAAATGTAAAATGCTCACACAACTTTGGTCTTTTTCCGACCAATAGGGATGAGCTGTAATTGATTAAGCCCCGCCCCCTCTATAACAGGAAGTGCCCTTCACCAAACAGGAAGTGCCTCTATAATTCATGAACCGTTTGTCGTACAGACTCGCGGCTGGTGTCATACATTTTTTTTTCCTCAAAATTTTTTTTTTCTCAAAGATTTTTTTTTTCTCAAATTTTTTTTCTCAAAAATTTTTTTTTCTCAATTTTTTTTTCTCAATTTTTTTTTCTCAAAAATTTTTTTTCTCAAAATTTTTTCCTCAATTTTTTTTTCTCAAATATTTTTTTTTCTCAAATTTTTTTTTTCTCAAATTTCTTTTTCTCAAAAAATTTGTTTTTCTCAATTTTTTTTTTCTCACATTTTTTTTTCTCAATTTTTTTTTTCTCAAAATGTTTTTTCCTCAATTTTTTTTTCTCAATTTTTTTTTTTATTTTTTTTTTCTCAAAAAACTTTTTTTTTTCTCAAAAAACTTTTTTTTTTCTCAAAAAACTTTTTTTCTCACAAAACTGTCGTTAAAGTGCGACCCATGATAACGGCCAAAAATGCGCCAAAACGCCACTAATTAGTCGAAATGGCTGACTTCCTGTTTGGTTTCTGATTGGCTGCTGGCCTTGTGACGTGGGTAGAGCTGCGAGGGCCCGGTCATCGCTGCTTGCAGCTTTAATTCATTAATCGTCCATGACCTTAATTGGGGCCTATTTCGCCAAACAGGAAGTGCCCCTCACCAAACAGGAAGTGACCCTTGATCTCGTGAACCGTTTGTCATACAGACACGCGGGTTGCGTCAAATGACAAGATTAAGAGTCCTTAAACTTAATTGGGGCCTATTTCGCCAAACAGGAAGTGCCCCTCACCAAACAGGAAGTGACCTGTTTTCTTGTGAACCGTTTGTCGTACAGACATGTGGGTGGTGTCATATGAAGAACAATAATGTTAAAGTTTATGCAAAAAAATGCTAATGTTAATAATGCTAATGCTAACACCAACCGCTACACAAGGTTGCACAGACTTAGCGAGCTGCAGGCACACTTAAAATTTCTTAGAAATTTTCTTTTCTAGTATAATAACTAGAAAAGAAAATTTCTAAGAAATTTTAAGTGTGCCTGCAGCTCGCTAAGTCTGTGCAACCTTGTGTAGCGGTTGGTGTTAGCATTAGCGTTATTAACATTAGCATTTTTTTGCATAAACGTTAACATTATTGTTCTTCATATGACACCACCCACATGTCTGTACGACAAACGGTTCACGAGAAAACGGGTCACTTCCTGTTTGGTGAGGGGCACTTCCTGTTTGGCGAAATAGGCCCCAATTAAGTTTAAGGACTCTTAATCTTGTCATTTGACGCAACCCGCGTGTCTGTATGACAAACGGTTCACGAGATCAAGGGTCACTTCCTGTTTGGTGAGGGGCACTTCCTGTTTGGCGAAATAGGCCCCAATTAAGGTCATGGACGATTAATGAATTAAAGCTGCAAGCAGCGATGACCGGGCCCTCGCAGCTCTACCCACGTCACAAGGCCAGCAGCCAATCAGAAACCAAACAGGAAGTCAGCCATTTCGACTAATTAGTGGCGTTTTGGCGCATTTTTGGCCGTTATCACGGGTCGCACTTTAACGACAGTTTTGTGAGAAAAAAAAAGTTTTTTGAGAAAAAAAAAAGTTTTTTGAGAAAAAAACATTTTTTTGAGGAAAAAAAAAATTTGAGAAAAAAAAATTGAGAAAAAAAATTGAGAAAAAAAAATTTTGAGAAAAAAAAATGTTTTGAGAAAAAAAAAATTGAGAAAAAAAAAATTTGAGAAAAAAAAATTTTTGAGAAAAAAACATTTTTGAGAAAAAAAAATTGAGAAAAAAAAATTTGAGAAAAAAAAATTTGAGAAAAAAAAATTTTGAGAAAAAAAAATGTTTGAGAAAAAAAAAATTTTGAGAAAAAAAAATTTTGAGAAAAAAAAAAATTATGACACCAGCCGCGAGTCTGTACGACAAACGGTTCATGAGTTATAGAGGCACTTCCTGTTACAGAGGGGGCGGGGCTTAATCAATTACAGCTCATCCCTATTGGCCGGAAAAAGACCAAAGTTGTGTGTGCATTTTAAAGTTTAAATCACGTTGCTAGGCAAAAGTATGGCAGAGTTATGTGGCGCCAAAGTTTCTGTTTTTTTTTCGGAGTCCCCCATTCTAAGTCAATGGGGTTTTTGGGCGTCGTTTTTTGCGAATTACATCGCAATCGTATCGCGGATCGGAAAGAAAAGTAATAGCACACCATTCCCGGCCGAGCCGCACGTTTTGATGTGTATATTGCGGGGGTGGCGTAAATCGTGCGGCAGTTATTACGTGCCGAAATTTCCCCCATTCTAAGTGAATGGGTTTTTTTGGCGTCGTTTTTTGCGAATTACGTCGCAATGGTAACGCGGATCGGAAAGAAAAGTAATAGCACACCATTCCCGGCCGAGCCGCACGTTTTGATGTATATATTGCGGCGGTGGCGTAAATTGTGCGGCAGTTATTACGAGCAGAAATTTGCAAGAACATTACTTACTGACTGACTGACTGACTGACTTAAGTATGGCGGATTACAATAAGTGTTCTGCTATTGCATAGCAGGCACACTTAATAATCACTTCACAAAATTTCGGCACGTAATAACTGCCGCACAATTTACGCCACCGCCGCAATATATACATCAAAACGTGCGGCTCGGCCGGGAATGGGGTGCTATAACTTTTCTAAGAGAAAAGTTGTATCGTTTAATTGATATTAATTTATTAGTGAATTAATTTTACCCATTGACTTATAATGGGAATCGCAAAAACTCACATTCAATATTTTTTTTCTTGCAAACCATAGGGGCTACAGTTTCAAAACTTGGAGAGGAGATTTATAATGATATCAAGGATTAAATAAAAAATAATTTTGTCAGTTGGCCTCATGGTGGCGCTATAACAGTCCACTTTACCTTTCGGCCTGTAACTCTTGAACCGTGGGTCGGAAAATTAAAATTCCCTTTTCCCTGGATTCCTTGGGTCATGACGCATCTCCCCATATAGGCCACGCCCATTTGCGTCAGGATAGATTTTCCGCCATTTTGAATTTTCTTCAAAACACACTTTTTGCTCCTTTTCCTACATATTTTCTCCAAATGTCACAAAAATCGATACACACGATCTATGGACTCATGCGATAAACATATTTAAACGATATTTTGATAGTCCATACCGTTCTTCCGTAACAGGGTTCCAAAGTTAGCGGGAGGAGCCCGTTTTGTAAGAAGTAGCCATAAATCACAAACGAAACATCCAGTCAACACCAAATTTTAACCACAAGTGGGGGGCGCTATACTGAACATATACCCAAAAGCATGTCCACTTCGACCCATAGGGGGCACCACAAACGCGCAAAACGTAACCGTTTCATGCCAAAGCGTGTTTTTCAGGGGGAACGACCCTCTCAAAACGAAACACTAACACCAACCGCTACACAAGGTTGCACAGACTTAGCGAGCTGCAGGCACACTTAAAATTTCTTAGAAATTTTCTTTTCTAGTTATTATTATTATTAATGGTCAACCAAACTATTGTTCTATTGTTCTAGCCCATTGTTCATAGTTTATATTATTATTATTATTATTATTGTTATTATTAATGGTCAACCAAACTATTGTTCTAGCTCATTGTTCATAGTTTCCTGGATACACAATCTGATCGGCCACATACCACACTAACAGAATCCATATATGGCTAAGACAGATGGCCAAGATTCTATCAGATGTCAACTTAAGTTAACTGTGACCTACTGTTATTAAACTCCTGGAGGTCAATAAGATATTGAACATACAAAAAGAGGAGAAATCAAGCACTAGAAGAAGTTAAATGAGGAGGACAGGAGTAAAAACAAGGTCCTTTATTGCTTTGAAAATAGTTGAAAAGAGTTAAAAGCTGACATGTTTCCACCAGCTACGTCCATGCAAGATCCCACTATTTCCATAGATAATGCATTGGTGACTTTGGTTCCAACTGCTAGAAACCTTGGTGTGGTCCTGGACAGCCAGCTATCATTCAAGACACACATTGCATCAGTCACCCGGTCCTGTAGGTTCACACTCTATAACATCTGTAGAATCAGAATCTTCCTCACCCAGGAGTCAGCCCAGCTCCTCATCCAGACATCTGTCATATCAAAACTTGACTATTGTAACTCTCTCCTCACTGGCCTCCCAGCATGTGCACTTAAACCTCTCCAACTGATCCAAAATGCAGCAGCACGACTGGTCTTCAACCAGCCTAAGTTCTCACATCTCCCCCCTTCTCCGCTCCCTCCACTGGCTCCCGGTTGCGGCCCGCACTGAATACAAAACAATGATGCTGACCTTCAAAGCAACCAAAGGTATGGCTCCTCCATACCTCCAAAACCTGATCAACCCCTATAACCCCACCCGTTCACTCAGATCAGCCGACACAGGGATGCTGACAGAACCCTCGCTGAAAACCCCGGGACAAAAATCTAGACCCTTCTCCCTCCTGGCCCCCAAACTGTGGAATAAACTCCCTGTCGCACTTAGAACTACAGACTCACTCCCCAGCTTCCGCCGTGGACTGAAGACTCACCTCTTCAGACTCCATCTAAACCCATAGCACTACTGTAACACTCCCCTTCCCTCAATGACTATACATGAAGCTAGATAGCATTTTTAGGTTTTAGAAGTTTTTTACTGATTAGGTGCGTGGTCTACCTATGTTATTGTTTTTCTAGACTGATATTCCTATGCATTTGTTATATTGTTGTAAATGTACTGACATATTATCTTGCTTATTGTAGTGAAGTATTATCTGCTTATTGTAAGTCGCTTTGGATTAAAAGTGTCTGCTAAATGCCTAAACTGTAAACTGTAAACCACAAGGTCTTCATCAGGGCATATACTGAATGAAGCAAGTCAACAAACACAGGTCTGTTTATAGAGAGATATGCAGAAGCCTGGGCAATCAGCATTAGAGCACACACCCAGAGTTACACGTGTGTGCGTGTGTGCGTGTGCGTGTGCGTGTGCGTGTGCGTGTGTGTGTGTGTGTGTGTGTGTGTGTGTGTGTGTGTGTGTTTGATTGATTGATTGAAGACTTTATTAGGAGTTTGTATAGAAAAAGGTACAGTTTCATGACACTACAGTTCACTCGTACAAGGTCAACTAAAAGGAGATCCTAGAAAGCATATTTTACAAACATATTTTAACTGGGGACCCATTTTAACTGGGGACCCCCACCCTGACGAGCACTAAGATTTGAGGCATTACATTTTGTATAACATGGTTCTATTGTGAAAATAGCAGATCTACATGCTCACAACACCTCACAATGCATTGTGAGCATGTAGATGAGATGTGTGAGCATGTAGATCTGCTATGTTCACAATTTCTGTTTCTAATATTTGACAATTTGGGGCAATGTTTAATTGTCATTTTAGAGGTATTAAAAAGTCCTTAAATTGTCACTTTAGAAATGTGCAGATATAGTCCGGGAAAAAAAGGGTGATTTTTGGCTGAACGTGGATTCGCTTGTAAAAGTTTTTTTCTCAACTGATTCTTGTAGCTTGGGGTCACCTCTTAAGGATTCAAGAGGATGACCAGTGATATCCATTGAGCATTTTTTATTATTAACCCCTTAATGCCTGAAACATGGTCTCCCATTGACTTTCTATACAGGAGGAAAATACCCAGAAAAAGATTATTTTTCGGGGTATTTAAGGAGGATCTGAGGGGTCTAACTAGGGGTTTGTCATGATGCTGAATCCATTGCAGGCATTTGTTTTGCACAAAAAACATTCCGTGGGCTAGAAATAGCCTCAGAAAACAATACACGTATGGGTGAGTATTCATGTTAGTCGGAGGCCTTAGGGTTTTTTTTTTCTTGTGCTAATCAGTCTAAAAGTGCAAAATTTTGCACAGATGTAGCTCAGGGCATGCTCTAATGATTTAGCTAGGTCGGCGACCTTCGGGTCACCACAACACCCACAAAACTCTGAAAAGTGATGACTCATCACTTTTCATCACTAAAGTCGATGGGAGCCCAACTTGATTTGGCCGCTGTGGCGACCCCGAATGTCGCAGACTCGGGCGCCCTAGCTAAATCATTAGAGCAAGCCCTGAGCTACATCTGTGCAAAATTTTGCACTTTTAGACTGATTAGCACGAGAAAAAAAAACCCTAAGGCCTCCGACTAACATGAATACTCACCCATACGTGTATTGTTTTCTGAGGCTATTTCTAGCCCACGGAATGTTTTTTGTGCAAAACAAATGCCTGCAATGGATTCAGCATCATGACAAACCCCTAGTTAGACCCCTCAGATCCTCCTTAAATACCCCGAAAAATAATCTTTTTCTGGGTATTTTCCTCCTGTATAGAAAGTAAATGGGAGCCCATGTTTCAGGCATTAAGGGGTTAATAATAAAAAATGCTCAATGGATATCACTGGTCATCCTCTTGAATCCTTAAGAGGTGACCCCAAGCTACAATAATCAGTTGAGAAAAAAACTTTTACAGGCGAATCCACGTTCACCCCCATTTTTCCCGGACTAATACCCTCTATACACTTAAACTTTATGTTGGTTTATTTACTGTTTTGATTGAAGACTTTATTAGAAGTTTGCATAGGAAAAGGTACAGTTTCATGACGGTACAGTTCACTGGTACAAGGTCTATTAAAAGGAGATCCATGAAAAGACTAAGCTTATTTCCACAGGAAACCATTTAAGTATCTCATATAACATTGAATGACAGACGAATAGAACACAGTACTATACAGTAGATATGTAAAGAAAAAAACAATAAGTATATACAAAGAAGGGGCAGGGGAGGGTAGGGTTGGGCTGGGCTAGGTTTGTTTTTTTACCAGTTGCGAACGGCTGCTGCCTGTAAATGTTTTTCAGGGCAATTTTAAAGGATGCTAGTGATCCACACTCGACACTCCTTTATGGCCTTCGGTAAGGCTGTTGAGAGAGAAAACAATGTTTCACATTAAGTTAATCATCTGGGGACCCCCAAAATAATTAGTTTTCTCCACATTGGTAGACATTGTATAGAAGTATTTTCTCCACATTGGTAGACATTGTATAGAAGTATTTTCTCCACATTGGTAGACATTGTATAGAAGTGTTGTCTCCACATTGGTAGACATTGTATAGAAGTGTTGTCTCCACATTGGTAGACATTGTATAGAAGTGTTGTCTCCACATTGGTAGACATTGTATAGAAGTATTTTCTCCACATTGGTAGACATTGTATAGAAGTGTTTTCTCCACATTGGTAGACATTGTATAGAAGTGTTTTCTCCACATTGGTAGACATTGTATAGAAGTGTTTTCTCCACATTGGTAGACATTGTATAGAAGTGTTTTCTCCACATTGGTAGAAGTGTTAAACTAACTTCCTATGATGAGTTTCTGTTGACACAACAAACACAGTGTCAGTTCTGTGTTTACTGTGGAAGTGGTCAGACCAGTCTGAATGTACTCAATACTTTAAATACTTATATCTGAATGTACTCAATACTTTAAGTAGTTATATCTGAAATGTACTCAATACTTTAAGTACTTCTATCTGAATGTACTCAATACTTTAAGTACTTCTATCTGAATGTACTCAATACTTTAAGTACTTATATCTGAATGTACTCACTACTTTAAGTTATATCTGAAATGTACTCACTATAGGGTCGTATGGGTCATTAAGGTGTCATATGTCCATATAGGGTCGTATGGGTCATTAAGGTGTCATATCTCCTTATAGGGTTGTATGGGTCATTAAGGTGTCATATGTCCTTATAGGGTCGTATGGGTCATTAAGGTGTCATATGTCCTTATAGGGTCATATGGGTCATTAAGGTGTCATATCTCCATATAGGGTCGTATGGGTCATTAAGGTGTCATATGTCCATATAGGGTCGTATGGGTCATTAAGGTGTCATATGTCCTTATAGGGTCGTATGGGTCATTAAGGTGTCATATGTCCTTATAGGGTCGTATGGGTCATTAAGGTGTCATATGTCCTTATAGGGTCGTATGGGTCATTAAGGTGTCATATCTCCATATAGGGTCGTATGGGTCATTAAGGTGTCATATCTCCATATAGGGTCGTATGGGTCATTAAGGTGTCATATCTCCTTATAGGGTCGTAAGGGTCATTAAGGTGTCATATCTCCTTATAAGGTCGTATGGGTCATTAAGGTGTCATATCTCCTTATAGGGTCGTATGGGTCATTAAGGTGTCATATCTCCTTATAGGGTCGTATGGGTCATTAAGGTGTCATAACTCCATATAGGGTCGTAAGGGTCATTAAGGTGTCATATCTCCTTATAGGGTCGTATGGGTCATTAAGGTGTCATATGTCCTTATAGGGTCGTATGGGTCATTAAGGTGTCATAACTCCATATAGGGTCGTTTGGGTCATTAAGGTGTCATATCTCCTTATAGGGTCGTATGGGTCATTAAGGTGTCATATGTCCTTATAGGGTCGTATGGGTCATTAAGGTGTCATATGTCCTTATAGGGTCGTATGGGTCATTAAGGTGTCATATCTCCTTATAGGGTTGTATGGGTCATTAACTCATTCCCTGCCAGGCCCGATAGTCCCGAGATTATTCCAATGTCTTTCCCCGCCAGGCCCGATAGTCCCGAGAATTAAAAAAAAAAAAATAAAAAAAAATAAAAAAAAAATTTTGACCCCAAAAAAATTGAGTAGGCATGATAGCAATCGCGAAATTGCATGTTTAACCCCCATAGCAACCCCATCTTTCAAGCATGGCAGCCATTTTGGCAGCCATCTTTGTTAAACATAGTGGCTGTTATCTCATGAATGCCTGAACGGATTTCCATTCGGATTTTTTTGTTTGAAAGCTGTGAGCAATGTGGACACACGTGGTGCATTATCTAGGCATGGGTGTACATGATCCGTGCACACCCAATTACATGGAAGTCTATGGAGACGAATGGCAGGTGGGAGTACGGAGGTATGTTAAAATGGCGGTCAATGTGTTAAGGTGTCATATGTCCATATAGGGTTGTATGGGTCATTAAGGTGTCATATCTCCATATAGGGTCGTATGGGTCATTAAGGTGTCATATGTCCATATAGGGTCGTATGGGTCATTAAGGTGTCATATGTCCTTATAGGGTCGTATGGGTCATTAACACCTTCTAAGCCTGGCCGCACTCCCTCGGACTTCCTACTGGGTCCCATCAGCCAATCGTCTATTCCCGTACTTCGCCGTAATTTATGAAATTAATCATAATTTTTTGAAAAATACAGTCGCAGGTCGTGCTCTGTCTCTTTAAGAGACGTTGTGCAATCGGATCACGTCAGAAACGTGATGACGTCATCGGCTGGCTCTGCCACTGGCTCCACGAGCGGCCATTACGTTCCCCTTCACTGTGTGTGCTGCAGCCTGGTTTAGCCCATCCCCCCTAGTATACCGACCAGACGACAGGCGAAATCAAGGCTTCGGAATGAGTGGAATACATGGAATTAGATCGATGTGCGTGCGACGAGGACGTAATGTACTTTCGAACGCTGTTTTTTCTCGCGGATTACCCCATCTCGCTCCATGCAAATGAACGGCAGAAATACAGCCAGCAGCAGCTTCTAAGTAAGTGGCCGCCCAAACACGTAGTGTGTGCACGTCCTGCTGGCTTGCACTGAACGACCCGCGCGCGTTGTTTATCATTTGGTGTGTTTGTTTTTTAAAATATGTTTATAAATAAAACGCTGATTGCACGGCAGTACCGGGGTTCAGGGGGTTCTGCCGCGGCTTAGAAGGTGTTTAAGGTGTCATAACTCCATATAGGGTCGTAAGGGTCATTAAGGTGTCATATCTCCTTATAGGGTCGTATGGGTCATTAAGGTGTCATATCTCCTTATAGGGTCGTATGGGTCATTAAGGTGTCATATGTCCTTATAGGGTCGTATGGGTCATTAAGGTGTCATATCTCCTTATAGGGTCGTATGGGTCATTAAGGTGTCATAACTCCATATAGGGTCGTAAGGGTCATTAAGGTGTCATATGTCCTTATAGGGTCGTAT
>NC_137820.1:295000-297500 GCF_963921795.1 Nannobrachium achirus | reverse complement strand
ATGACAGTACATAATAATATATATATACCTAAAATATAATCATAATATCTCGTTAAAGTGACCATTTTGTTAAATTTTGCATTAGTAGTTAGTGTACTGTAATTTACCAACATAATAACCCACGCAGGTAGACAAAGAGACATTCATGGATTCATATTTAGAACTAACTTTTATCTTCCCCCCCTGGACCCAGGGTATGGCAGCTGCATACCCCTGCCATACCCTATTGACGCCCCTGCCCTGCATGATGTATTTACAAACATCAGTCTGTTATCTCATGTATGATTGACATTGTAGTGACATTAATTCACCTCTTTACCTTTAGTTATGGCAGTGTTGTTTGTGTTAATATATTTTAAGCTTTGAATGATTCATAATTTGCACAAACATGAAGTGTTGCTGACTGAAAGATTATGAAGTGAATATGGATATTATGATCCATGCTGTGAAACTGTGCCTTCAGACTTGAATATGAAATATTCATAATTAACATCACTTTTCTACACCGTTCACTATCACATCATATGCCAGTTTTGACCAGAGGTGGAAAAATACTCACATTTTATACTATAAGTACCTAAAGTAAAAGTACAAAATGTTTGACAATAGCAGATCTACAAGCTCACAACGTGTCGCATCCTCTGTGTAAAATAGAGCTAAAGTGGTTACTGTACGTTTTGCAATATTATAATTTATAACTGCAAAGTAACTAAAATGTTCAAATAAGTGTAAAAGTAAAAGTACAATATTTGGATCCGAAATGTAGTGGTGTAGTAAAGTAAAAGTATTGGAAATTGGAAATACTCAAGTAAAGTACAAATACCTCAACATTTTACTTAAATACAGTACTTAAGAGCTTGTAGATCTGCTTCTTTTGCTATTTTTGGGTAATATTCTGTATTAAATAAATAATAATGAAATCATAACAACTGATCTACAAGTTCACAACGCTACACGCTGCAACACATTGTTAGCATGCAGATCGGTTATTTCTGAACATTTTAGAATAAAATAAATGTCTGTTCATGTGTGTATCTTATATTTACTTCATTAATTAAATTCAAAGGTTCTGTTCTCAAAGTTAACTGTGTTTATTGGTTGAATGTCTGCAAATAGAAATTCTTCCATCTAAAGTTTAAACAAACTAACAAAACAAAACAAAAAACTAAATTGTTCAAAACCAATCAGTGGTCGAGGACTCTCCAAAATCCAGATGTGACCCAAACATCTGCAGTGGGTCTGGTTCCTTCCTATAGTGTTGAAGTAAGATCTGGTCTGGTTTCTGTAGTGTTGAAGTAAGATCTGGTCTGGTTCCTATAGTGCTAAGGTGGATTCTGAAGAGGTGAGTCTTCAGACCATGGTGGAAGCTAGGGAGTGAGTCTGTAGTTCTAATGGAAGCTAGGGAGTGAGTCTGTAGTTCTAAGTGCAACAGGGAGTTTATTCCACAGTTTGGGGGCCAGGAGGGAGAAGAGTCTAGGACGAGTAGATTTTTGTCCTGGGGTTTTTAGCAAGGGTTCTGTCAGCATCCCTGTGTTGGCTGATCTGAGTGAATGGGTGGGGTTGTAGGGGTTGGTCAGGTTTTGGAGGTATGGAGGAGCCGTACCTTTGGCCAGCATCAGTGTTTTGTACTCAGTACAACTGGGAGACAGTGGAGGTGCTGTGGTATTCTGGATCATAGTGTTTATTACAAACATCTGTGTGTGTTAGTGTTGTTGTAGTATTCTGGATCATAATGTTTATTACAATCATCTGTGTGTGTTAGTGTTGTTGTGGTATTCTGGATCATAGTGTTTATTACAATCATCTGTGTGTGTTAGTGTTGTTGTGGTATTCTGGATCATAGTGTTTATTACAATCATCTGTGTGTGTTGGTGTTGAACAACATGTTGTGGTTCATCTGACATGGATCAATACGCTGGCTGGGGGGGGGGATGCTGCGTGCCGATTGGCTGTGGATGTGGGACACGACGGACAGCTGTTGTGGACATGTGACCTGGTGGTCAGTCAGTGTCTTCAGCAGGACATCATCGTCCAGGAGAGCAGAGCATCCAGCAGTAACTAACATCAGCAGGACATCATCGTCCAGGAGAGCAGAGCATCCAGCAGTAACTAACATCAGCAGGACATCCAGAGCATCCAGCAGTAACTAACATCAGCAGGACATCATCGTCCAGCAGTAACTAACATCTAACGGACATCCAGAACATCCAGAGAAGCAGAACCAGCAGAACCAGCAGAACCAGCAGAACCAGCCTCACCATGCGACGACGCTGTGCCCTAAAACACTCCATCCTGAGAGAAGTCCTGGCCGAGTTCCTGGGAACCTTCGTCCTGGTGGTGAGTTAGACTACTAGTTAATTAAACCACGAATTAGTTATTATTATAGTTATTAGTTAATTAAACCTTCGTCCTGGTGGTGAGTTACTGGACTAGTTAATTAAACCACTAATTAGTTATTATTATAGTTATTAGTTAATTAAACCTTCGTCCTGGTGGTGAA
>NC_137820.1:232500-290000 GCF_963921795.1 Nannobrachium achirus | reverse complement strand
GAGGAGAAGAGATCCAGTAGGACTAAGACTAGTGGAGAAGAGATCCAGTAGAACTAAGACTAGCGGAGAAGAGATCCAGTAGAACTAAGACTAGAGGAGAAGAGATCCAGTAGGACTAAGACTAGCGGAGTAGAGATCCAGTAGAACTAAGACTAGCGGAGTAGAGATCCAGTAGAACTAAGACTAGCGGAGTAGAGATCCAGTAGAACTAAGACTAGCGGAGTAGAGATCCAGTAGAACTAAGACTAGCGGAGAAGAGATCCAGTAGAACTAAGACTATAGAGGAGAAGAGATCCAGTAGAACTAAGACTAGCGGAGAAGAGATCCAGTAGGACTAAGACTAGTGGAGAAGAGATCCAGTAGAACTAAGACTAGAGGAGAAGAGATCCAGTAGGACTAAGACTAGTGGAGAAGAGATCCAGTAGAACTAAGACTAGCGGGGAAGAGATCCAGTAGAACTAAGACTATGGAGGAGAAGAGATCCAGTAGAACTAAGACTAGCGGAGAAGAGATCCAGTAGAACTAAGACTAGCGGAGTAGAGATCCAGTAGAACTAAGACTATAGAGGAGAAGAGATCCAGTAGAACTAAGACTAGCGGAGTAGAGATCCAGTAGAACTAAGACTAAAGGAGAAGAGATCCAGTAGGACTAAGACTATAGAGGAGAAGAGATCCAGTAGAACTAAGACTATAGAGGACAAGAGATCCAGTAGAACTAAGACTATAGAGGAGAAGAGATCCAGCAGATCCTAGCAGAGATCCTAGCAGAGAAGAGATCCAGTAGAACTAAGACTAGCGGAGAAGAGATCCAGTAAATAAAACATATTTTATGTTTGGTTGCGCTCCGTGTTGTGCTCTGAAAATAGCTGATCTACAAGCTCAAACTGTAACCTTGTAGATCGGCTATTTCCAGCATGCAGCCAAGTGTGAACATTTTTCTTGCAGTTGACGTGCTGTAAAAATCATGTCCGAGGTTCCCCTGGCAGGACGAAAGCCGCACTGCGTCTCTGGGAGGATGTCTTCTGACAGTGGCAGCAGCCGGCTGGCCAGTATACAGGCCAGTACTTTGCCTGTTGTGGACAGGAGGAAGATGCCTCTGTAGTTGCCACATTCCGCCTTATCTCCCTTCTTGAATATTGTGACAATCAGGGCGTCCCTGAGTTCAGAAGGGATTTCTTCCTTGTCCCAGATTTTACAAAGCAGGCTATGGATGTGGCAATGGAGTTTCGGTCCACCTTGCTTAAAGGAGTCTTATATAATAGGTCCTCACTAATGTTCATGATAAAATATCACAATGTTTTTTCTACTCAGTCCAAGTCTCCTAGGAGAGCTGTGGGAAGTTCAGAATCCATCGTCTTGTGTCATCATCATTTTCCAAAAAAAAAAATAATAATCAATATTTTTGAAAAGAATATTTCGATTTTTATTATCGCGAGAACAATAGCTTCCACTTTAAAATTGCAACTTTTCAGGAATAGAAAGCCTGCAGTTTCTATAAGCTGGATTGGCAATCGATGATGTCACAAGACGATGGGTTTCTGACCTGCCCACAGCCCTCATCTGAGAAAAAAAGAAAAAAAAAGAAGCTATTTTTGAGTGAGGACCAATTATATGAACATAGGTTGAAAAGTGGTGGAGTGCCCCTTTAAGTATCTCTGCTGGTATCCCATCTGGTCCGGTCCATCTGGCTTTGTTGTTACCGAGTTTCCTGATGGCATCCAGAACCTAATTTTCAGATGGGGCGGCTTCTAAATGCTCCATAATAGGACGCTGAGGGATTTGGTTGATGGTTTCGAGCTCAACTGAGGTGTTCCGATTCAGGAGCTCTTGGAAGTGCTCTTGCCATCTAGCACTGATTCCTGCACCATCCTTCAGCAGGGTATAGGGTTAGGGTTAGGGTCCATCTTTGGAGCGGAGGGGGTTTAGACCACGATAGCTGGGCCCATAAACAGCCTTGGTGGCATTGAAGAAGCCCCTGGTGTCACCAGAGTCAGCAAGCCTCTGGATTTCCAGGGCCTTCTCCATCCACCATTTGTTCTTCAGCTCCCGTACCCTACTCTGGTACCCTACTCTGGTACCCTACTCTGGTACCCTACTCTGGACAAGAGCCTTAGCCTTGGAGTGGGCCTGCCTTTTGGCCCTGCAGCTGGTGTCATTCTGCCAAGCACGAAAGGCTGTCCGTTTGGCATCTATAAGATCTTGTATATCAACATCGTTTTCATCAAACCAGTCTTGATGTTTCTTGGTCTTATAGCCAACGGTGTCCTTGCTGGTGGTCTCCAGTAGTATGGTCTTTAGGGCTGCTCAGTGTTCTTCCACACCATCTGGGTGTTCTTCAGGGAGTCTCTCAAGCAGAGTGTCTTGAAGATGTTGCACCTTCCTGATGTCTCCCAAGCTGTCAATGTTAGTTTCCTCTGTGTCCTCCTTTTCTGCCGCAGCTCGATATTCATGGTGGACCGGATGAGGCGGTGGTCTGTCCAGCAGTTGTCCGTGCAGATCATGGCCCTTGTGATGTTGATGTCTTTGCGATCTCTGGCCCTGACAATGACATAGTCTATATGAGATGCCAGCGCTTTGATCGGGGGTGCATCCAGGAGGTTTTAAAACGGTTTCTCTGGCGGAAAAAGGTGTTGGTTATCACTAGCTCATGTTCAGCACACTTTGAAAGAAGGAGGAGTCCGTTGGAGTTGACATTACCAACACACACTGGACACAGTGTGTGTGTCCAGTGTGTGTACAGTGTGTTGTAGTGTGTGTGTCCATGTGCCTGCAGTCTCTATAAACGTGACTCAGCCCTGCTGCTCACACTCCGTGCACGTGAAGCTGTAAAGTGAGCATTGATTGGTGGGTTGTAAAGTGAGCATTGATTGGTGGGCTGTGCTGGCCTGGATGAGGGTCAACCTTCACCCCGGGCTGTGGATGTCCTGTAGACCTCCACACACACGCACGCACGCACGCACGCACGCACGCACGCACGCACGCACGCACGCACGCACGCACGCACACACACACACACACTGGCTGGAAAGCACTGGCTCCACCGCAGTAGCTTCACACTGTAGCTTCACACTGTAGTTTCACACTGTAGCTTCACACTGTAGCTTCACACTGTAGCTTCACACTGTAGCTTAACACTGTAGCTTAACACTGTAGCTTAACAGTAGCTTAACACTGTAGCTTCACACTGTAGCTTCACACTGTAGCTTAACACTGTAGCTTAACAGTAGCTTAACACTGTAGCTTAACACTGTAGCTTAACAGTAGCTTCACACTGAACTTCTCCTCTTGTCAAGACAGTACTGAGCTTCATCTTTGCATTTTCACTGCCCTGCCTGAGACAAGGGTTAGGGTTAGGCTAACCCTAACCCTAACCCTAACCTTGCCTGAGACAAGGGTTAGGGTTAGGCTAACCCTAACCCTTGTCTCAGGCAGGGTTAGGGTTAGGGTTAGGCTAACCCTAACCCTAACCCTGCCTGAGACAAGGGTTAGGGTTAGGCTAACCCTAACCCTAACCCTAACCCTGCCTGAGACAAGGGTTAGGGTTAGGGTTAGGCTAACCCTAACCCTAACCCTAACCCTGCCTGAGACAAGGGTTAGGATTAGGCTAACCCTAACCCTAACCCTAACCTTGCCTGAGACAAGGGTTAGGGTTAGGCTAACCCTAACCCTTGTCTCAGGCAGGGTTAGGGTTAGGCTAACCCTAACCCTTGTCTCAGGCAGGGTTAGGGTTAGGGTTAGGCTAACCCTAACCCTTGTCTCAGGCAGGGTTAGGGTTAGGGTTAGGCTAACCCTAACCCTTGTCTCAGGCAGGGTTAGGGTTAGGGTTAACTGTAATCTATTATTGGGGGGGAATAGGGTTGTTAGTTATGCACAATGTATAAATCTGAAAGCCATTGGTATGCGGTCAGAAATAAGAACACTTCTGGCTCACGAAATTTGACCATCGTGCCATGCACAGTCTCACACATAAAACCCACAGGACATAAACTACAAGATGACCTGTAGGATTTTATGAACTAGGGGAACCAACCCAATTTAAAATTGCAACATTCTTTCTTTTTAAAAACAAGATGGCGAAAGCACTTTTCTCTATACTGCATCTTAGGCCTTGACTTGGCCTAGGACAATATATTGAAGTCTTCACTCCCTAACCTAACCCTGCCTGAGACAAGGGTTAGGGTTAGGCTAACCCTAACCCTAACCCTAACCCTGCCTGAGACAAGCGTCTGCTAAATGCCTGAATTCTAATGGAATTTATTTATTGGTTTATTTATTTATTTATGTCCATAAAGCATTCAGTCAGACAGGACAGGACAGGACAGGACACTGATCGCCCCTCCAGCTCAACTCTCTCTCTCTCTCTCTCTCTCTCTCTCTCTCTCTCTCTCTCTCCCCCCCCCCCCATGCAACCCTGTTTGACCCTCTGTCACACACACACACACACACACACACACACACACACACACACACACACACACACACACACACACACACACACACACAGTAGGCACACACGTTAGGCTGCTTGATTTGATTAAAGAACAAATTCATATTGTCAGCAGAACTTTTCTGTTTGAAAAAACATCATATTTATTGTAAGTGAAATGAAGCTCACGCCTCTCAAACCTGGCATCCAGATTTCAATATTGTAAATAGTTCAAATGTCCATTGTGAACGTTAGCCGTCTCACCACAGTCTAAGTTTGACATTTATAAGATGAGTAATATTTAAAACCTTTATTCAATGCAAGCAGTTGATGCCTGATATCAATATGTCAGCTGTGTCTCTATATGGGGACATTATAACATTATGTCTCTATTCATTATAACAGTATGTCCCTATATGGGGACATAATAACATTATGTCTCTATATGGGGACATTATAACATTATGTCTCTATTCATTATAACATTATGTCCCTGTATGGGGACATTATAACATTATGTCTCTATATGAGGACATTATAACATTATGTCTCCATATGAGGACATTATAACATTATGTCTCTATATGAGGACATTATAACATTATGTCTCCATATGAGGACATTATAACATTATGTCTCCATATGAGGACATCATAACATTATGTCTCTGTATGAGGACATTATAACATTATATCTCCATATGAGGACATTATAACATTATGTCTCTATATGAGGACATTATAACATTATGTCCCTGTATGAGGACATTATAACAGTATGTCCCTGTATGAGGACATTATAACATTATGTCTCCATATGAGGACATCATAACATTATGTCTCTGTATGAGGACATTATATCATTATGTCTCCATATGAGGACATTATAACATTATGTCTCTATATGGGCACATTATAACATTGTCTGTATTCATTATAACATTATGTATTATATTAATAGGAGGTCATGTGAACCCAGCTGTGTCTCTATTTGGGGACATAATAACATTATGTCTTTATATGGGGACATGACATAATAAAATTATGTTCCTATATGGGGACATAATAACATTGTCTGTATTCATTCTAACATTATGTCTTCTATTAACAGGAGGTCATGTGAACCCAGCTGTGTCTCTATATGGGGACATTATAACATTATGTCCCTATATGGGGACATGATATAATAACATTATGTCCCTATATGGGGACATAATAACATTGTCTGTATTCATTCTAACATTATGTCTTCTATTAACAGGAGGTCATGTGAACCCAGCTGTGTCTCTATTTGGGGACATAATAACATTATGTCCCTATATGGGGACATAATAACATTACGTCCCTATTTGGGGACATAATAACATTGTCTGTATTCATTATAACATTATGTATCATATGTTATATATATTAACAGGAGGTCATGTGAACCCAGCTGTGTCTCTATATGGGGACATAATAACATTATGTCCCTATATGGGGACATAATAACATTATGTCCCTATATGGGGACATAATAACATTGTCTCTATTCATTATAACATTATGTATTATATATTATATATATTAAAAGGAGGTCATGTGAACCCAGCTGTGTCTCTATATGGGGACATAATAACATTATGTCCCTATATAGGGACATAATAACATTGTCTCTATTCATTATAACATTATGTATTATATGTTATATATATCAACAGGAGGTCATGTGAACCCAGCAGTCTCTCTAGCCATGGTCATTCTGGGGAAACTGAAGGTGTGGAAGTTTCCATTCTACGTCATGGCTCAGTTCCTGGGAGCCTTCACTGGAGCGGCTGCAGTCTTTGGACTTTACTATGGTAAATATACTCTGATACACTATCTACACTGTAGTGGTGTAGTGTGGTTATGACCCGTTGTGTTGCTATGCTTCCAGACTCTATCATGTGTAGTTATACGCCCCCCCCCCCCCCCCAGTGGCGTAGTGTGGTTATGACCTGTTGATACGCCCCCTAGTGGTGTAGTGTAGTTATGACCCGTTGTGTTGCTATGCTTCCAGACTCTATCATGTGTAGTTATACGCCCCCCCCCCCCCCCCCCAGTGGCGTAGTGTGGTTATGACCTGTTGATACGCCCCCTAGTGGTGTAGTGTAGTTATGACCCGTTGTGTTGCTATGCTTCCAGACTCTATCATGTGTAGTTATACGCCCCCCCCCCCCCCCCCCCCCAGTGGCGTAGTGTGGTTATGACCTGTTGATACGCCCCCTAGTGGTGTAGTGTAGTTATGACCCGTTGTGTTGCTATGCTTCCAGACTCTATCATGTGTAGTTATACGCCCCCCCCCCCCCCCCCCCCCAGTGGCGTAGTGTGGTTATGACCTGTTGATACGCCCCCTAGTGGTGTAGTGTAGTTATGACCCGTTGTGTTGCTATGCTTCCAGACTCTATCATGTGTAGTTATACGCCCCCCCCCCCCCCCCCCCCCCAGTGGCGTAGTGTGGTTATGACCTGTTGATACGCCCCCTAGTGGTGTAGTGTAGTTATGACCCGTTGTTTTGCTATGCTTCCAGACTCTATCATGTGTAGTTATACGCCGCCGCCCCCCCCCCCCCCCCCCCCCCCCCCCCCCAGTGGCGTAGTGTGGTTATGACCTGTTGATACGCCCCCTAGTGGTGTAGTGTAGTTATGACCCGTTGTGTTGCTATGCTTCCAGACTCTATCATGGACTTCACCAACGGGATCCTGTCCGTCACGGGCATCAACGCCACAGGACACATCTTCTGCTCCTACCCTGGCAGACACCTGTCTGTTCTGGGAGGGCTGGTCGACCAGGTGAGATACGATAACCCTAACCCTAAACCTAAACCTAAACCTAACCCCAACCCTAGAGAGAGAGAGAGAGAGAGAGAGAGAGAGAGAGAGAGAGAGCATAGGGGGAAGAGTAGAGAAGGAGAGAAGACATAAAGTGTAAGACACATTTACGGGGCGGCATGGCTCAGGGGTAGAGAAACCGTTATTAGAGCACGAAGGGTTCCCGAAGGGTTCCCAGTTCGAATCCGGGCTCCCCCTGAGTTAATGTTGAAGGGTCCTTGGGCAAGACTCTGAACCCCACATTGCTCCCGGTGAGCTGGTTGGTGCCTTGCATGGTTTCCTCCGCCACCGGTGTATGAATGTGTGCGTGAATGGGTGAATGTAATGCACAATCTCTGTAAAGCGCTTTGGATAAAAAGCGCTATATAAATGCACCATTTACCATTTACCATTATGTAACTAATCTGCATAATGAGTTGTCTATCTGATGACCTGCATGCAGCAAGAGAGGCGACACGTCTATAATGTGAGCGTGTAGAATAGATTAAATGTTTTCGACGGTGCTCAAGCGTTTGTGAGAGTGAGTGAGAGAGAGAAGAGACACCGTCACTGGAGCTGCTACTCACTGGACCTCCAGTCATTCAGCGTGCAGCGCGAGGGACCTCCAGTCATTCAGCGTGCAGTGCGAGGGACCTCCAGTCATTCAGCGTGCAGCGCGAGGGACCTCCAGTCATTCAGCGCGCAGCGCGAGGGCCAGTCAGATATGTATCCGCCCTGCAGCGCTCATGTATCGGCCACAAACATTGTCATGCCATGGACCTCCAATATGTACAAGCGAGTTCGGCACTAGCCATTAAGAAAGTATGAATGGACTCCCCCCGAACTTAAATAATTTGGGGTCGGGGAGCCCGAACCGAAATGAGTTAGGCTCCTTATTAGAGTGTGAATCGACCCTAAACAGTCTATGTGTGTCTGGTCATGTAAACAGTCTCTGGGGTCTGTAACTCTGAGAGTGTACAAATGGAACCAAATGGACCCTTACAGCTCTGTGACTCAGAGTGTACACATGGAACCAAATGGACCCTTACAGCTCTGTGACTCAGAGTGTACACATGGAACCAAATGGACCCTTACGGCTCTGTGACTCTGAGAGTGTACAAATAGAACCAAATGGACCCTTACAGCTCGTGACTCTGAGAGTGTACACATGGAACCAAATGGACCCTTACGGCTCTGTAACTCTGAGAGTGTACACATGGAACCAAATGGACCCTTACAGCTCTGTGACTCTGATAAATGGACCCTTACGGGTCTGTAACTCTGACAGTGTACACATGGAACCAAATGGACCCTTACAGCTCTGTAACTCTGAGTTATGGGGTTCCATGGCTACTGGTTCTATTCAGTCGAGAAAACAGCTGTTCTGTGAGAATTGTGTCTAAATGCAAATTGATTGTCCCACTTATCCCCCCCCCCCCCCCCCCCCCCCCCCTAGTGACCCACTTCCAGTCATTCAATGAGTGATCAGATCTTTACTGCACATCCGTTGTCTCTCTGTCTCTAAACATGACATTTTAGATAAACCAACTCTCTGTCTCTAAACATGACCTTTTAGATAAACCAACTCTCTGTCTCTAAACATGACCTTTTAGATAAACCAACTCTCTGTCTCTAAACATGACCTTTAGATAAACCAACTCTCTGTCTCTAAACATGAGCTTTTAGATAAACCAACTCTCTGTCTCTAAACATGACCTTTTAGATAAACCAACTCTCTGTCTCTAAACATGACCTTTTAGATAAACCAACTCTCTGTCTCTAAACATGACCTTTTAGATAAACCAACTCTCTGTCTCTAAACATGACCTTTTAGATAAACCAACTCTCTGTCTCTAAACAATAAACATGACCTTTTAGATAAACCAACTCTCTGTCTCTAAACATGACCTTTTAGATAAACCAACTCTCTGCCTCTAAACATGACCTTTTAGATAAACCAACTCTCTGCCTCTAAACATGACCTTTTAGATAAACCAATTGATGTCAACGCTTCACTCTCTGTGTCTGCTGTAGCAGACCTAAAACCTTGTAGATCAGCTATTTATTACAGAGAAGATATTTACAGTGCAAACTAAGGGAGAACAGGAGTGGGGCTGGCATAGAGCCCTGGAGGCAAATATCAGGTTTAAATAGTTTTTATAAGTGTAGTACAATTTAGGCTTTTACATTGTCCTCAATCATTGTATATTAAGCCTATGTGTATAGGGCATGGGCTGCCCGTGACATTGCATATGTTCATTATGTGTATAGGGCATGGGCTGACATTACATATGTTTATTATGTGTATAGGGCATGGGCTGCCCTGTGACATTACATATGTTTATTATGTGTATAGGGCATGGGCTGACATATATGTTTATTATGTGTATAGGGCATTACATATGTTTATTATGTGTATAGGGCATGGGCTGACATTACATATGTTTATTATGTGTATAGGGCATGGGCTGCCCTGTGACATTACATATGTTTATTATGTGTATAGGGCATGGGCTGCCCTGTGACATTACATATGTTTATTATGTGTATAGGGCATGGGCTGCCCTGTGACATTACATATGTTTATTATGTGTATAGGGCATTACATATGTTTATTATGTGTATAGGGCATTACATATGTTTATTATGTGTATAGGGCATTACATATGTTTATTATGTGTATAGGGCATTACATATATTTATTATGTGTATAGGGCATTACATATGTTTATTATGTGTATAGGGTATTACATATGTTTATTATGTGTATAGGGTATTACATATGTTTATTATGTGTATAGGGCATTACATATGTTTATTATGTGTATAGGGCATTACATATGTTCATTATGTGTATAGGGCATTACATATGTTTATTATGTGTATAGGGCATTACATATGTTTATTATGTGTATAGGGCATTACATATGTTTATTATGTGTATAGGGCATTACATATGTTTATTATGTGTATAGGGCATTACATATGTTTATTATGTGTATAGGGCATCATTACATATGTTTATTATGTGTATAGGGCATTACATATGTTTATTATGTGTATAGGGCATCATTACATATGTTTATTATGTGTATAGGGCATTACATATGTTTATTATGTGTATAGGGCATTACATATGTTTATTATGTGTATAGGGCATTACATATGTTCATTATGTGTATAGGGCATTACATATGTTTATTATGTGTATAGGGCATTACATATGTTTATTATGTGTATAGGGCATTACATATGTTTATTATGTGTATAGGGCATTACATATGTTTATTATGTGTATAGGGCATTACATATGTTTATTATGTGTATAGGGCATTACATATGTTTATTATGTGTATAGGGCATTACATATGTTTATTATGTGTATAGGGTATTACATATGTTTATTATGTGTATAAGGTATTACATATGTTTATTATGTGTATAGGGTATTACATATGTTTATTATGTGTATAGGGCATGGGCTGACATTACATATGTTTATTATGTGTATAGGGCATGGGCTGCCCGTGCCATTATATATGTTTATTATGTGTATAGGGCATGGGCTGCCCTGTGACATTACATATGTTTATTATGTGTATAGGGTATTACATATGTTTATTATGTGTATAGGGTATTACATATGTTTTTTATGTGTATAGGGTATTACATATGTTTATTATGTGTATAGGGCATGGGCTGCCCGTGACATTATGTTCATTATGTGTATAGGGCATTACATATGTTTATTATGTGTATAGGGCATGGGCTGCAGGTGACATTACATATGTTTATTATGTGTATAGGGCATGGGCTGCCCGTGACATTACATATGTTTATTATGTGTATAGGGCATTACATATGTTTATTATGTGTATAGGGCATTACATATGTTTATTATGTGTATAGGGCATTACATATGTTTATTATGTGTATAGGGCATTACATGTGTTCATTATGTGTATAGGGCATTTCATATGTTTATTATGTGTATAGGGCATTACATATGTTCATTATGTGTATAGGGCATTACATATGTTTATTATGTGTATAGGGCATTACATATGTTCATTATGTGTATAGGGCATTACATATGTTTATTATGTGTATAGGGCATTACATATGTTCATTATGTGTATAGGGTATTACATATGTTTATTATGTGTATAGGGCATTACATATGTTTATTATGTGTATAGGGTATTACATTTGTTTATTATGTGTATAGGGCATTATATATGTTTATTATGTGTATAGGGCATCATTACATATGTTTATTATGTGTATAGGGCATTACATATGTTTATTATGTGTATAGGGTATTACATATGTTTATTATGTGTATAGGGCATTACATATGTTTATTATGTGTATAGGGCATTACATATGTTTATTGTGTGTATAGGGCATTACATATGTTTATTATGTGTATAGGGCATCATTACATATGTTTATTGTGTGTATAGGGCATTACATATGTTTATTATGTGTATAGGGCATTACATATGTTTATTGTGTGTATAGGGCATGGGCTGCCCGTGACATTACATATGTTTCACATAACATGTTTAGAGGCCTGCCTTGTGTTCTGATGAAGGCAAAGACTCCATTCCTCCATTCCTCAAGTCCACTGTTCAAACACACCTGTTCTTCTTCTATGCCATGTGTTCTACTGCTAGACCCTTAACTACACACCTAACTACACACCTAACTACACACCTAACTACACATGTGTTCTACTGCTAGACCCTGCTAGACACACACCTAACTACACACCTAACTACACACCTAACTACACATGTATTCGACTGCTAGACCCTGGTGTACACACACCTAACTACACCTAACAGTATACCTAACTACACCTAACTACACCTAACAGTACCTAACTACACCTAACTACACAGCAGCTTTAGACTAACTTTAATGTGTACACACACCTAACATAACTGTCTGTCTGTCTGTCTGTCTGTCTGTCTGTCTGTCTGTCTGTCTGTCTGTCTGTCTGTCTGTCTGTCTGTCTGTCTGTAAACCGTACAACATAACTGTCTGTCTGTCTCTAAACAGTACAACACAGCTGTCTATAACATATATTTGTTATTTCATCCAGGTTTTGGGGACATAATGTTGTACATAATGTATATATTATAATTACATCCAGGTTGTGGGGACAGGCATGCTGGTCCTGTGTATATAATAATAATAATAATAATAATAATAATGCTATATAATATATATGTATATTCAGGTTGTGGGGACAGGCATGCTGGTGCTGTGTATATAATAATAATAATAATAATAATAATAATAATAATAATAATGATTGATTGACAGGTTGTGGGGACAGGCATGCTGGTGCTGTGCATCCTGGCCATCATCGACGGAGGGAACATTGGGGCTCCTAAAGGGGTGGAGCCTCTGGCCATCGGTCTGATCCTCATGGCCATCGGGGTGTCCATGGGTCTGAACTGTGGATACCCTCTGAACCCTGCCAGGGACCTGGGACCAAGGATGTTCACTGCTGTTGCTGGGTACGGCATGGAGGTGTTCAGGTAACTGACCTGCTATATACTACCCTACCCTAACCCTAACCCTAACCCTGAACCCCGCTAGGGACCTGGGACCCCGGCTGTTCACTGCTGTAGCTGGGTACGGCATGGAGGTGTTCAGGTAACTGACCTGCTATATACTACCCTACCCTAACCCTAACCCTAACCCTGAACCCCGCTAGGGACCTGGGACCCCGGCTGTTCACTGCTGTAGCTGGGTACGGCATGGAGGTGTTCAGGTAACTGACCTGCTATATACTACCCTACCCTACCCTAACCCTAACCCTGAACCCTGCTAGGGACCTGGGACCCCGGCTGTTCACTGCTGTAGCTGGGTACGGCATGGAGGTGTTCAGGTAACTGACCTGCTATATACTACCCTACCCTAACCCTAACCCTAACCCTGAACCCCGCTAGGGACCTGGGACCCCGGCTGTTCACTGCTGTAGCTGGGTACGGCATGGAGGTGTTCAGGTAACTGATCCTACTGTATATACATAGCGGTTAATTCATTTAATTTCAGCCTACAATGAATGGTCACATTATATGATGGAAGGCTTCCCTCCAGGAGTCTCCAGCCTCTGGACTTTGTCCCTTTCTGCTGCTGTTGGTCCAGGGTTGCTCTTATTGCTGCTTGATTGGGTATCAAGCGCTTGGATCAGCATCAGAACATCTTGGATCAGTGATCAGTGATCGGCTGCTGTCCCAGTTCGCTCACTCTGCTTTCAACTCCGTTATGTTTTCCGGGCTGTGCTTGAAATGGCCAACGCACTGACCAATCGGCTGTCAGAGAGACGATGTGAGCGATACAGGGCTTGTTCTCATAGGGCAGAATACGAGCCGCAGCGATCATAATATTGTGCCCACTGTCAGTCACTATGGTTGTAACTCGGCCTTCAATCGCCCACTTGCATGCTACAGTTTGGAACTGTTCTGCCCCCGCAACGTGACCTTCTTCTGTTTCTCATTATAGTTGGCACAACTTCAGTTTTTAGTTTTAGTGATTTGCTGTGCCGTTAGATAATTGGTCCAGTGGTCTCCTGTCAGGGCCTCCTCTTTCTTCCCCTTCTCAGTTTCATAGTTTGTGGATTCTAGTCATTATTGTTCCTCTTGATGCTGGCCTGTACGATGTGTTCATTATTGAGCCTCTTGATGCTGGCCTGTACGATGTGTTCATTATTGTTCCTCTTGATGGTAGCCTGTACGATGTGTTCATTGTGTTGAGGGACGCAACTTTCAAAACATCGGCGAAGCCCTGGTCTTCAATGATGCTAATCTGTCTACGGTCCTTTATGTTTCTGTTGGTTGATGTATGTTTATTATGTTTATTATATGTTTATTATATGTTTAATGTTTGTTGTTCTGTTCAAACTCCAATTCTCCCTCCAGAGGCCAAAACCTGTTCTTCTCGCTCCGTGTTGTTTGGACAAGCAGCCGCTCTGCACGCCTGCTGGATTTATGGGATGCATGGGCTGGCATTCTTTGCATACTTATTAATAATTATGGGATGCATGGGCTGGCATTCTTTGCATACTTATTAATAATTATGAGATGCATGGGCTGGCATTCTTTGCATACTTATTAATAATTATGAGATGCATGGGCTGGCATTCTTTGCATACTTATTAATAATTATGAGATGCATGGGCTGGCATTCTTTGCATACGTATTAATAATTATGAGATGAGGGCCTGAGGAGAATAAACTTGACCTATAAAGATTTGATATAACATACTGGTCTGGCCTTTCAGCGAGCCCACAACAATGTGATATTTAACTATTACATATATTTACATGTAGGCCTATTACATGTAGGCCTATTACATAACATTGGATGTTTTCATACTAGCCTATGGATATTGATGTACAGGCTCATAGCCTGGCACTAACTGTTTTTAACATTCTAGAATAGCCTCTAAAATTTAAATGGAGTCAGAATTTCTGATATTCTAAACATTTCAGTAGAGATTATATGCAGTACTCAAGTAAATATAGCCTACTCATTACTCTCCTTCACTGAAGCTCTTCATACTAGTTTAAAGTTATCAGTAGGATAAGATAGCGTAGTATTAGTACATAATAGCCTATATAGTATAGTATGATCTAATATAATATAACTACTAGTTTATATCAGTACAGTAGTATAGTATTAGAATATTATATAGGCCTATAGTAGTATGATCTAATAACATAACCACTAGTTTATAGTTTATATCAATAGTTTAAGATAGTATAGTACCCTATATAGTATATAATATATAGTATAGTATGATCTAATATTATAGTTTATATCAGTAGTTTAGGATCGCATAGTAGCCTATATAGTATTAGTATATAATATATAGTATAGTATAATCTAATATATCCTATTATAAATACTACTTTACTTCACAACCGTTCATTTAAAGTCACTTTCTACAGGTTCATTTATTTGGTCAGAAAACAGCCGATCTACAAGCCCACAGGGCCCTTGGATGCGACGTGTTGTAGGCTTGTAGATCTTGTATTTTCTTTGTTGGTGTCTCTTCATCCCTCAGACAGGACAGCGGCTCAGTGTCGCCGTCTTGTGGTTCAACATCAGCTCTGCACTCTGAGCTTTAAGCTGCAGTTTGATGCAAAATGTGTTAAAAAGTTGTTAATAGCGCCATCTGGTGGTTAATCTACCACCTATAGGTCGCATTGGCTTATTTCTTAGCGTTATAAATTTAACTTTTAAAAACGTATGTTTTTACTCCTGTAATAAACGACTGGTGATAGTTTAACACAACTGTTGGATTAATAAAGATAAAGAACACTTTTATAACAAATTAGGACGTTTTTACATCATTTAAGGAGCTGGGATGGTGTTTTTTACTGGTGTTTCAGTCCGAGTGTGGGGAAAGGGTGCGTTCGGAAATGCGCACCGGACTGCGCGGGCGTTTATCGTGGGCTTGCCCAGGCCTTACGGCCTGGGCATAAATATAACGATTGCATTCACCACGGCTTCGTAACTCGCGCGGCGCTCCGCCGGCCGCGCGGCCCTGGCCCGCTCTTCGCGGCCACTCGCGCCTGCGGCGCTCGGGGGCGAAGAGCAGGACCAAGGTCCGCTGGCCTTCGCGCCGCTTGCAATGTCGTGGACAATAAAACGAGCGCACCCTTTCATACACTCTGACTGAATCACCAGTAAAAAACACTCTCTCTTAAGGAGCTAGCTAGCTAGCTAGCCTAGCATGCTAACATGCTACCGGATGTAAACACGGTGCTTTCCGGTGTGTTACATTGAAATCAGTGACCCTATCGAGTAATAGCCGATCTGCGGATCGGCTGTTTTCGGCTCCACCGTCATACGATGAGCATGCGCAGTTTGCATTAGCTTTAGCTATTAGTAGCTTTATTTTATCTTCATGGTTATTAATACCCAGTAAACACTAGCCGTCATTTAGCCCAATGGTTATGTTTAGCCCTCATTTGAACCGTCTATCGTCAGTCTGTCTATAGACCGATTGTAGCTGATTACATTTAATCCATTATTCCATACTTGTTGATTAAAAAAACAGCTTTAATATCCACACCTGGTTTTCAAATATTGGACTAAAGTAATATTAAGAGCCAATTTCACTATATAGTCGAGTTGAGTTGTAGCCGTCATCTGAACGCTAGCCATGTAACGATATATTACCGTTTCAGGACAAACGTGTGTTAGACCATCTTTTTTTTTAAATACATTTTTATCAAGTTGTTCATTATCGGATGCTAACAGTATCTCCCGGTTCTACCTTAATAGTTGATTGCATCCACTGAGCAGTTTCTGGCCATTGCACGTCTAAAATACGTGCTGGTCAATACCTTTGAAACATTCTAAAAGTGTAATAAATAATTGCATAATGCCGTGGTACGCTGCTCATGACAGCATACTATTACTTCTCTGAGTTACATAATTCATTCTGACACCAACAGCCACAAACACACAAGACTGCATGTCTCCCACCCCCACCATACGATAATGATTGATTAAATACAATCGTTTTATAGCTATGCATCAATATAAAGTAGTTTGTGTTGTCAAACAAATGCACCGACCTCAAACGAACAGCGGGAGGGATTTGTCAACTACTAATAGCTGCTGGAATACACACAAGTAACAAGCTGTGCCGTGGTCTAGGGGTAGGGCACAGGTTTCATAAGTAGAAGGTCTGGAGTTCGAACCCCGGCGACTCCCAGTGTCAAATAAGAACAGTGTAAGAAATCATTACAAATACGTTCAGCTGCGGTGGTTCGAGTAGCAGACGGCGCTCAGAACGAAGGAATAATGATTTTAAACCTTGCTGGCTGCCATCAATTTCACTACATTTTCACTACTTTCGGCGGCCGCTAGGGGCCGCTAAAGGCGTTTAAATGGCGGTTATGTATAACCGTCATTTAAACTTTAAATTCTAAACTCGTCACAGACCGGATCTAGCTATACGTCTGGTTAGGGCGAAGACGTCATATGAACGTGTTCTAACCACCAAATTGCTTAGTGGGTAGTTGTCATTGTTTCATTGTTGTTCTGTAAAGGATAGAAGGTTAATTTAACACAAATGTCGATTGAAATAAATTAAACCAAAACACTTTTTTTTACATCTTTGAGAAGCTGGCTAGCTAACAAGCTAACTAGCTAGCTGGCTAAGGGATGTAAACCATAGAGTTATAATCTATGGTTATACTAAGAATGTAAACACATTTACGTCACATTATTAAACCGGGATTTCCGGTGTGTTACATTGAAATCAGTGACCCTATCGTGTTCTGTGACTGGGTACTGCGGCTGCGCTGTCGTCGAAAATAGCCGATTTACAAGCTCTCAAGATCGGCTATTTTCGGCGAGTGTCGGCGTCGTGCGGAAGTTCTCTCATCGTTTTTATAGTTCAACTTGACAGCTAGTTATCTTATTTTGAAAAGCAGCCGGAAGTGTTTTTTTGGTTTTCAGCGCTGACTTAACAGACCTTTTGTCTATTTTCCACCACTAGATGGCAGCAAAGCACAGGTTTTAACAGCTTTGTTCTTTGAGCCGTGAAATGATGTTGTTCTGAATGCAAGGAGTCTGTGGTGATGATCAATAATAATCATTTATATAGGTTATAATTATTGATATATAATATTATAAATATAATTATAATACTAATAAAATAATGTTGTTCTGAATGTAGGGAGTCTGTGGTGATGTGAGAGGGGTTTTAATAATAATCATTATATATATATATATATATATATATATATATATATATATATATATATATATATATAGACCGCCATATATTACCGCCATTAATGTGATCATTTTGACAGTGTGTGTACATGTTTACAATACCAGAGGATACTAGTGGTGGGTTATAATGTAATCTAAGTGTAATCTAAATGTAATCTAAATGTTATTACATACAAGAGGATATACTGGAGGGCCCATGTTATAATGTAATCTAAATGTAATCTAAATGTAATCTAAATGTATTCTATTACAGTACCGGAGGATACTGGTGGTGGGTCCCCGTGGCAGGGCCCATGTTATAATGTAATCTAAATGTAATCTAAATGTAATCTAAATGTAATCTATTACAGTACAGGAGGATACTGGTGATGGGTACCCGTGGCAGGGCCCATGTTATAATGTAATCTAAATGTAATCTAAATGTAATCTAAATGTATTCTATTACAGTACCGGAGGATACTGGTAGTGGGTCCCCGTGGCAGGGCCCATGTTATAATGTAATCTAAATGTAATCTAAATGTAATTTAAATGTATTCGATTACAGTACCGGAGGATACTGGTGGTGGTACTGGGTACCCGTGGCAGGGCCCATGTTATAATGTAATCTAAATGTAATCTAAATGTAATCTAAATGTATTCTATTACAGTACCGGAGGATACTGGTGGTGGGTACCCGTGGCAGGGCCCATGCTGGGGGGTCTGGTGGGGGCGGGGCTCTACTTCCTGCTCATCCAGATGCACCACCCACAATGTCATAGCGACGATGACCTCACAGGGAGGACCGCCCCCGAGGAAGAGGAGAACGAGGAAGAAGACGACGACGAGGAAGAGGAAGACAGCTCAGTGAAGGACAAATATGAGATGATTAATATGAAGGACTGATTAATATGATTATTGATTAATATGAATGACTGATTAATATGAAGGACTGATTAATATGATTAATATGAAGGACTGATTAATATGATTAATATGAAGGACTGATAGATTGAGCCTGTCTGTCTAATAATGATATATACATCTAGATCTATGATCTATGATTAATATGATTAATATGATTAATATGAAGGACTGATTAATATGATTAATATGAAGGACTGATTAATATGATTAATATGATTAATATGAAGGACTGATAGATTGAGCATGTCTGTCTAATAATGATATATACATCTAGATCTATGATCTATGATTAATATGATTAATATGATTAATATGATTAATATGAAGGACTGATTAATATGATTAATATGAAAGGCTGATAGATAGAGTCTGTCTGTCTAATAATGATATATACATCTAGATCTATGATCTATGATTAATATGATGATTAATATGAAGGACTGACCTGTCTGTCTGTCTGTCTGTCTGTCTGTCTGTCTGTCTGTCTGTCTGTCTGTCTGTCTGTCTGTCTGTCTGTCTGACTGACTGACTGACTGACTGACTGACTGACTGACTGTTTTTGTGAACTTCCTGCTTTTTTATTTACAATAATATTGTGTACATTTGATTGAGAAGTTAATAAAATGTACATTTATGATTCAGAAGTTAATAAAAATGTACATTTTCAAAGTGACAACATGAAGTGAAAGGTCCTGGTATTTCCCTCAACCGTATCTACAGTATGCTTATGAATATGAAGGATACTAAAGTAAAGTAATAATCTAATGATTATTTTACTATCGTGTCTGTCTGTCTGTCTGTCTGTCTGTCTGTCTGTCTGTCTGTCTGTCTGTCTGTCTGTCTGACTGACTGACTGACTGACTGACTGACTGACTGACTGACTGTCACATCGTGACTGTGTCTGTCTGTCTGTCTGTCTGTCTGTCTGTCTGTCTGTCTGTCTGTCTGTCTGTCTGTCTGTCTGTCTGTGTGGGCAACGCTTGTCTTTGTTGTTGATTGCCTCTCATGCTCTGACATCACTGTAATCCCTTTTATGCCCATATATGGAGGTCCCTGATGTCATCAATATTAAGCCCATATCTGTGAATATCTATGGGTACCAGGGGTCTCCATATATGGGCAACTGGTCAGATATGCATCACTATGGGTACCAGGGGTCTCCATATATGGGCAACTGGTCAGATATACAGTAGTACATCACTGGTACCAGGGGTCTCCATATATGGGTAACTGGTCAGATATACATCACTATGGGTACCAGGGGTCTCCATATATGGGCAACTGGTCAGATATACAGTAGTACATCACTGGTACCAGGGGTCTCCATATATGGGCAACTGGTCAGATATACAGTACATCACTGGTACCAGGGGTCTCCATATATGGGCAACTGGTCAGATATACATCACTATGGGTACCAGGGGTCTCCATATATGGGCAACTGGTCAGATATACAGTACATCACTGGTACCAGGGGTATCCATATATGGGCAACTGGTCAGATATACATCACTATGGGTACCAGGGGTCTCCATATATGGGCAACTGGTCAGATATACAGTAGTACATCACTGGTACCAGGGGTCTCCATATATGGGTAACTGGTCAGATATACAGTACATCACTGGTACCAGGGGTCTCCATATATGGGCAACTGGTCAGATATACAGTAGTACATCACTGGTACCAGGGGTCTCCATATATGGGTAACTGGTCAGATATACATCACTATGGGTACCAGGGGTCTCCATATATGGGCAACTGGTCAGATATACAGTACATCACTGGTACCAGGGGTCTCCATATATGGGCAACTGGTCAGATATACAGTACATCACTGGTACCAGGGGTCTCCATATATGGGCAACTGGTCAGATATACAGTACATCACTGGTACCAGGGGTCTCCATATATGGGCAACTGGTCAGATATACAGTAGTACATCACTGGTACCAGGGGTCTCCATATATGGGCAACTGGTCAGATATACAGTACATCACTGGTACCAGGGGTCTCCATATATGGGCAACTGGTCAGATATACAGTACATCACTGGTACCAGGGGTCTCCATATATGGGCATCACTGGCCAGATATACAGTACATCACTGGTACCAGGGGTCTCCATATATGGGCAACTGGTCAGATATACAGTACATCACTGGCCAGATGGCCAAGACATGGTGCGACCTCGCCCTTTTCGCCCTCAGGTGTCTTACTGGTTATAATTAGTTTTTAAAGTAAACAGTATTTCCTTCATACTGTAAATATTGGCCCTTACAGTTAAGATAATCTTCATATTATTACAGTAGTCATCCAGCTCTTAATCAGCTGACATAAAATGATTTATCTGTTTGTTTTGTTAAATATAAATATTCATGTAAGATCAGGTGCCGATGTATTAATTGTTGTTTTTTTCTTTTTTTTAAACTCATATGGGATTTTCCTGTCAAATGGATTTTATTACTTTTACTTGGTTTAGTTTTTTTTTCCTTAATAAAACTGCCAGAAAATGAGCAAAAAAAGATGTTTCACTTATTCCTTCCTATTCTTTCATTAGTGTTTCTGCACCGGTAGAGTGGTGTGAAAGTGGTACTAAACGGTAGAGTGGTGTGAAAGTGGTACTAAACGTACAAAGTATCCAATCTAGAGTAGGTCTGAGCTAGGCCAAACAGGGCCAAACTCTTCATAATGACTAATCACTTACTGACTTTTCATTTAGACCACCATGATATAGTTACATAGATTTGATTGTGTTATATAAACCCTGTCTATTATATGATAATTATAATTATCATAGTAATACATTAATACTTTATAGTGTATTATAATCACAGTTTATTATCCATTATAGTGTATTATAGTTGTAATACAAATTTATATTGTATTATAATCACAGTTAAAAGGGTCAATTTATTTCTTACCGATAGGGGTGCTTTTGTGTAATGGAAAATGTAGATATTTTTATGTAGTGTGGTGTGGTGTGGTGTGGTGTGGTGTGGTGTGGTGTGGTGTATTGTGGTGCTAAAGCTGCTGCCTGCAGCTTTAGTGCAGGGGTCTTCAACAGGGGGTCCGGGACCCCTAGGGGGTTCTCAGAGTTACTACAGTGGGTCCTCAAAAACTGAGTGATAGAACCTTTTCCCCCTTTTTTATATTAACCACTTGAACTCTAGTGTCCATATATTCTGATAACCTTATCCAAACAGATCTACAAGCTATATATTAACCACTTGAAATCTAGTGTCCATAGGGGGAGGGTGGGGCCCGTTGTGCAGTGGGGCCAGTTGATATTCTTCATTTAAACCAATAATATATCATATAAAATACTGCCAATCAGTTTTCTGACATCTTTGGACAGCCCCTTCCGGTTCATGACGATTGCAAACGTGTGCCAAGCTGATTTCATTTCATTTTGGGACCAGCTCTCAAGCAAGCAGGTCTTTTCACCAACAGCTTGTCGGCTAATTTTCGTCTAGCACTTTGAATTCAGTCGTCAAACATTCACAATATACCTCATTTTAATCATCTGTCTGTCCTCTTTTATGTCATGTAAGTTTTAACCCTCGGTATCAAAAAGCAATATGTTATTTTAGGTCTTACAGTGAATTTAGTCAAAAGGGGTCCGTTGTGAAGCCCCTGCAAAGGTATACAACCGACCCCACCTGTTATGGTAACAAGCTGCTGCTAATGCTAAATGATTAGCATAGAGGCTAAAGAGACTTCTCTCATCAGCTGGGCAGAGTTTTTGGTGGAATTTGTCTTTTCTCATTTTAATTTGTGTCTAATGCCTGCAAAACACTTTAGGCCTACTGCCACTAGTTAGTCTATAGGCCTATGATATGATCAATTATACTATATGCTTATTAGGCTACATGCAGTGTCTCATGTGACATTTCAAATCTCTTAACTATTTATTAAATCATTCTAAGAAAATGAGACAGATAATTAGGCTTTTTGCAAGTATAGGCCTACTTCTTATGAATGGTGAGACGACTGCACAGTGAAGATGGTAAGAGGAAATGAGTTTTGCCTGGAAGTTGCAACAATGGCCTACCTGACTTCATGGTTAAGATTAAGAGTAAAACACAAGTTAAAGAAAATATGTCTCTGACACATACTATGAGTTAAAAAATATAATAAATGGTTAACATAACCGTTTTATTTAATTTAGAATGAGCAGAACAATTGGCCCATACAGGGTCACAATGGACCCCGCCAACGGGGTCCATTGTTCCGGTGCACATATTCTTTTTGAAGAGAAATTGTGGCTTATAGGTTTGAGATTGAATCAAATAAACACCACCAATAGTTGACAGACATATCAAAGTTATTAACTTTGCATTTTTGTCTCAATTGAGCAAGTATTTGTTTAGTAATAGAGTAAAATGTAAAAAAGGTCACAACAGACCCCGCCCTATTAACCACTTGAACGATCTACAAGCTATATATTAACCACTTGAACTCTAGTGTCCATATTACAAGCTCACAACGCCTCGCGCTGCAAGGCATTGTGAGCTTGTAGATCGGCTATTTTTGGCAAAGAGCTTTGGTGTAGAGGGGAAAAAGAGCAGACTAAGTACAGAGTGAAAGGTCAAGTTTATTAAGTATTGACGGTTCAAGTGGTTAAATATCTGAAAACACAAATTGACATGAATCCAAAATACACTGATGATTGTGCTGTCAAACAATGAAACTATATGGAATCTATGAACAGGTTGTGCTGGGGTCCCTGCTTCATCTCTCTCTCAGCTATAAGGGGAAAACGTTTTTTTCTTTTCTTTTAAGAAACCGAACCCAGGAATGGGTCCCGACCCACTGTTTGGGAAACAGTGATCACAACATGGAGAGCTTGTAGATCTGCTATTTTCACTACTTCTTAAACATTTGTTTTGTAGCTAATTTATGGAATTTCATTCTTCTTTTATTTCTTTATGACTGAAGAAAAAAATAGTTGTTTTTAATTCATGAAAATGTTTTGATTTTTTGGGGAATGTTAATTACTAGTCCTTACCCGTTCAAAGATATGAGCTCTGAAATGATGTGAAGTGTGTGGGTTATGGGGCGTGCACTGTGCACACAGTATATGAGGGATGGAAAGTAACTTCAACTGGTGCTTACATGATATGTAGGAGCATCAATGTAAGAAATACCTGTTTCGTTTAATGGCTACAGAGATACTGTGTACCGATCTGCATGATTTTTGGACAACATCTGTAACAGGGCCAGACCCCCCCCCCCCCCCGCCACACACACACACACACACACACACACACACACACACACACACACACACACACACACACACACACACACACACACACACACACACACGGTTGGTTAAACATGTTGCCTCATGCTAGATGCAGAATAGATTTGCCTCATGCTAGATGCAGAATAGATAGTAGATACACCATAAAAATGCTAATATACAGTAGGCCTATATGATTTGTGAAAGTGACAAACAGGCTTTGCCGTTATGTCAGGTATGTTCATATGCTAACAAGGATGCGGATTCAGATCAATATTGATTGATTGATTGAAGACTTTATTAGAAGTTTGCATAGGAAAAGGTACAGTTTCATGACGGTACAGTTCACTGGTACAAGGTCTACTAAAAGGAGATCCATGAAAAGACTAAGCTTATTTCCACTGGAAACCATTTAAGTATCTCATATAACATTGAATGACAGACAGATAGAACACAGTACTATGCAGTAGATATGTAAAGAAAAACAAAACAAAGACAGTAATTCTTAAACAAACAGTATATACAAAGAAGGGGCAGGGGAGGGTAGGGTTGGGGCTAGGTTCATTATTACCAGTTGCGAACGGCTGCTGCCTGTAAGTGGCTTTTCAGGGCAATTTTAAAGGATGCAAGTGATCCACACTCCTTTATGGCCTTCGGTAAGGCTTTCCACATTTTGGTGGTATAGCAGAAAAAAGAGTTTGACCCTTTGTTGGTTTTGACTCTGGGTTGAAAGTGATCTGTGGCGCTGCCTCTGGTGTTGTAATTATGGACATCCTTAATGTTTATAAAGTATTTTGACAGGTACTTGGGTATCATAGTGGTGTAGTGTATCTTGTACACCAGGCCCATTGCAAGCTGCTGTACTCTGTCATCTACTCTGAGCCACCCCACTCTTAATTGGTGAGTAGCGGTGAGGTGAGTCTGATAGGGAAGGCTAAGCAGGACCCTAATTAGTTTATTTTGGGCTGTTTATAATATAATAATAAACAGCCCAATATTATTATAATAATAATAATATTGGTCCAACCACTGAGGAGAAACACTGTGACAGACAGACAGACAGACAGACAGACAGACAGACAGACAGACAGACAGACAGACAGACAGACAGACAGACAGACATCAGACATTTGGAAAATTATATGTTTGATAAACTAAACGAAGGGACCTCACACGGTCCCCAAGCCACAGTTTGGAACCCGCCGGAACAACGCGCGTGCTTCAGTGTGACGTCATTCCATGTGGAGGAGTCAGTGGTGCGCATGCGTCAGCGCCGTCAGTCCATCTGCAGCCATTATAACTCTATGATCTGCAGTCGCAGCTAGCAGCGAGGCTAACCTGAAGCTAACCTTCTATACATATTCTATATTCTATAACCTAACCTTTAATAAAACCTTTAAATACAACCTTAGATAAAAGAATCCAACATGAGGATAGAGAAATGTTACTTCTGCTCAGGACCAGTTTATCCTGGACATGGAATGATGTTTGTGAGGAACGACTGCAAGGTAAACACACGGTTAACATGCTAACACATGCTAACACATGGTGGTCCTGTTATAGATGTTTAATACTACTACTACTACTAATAATGATAATTATCTGCTTCTATATGAGCAGATCAATGTGTTTATAAACATGTTAATGTTGTTAATGTTTATCTGGACATGGAATGATGTTTGTGAGGAACGACTGCAAGGTAAACACACGGTTAGCATGCTAACATGCTAACTGCATCCTCACGTGGGTTAACGTCACAACTCTATGGTTAAAATACTCCTATTTATAACGTTTAGTTCAATAATAACAGTTTAATTAGAAGTGAATGAAGCAGATTAATGTGTTTATAAACATGTTAATGTGTTCATTTAAACTGTGTGTGTGTATTATAATTTATAAACGTTGTTTTAATGGAAGGTTTAAAGAGGGGTGTGTGTGTGTGTGTGTGTGTGTGTGTGTGTGTGTGTGTGTGTACTAACTCACCATATTATATGATGATGATATGAATTGACTACAATATGGACCCCAATGTAAACAAGCCATAGATGATTGATTGATTGATTAGAAGTTTTGCTTAGGAAAAGCTACAGTTTCACTACAGTACAGTTCACTGGTACAAGGTCAACTAAAAGGAAACTCGGGTAAGGCAAGGCTTATTGTTATTTTCCATTAGGATCCTTAATATCCTTTTATACCTCTGTAAACTAAGCCTAAACCATTAAACCTAACCGTTTAGGCTTTAGGATTCTAAAGTTGTTTCTAACCTTATTCTCAGTAAAACAAATACAAATCTCTGCCAGTATGTTTTCCAGCGACTCTTAAAGGTTACCAGTTTGCTCTGTTTACAGTTTGTAGCAGCAGTCGTCTGTAGGTGACTTTTCAGACTTTATTTTGAAGGAGGTTTAATGTGCTTTCTGTGGTTTAAATCATGCTATAAGTGGAGATGGAGCTCGTTGATGTTTATTGATAATGAGCACACATCCATCCTGCTTAATATATTTTGTAGAAAGATGTCAGACAGAAATGGTATCTTTTATTGTTGCCAGTTGTTGTGACTGTGAGTTTGTGGCTGACCACCACCTATGAAGATGACAGTTGACAAAAGTAACGCACATTATCATTAAAACAACCTTTCATTATTGTGTTAAATGGCTTTATATTTATGAATAGCACAGTAATCATTTCTTGATCGGCCTTGATTGGTTGTATTTGTGCTTGATTGTTTAAACATGACGTCATGGGCTGCTATGCTCCATAAAAATATCATGTTATGCTGCAATATTACTGTACCTTTTCCTATAATGCAAACTTCTAAGTCATCAATCAATCAATCAATCAATCAATCAATCATGTAAAAATGCACCTGGGATACGGTAGTCTGTGTCACAGAGGAATATCAGTTACTCCTACTTCACGTTTAACCACTTGAACCCCAGCATGCCTATTGTGTGTGTGTGTGTGTGTGTGTGTGTGGGGGGGGGGGGGGTTCACCAAAAACAGCTGATCTACAAGCTCACAACGTGTCACAGCTTGTAGATCTGCTAGTTTTGGTGAAGAGAGTTGGAGATGGAAAAATAACTCAAGTACAGTTCAACTGAGGTGCGTTTCACTAAGCATAGAGAGGGTTAGGGTTAACCCTGCAGATGTTGTGTTAATTAACCCATTTAGACCTAGAATTATTTAATGTTTTAAAATAGCAGCTCTACAAGCTTGTAGATCAGCAGATGTAATGCAGATGTTCAGGTTCTGTAAATCTTATTAAAGTCTTCTTCTGTGGCTCTATCTTCCAGATGTTCAGGTTCTGTAAATCTAAATGTCACAAGAACTTCAAGAGGAAGAGAAACCCCAGGAAGTCCAGGTGGACCAAAGCTTTCAGAAAGGCTTCTGGGAAGGAGCTGACTGTGGTGATTATATAATTATCATTACTACTGCTATTACTATTACTAACCATACTACTACTACTACTACTACTACTACTATTACTACTAACACTACTACTACCAGTAAGACTCCCTAATCGGGAGATAAGCGACCGTAGGTGGCTTATCTCCACAAATAGGGCAAAAATGTATACTACTACTACTACTACTACTATTATATTACTATAATAACACCAAAGCTTTCAGGAAGGCTTCTGGGAAGGAGCTGACTGTGGTGAATATATTATTACTACTACTAACACTACTACTATTACTAACCATACTACTACTACTACTACTACTACTACTACTAACAACACTACTACTATTACTAACCATACTACTACTACTACTACTACTACTACTACTACTAACACTACTGCTATTACTAACCATACTACTACTACTACTAACACTACTACTATTACTAACCATACTACTACTACTACTACTACTACTAACACTACTACTATTACTAACCATACTACTACTACTACAGTGAGATGGTTGGACATGTACAGAGGAGGACAGTGATATGGTTTGGACATGTACAGAGGAGGGACAGTGAGATGGTTGGACATGTACAGAGGAGGGACAGTGAGATGGTTTGGACATGTACAGAGGAGGACAGTGATGGTGTGGACATGTACAGAGGAGGATAGTGATGGTGTGGACATGTACAGAGGAGGATAGTGAGATGGGTTGGACATGTACAGAGGAGGACAGTGAGATGGTTGGACATGTACAGAGGAGGACAGTGATATGGTTTGGACATGTACAGAGGAGGGACAGTGAGATGGTTGGACATGTACAGAGGAGGGACAGTGAGATGGTTGGACATGTACAGAGGAGGACAGTGAGATGGTTTGGACGTGTACAGAGGAGGGACAGTGAGATGGTTGGACATGTACAGAGGAGGACAGTGAGATGGTTTGGACATGTACAGAGGAGGGACAGTGAGATGGTTTGGACATGTACAGAGGAGGACAGTGAGATGGTTGGACATGTACAGAGGAGGACAGTGATATGGTTTGGACATGTACAGAGGAGGACAGTGATATGGTTTGGACATGTACAGAGGAGGATAGTGAGATGGTTGGACATGTACAGAGGAGGACAGTGAGATGGTTTGTACAGAGGAGGGACAGTGAGATGGTTTGGACATGTACAGAGGAGGACAGTGAGATGGTTTGGACATGTACAGAGGAGGACAGTGAGATGGTTTGGACATGTACAAAGGAGGACAGTGAGATGGTTTGTACAGAGGAGGGACAGTGAGATGGTTTGTACAGAGGAGGGACAGTGAGATGGGTTGGACATGTACAGAGGAGGGACAGTGAGATGGTTTGGACATGTACAGAGGAGGGACAGTGAGATGGTTTGGACATGTACAGAGGAGGACAGTGAGATGGTTGGACATGTACAGAGGAGGACAGTGAGATGGTTTGGACATGTACAGAGGAGGACAGTGAGATGGTTTGGACATGTACAGAGGAGGACAGTGAGATGGTTTGGACATGTACAGAGGAGGGACAGTGAGATGGTTTGGACATGTACAGAGGAGGGACAGTGAGATGGTTTGGACATGTACAGAGGAGGACAGTGAGATGGTTGGACATGTACAGAGGATGACAGTGAGATGGTTTGGACATGTACAGAGGAGGGACAGTGAGATGGTTTGGACATGTACAGAGGAGGGACAGTGAGATGGTTGGACATGTACAGAGGAGGGACAGTGAGATGGTTGGACATGTACAGAGGAGGACAGTGAGATGGTTTGGACATGTACAGAGGAGGGCAGTGAGATGGTTGGACATGTACAGAGGAGGACAGTGAGATGGTTTGGACATGTACAGAGGAGGACAGTGAGATGGTTTGGTCATGTACAGAGGAGGACAGTGAGATGGTTTGACATGTACAGAGGAGGGACAGTGAGATGGTTTGGACTTGTACAGAGGAGGACAGTGAGATGGTGTGGACATGTACAGAGGAGGGACAGTGAGATGGTTTGGACATGTACAGAGGAGGGACAGTGAGATGGTTTGGACATGTACAGAGGAGGATAGTGAGATGGTTTGTACAGAGGAGGGACAGTGAGATGGTTTGGACATGTACAGAGGAGGGACAGTGAGATGGTTTGGACATGTACAGAGGAGGACAGTGAGATGGTTTGGACATGTACAGAGGAGGACAGTGAGATGGTTTGGACATGTACAAAGGAGGACAGTGAGATGGTTTGTACAGAGGAGGGACAGTGAGATGGTTTGTACAGAGGAGGGACAGTGAGATGGGTTGGACATGTACAGAGGAGGGACAGTGAGATGGTTTGGACATGTACAGAGGAGGGACAGTGAGATGGTTTGGACATGTACAGAGGAGGACAGTGAGATGGTTGGACATGTACAGAGGAGGACAGTGAGATGGTTTGGACATGTACAGAGGAGGACAGTGAGATGGTTTGGACATGTACAGAGGAGGACAGTGAGATGGTTTGGACATGTACAGAGGAGGGACAGTGAGATGGTTTGGACATGTACAGAGGAGGGACAGTGAGATGGTTTGGACATGTACAGAGGAGGACAGTGAGATGGTTGGACATGTACAGAGGATGACAGTGAGATGGTTTGGACATGTACAGAGGAGGGACAGTGAGATGGTTTGGACATGTACAGAGGAGGGACAGTGAGATGGTTGGACATGTACAGAGGAGGGACTGTGAGATGGTTGGACATGTACAGAGGAGGACAGTGAGATGGTTTGGACATGTACAGAGGAGGGCAGTGAGATGGTTGGACATGTACAGAGGAGGACAGTGAGATGGTTTGGACATGTACAGAGGAGGACAGTGAGATGGTTTGGTCATGTACAGAGGAGGACAGTGAGATGGTTTGACATGTACAGAGGAGGGACAGTGAGATGGTTTGGACTTGTACAGAGGAGGACAGTGAGATGGTGTGGACATGTACAGAGGAGGGACAGTGAGATGGTTTGGACATGTACAGAGGAGGGACAGTGAGATGGTTTGGACATGTACAGAGGAGGATAGTGAGATGGTTTGTACAGAGGAGGGACAGTGAGATGGTTTGGACATGTACAGAGGAGGGACAGTGAGATGGTTTGGACATGTACAGAGGAGGGACAGTGAGATGGTGTGGACATGTACAGAGGAGGGACAGTGAGATGGTTGGACATGTACAGAGGAGGGACAGTGAGATGGTTTGGACATGTACAGAGGAGGGACAGTGAGATGGTTTGGACATGTACAGAGGAGGGACAGTGAGATGGTTTGGACCTGTACAGAGGAGGACAGTGAGATGGGTTGGACATGTACAGAGGAGGGACAGTGAGATGGTTTGGACATGTACAGAGGAGGACAGTGAGATGGTTTGGACATGTACAGAGGAGGACAGTGAGATGGTTTGACATGTACAGAGGAGGGACAGTGAGATGGTTTGGACTTGTACAGAGGAGGACAGTGAGATGGTGTGGACATGTACAGAGGAGGGACAGTGAGATGGTTTGGACATGTACAGAGGAGGGACAGTGAGATGGTTTGGACATGTACAGAGGAGGATAGTGAGATGGTTTGTACAGAGGAGGGACAGTGAGATGGTTTGGACATGTACAGAGGAGGGACAGTGAGATGGTTTGGACATGTACAGAGGAGGACAGTGAGATGGTGTGGACATGTACAGAGGAGGGACAGTGAGATGGTTTGGACATGTACAGAGGAGGGACAGTGAGATGGTGTGGACATGTACAGAGGAGGGACAGTGAGATGGTTGGACATGTACAGAGGAGGGACAGTGAGATGGTTTGGACATGTACAGAGGAGGGACAGTGAGATGGTTTGGACATGTACAGAGGAGGGACAGTGAGATGGTTTGGACATGTACAGAGGAGGGACAGTGAGATGGTTTGGACCTGTACAGAGGAGGACAGTGAGATGGGTTGGACATGTACAGAGGAGGGACAGTGAGATGGTTTGGACATGTACAGAGGAGGACAGTGAGATGGTTTGGACATGTACAGAGGAGGACAGTGAGATGGTTTGACATGTACAGAGGAGGGACAGTGAGATGGTTTGGACTTGTACAGAGGAGGACAGTGAGATGGTGTGGACATGTACAGAGGAGGGACAGTGAGATGGTTTGGACATGTACAGAGGAGGGACAGTGAGATGGTTTGGACATGTACAGAGGAGGGACAGTGAGATGGTTTGGACATGTACAGAGGAGGGACAGTGAGATGGTGTGGACATGTACAGAGGAGGGACAGTGAGATGGTTGGACATGTACAGAGGAGGGACAGTGAGATGGTTTGGACATGTACAGAGGAGGGACAGTGAGATGGTTTGGACATGTACAGAGGAGGGACAGTGAGATGGTTTGGACATGTACAGAGGAGGGACAGTGAGATGGTTTGGACCTGTACAGAGGAGGACAGTGAGATGGGTTGGACATGTACAGAGGAGGGACAGTGAGATGGTTTGGACATGTACAGAGGAGGACAGTGAGATGGTTTGGACATGTACAGAGGAGGACAGTGAGATGGTTTGACATGTACAGAGGAGGGACAGTGAGATGGTTTGGACTTGTACAGAGGAGGACAGTGAGATGGTGTGGACATGTACAGAGGAGGGACAGTGAGATGGTTTGGACATGTACAGAGGAGGGACAGTGAGATGGTTTGGACATGTACAGAGGAGGGACAGTGAGATGGTTTGGACATGTACAGAGGAGGGACAGTGAGATGGTTTGGACATGTACAGAGGAGGACAGTGAGATGGTGTGGACATGTACAGAGGAGGGACAGTGAGATGGTTTGGACATGTACAGAGGAGGATAGTGAGATGGTTGGACATGTACAGAGGAGGATAGTGAGATGGTTTGGACATGTACAGAGGAGGGACAGTGAGATGGTTTGGACATGTACAGAGGAGGGACAGTGAGATGGTGTGGACATGTACAGAGGAGGGACAGTGAGATGGTTGGACATGTACAGAGGAGGGACAGTGAGATGGTTTGGACATGTACAGAGGAGGGACAGTGAGATGGTTTGGACATGTACAGAGGAGGGACAGTGAGATGGTTTGGACATGTACAGAGGAGGGACAGTGAGATGGTTTGGACCTGTACAGAGGAGGACAGTGAGATGGGTTGGACATGTACAGAGGAGGGACAGTGAGATGGTTTGGACATGTACAGAGGAGGATAGTGAGATGGTTTGGACATGTACAGAGGAGGATAGTGAGATGGTTTGGACATGTACAGAGGAGGGACAGTGAGATGGTTTGGACATGTACAGAGGAGGGACAGTGAGATGGTGTGGACATGTACAGAGGAGGGACAGTGAGATGGTTGGACATGTACAGAGGAGGGACAGTGAGATGGTTTGGACATGTACAGAGGAGGGACAGTGAGATGGTTTGGACATGTACAGAGGAGGGACAGTGAGATGGTTTGGACATGTACAGAGGAGGGACAGTGAGATGGTTTGGACCTGTACAGAGGAGGACAGTGAGATGGGTTGGACATGTACAGAGGAGGGACAGTGAGATGGTTTGGACATGTACAGAGGAGGACAGTGAGATGGTTTGGACATGTACAGAGGAGGACAGTGAGATGGTTTGGACATGTACAGAGGAGGGACAGTGAGATGGGTTGGACATGTACAGAGGAGGGACAGTGAGATAGTTGGACATGTACAGAGGAGGACAGAGAGATGGTGTGGACATGTACAGAGGAGGGACAGTGAGATGGTTGGACATGTACAGAGGAGGGACAGTGAGATGGTTTGGACATGTACAGAGGAGGACAGTGAGATGGTTTGGACATGTACAGAGGAGGATAGTGAGATGGTTTGGACATGTACAGAGGAGGGACAGTGAGATGGTTTGGACATGTACAGAGGAGGGACAGTGAGATGGTTTGGACATGTACAGAGGATGATAGTGAGATGGTTGGACATGTACAGAGGAGGATAGTGAGATGGTTTGGACATGTACAGAGGAGGGACGGTGAGATGGTGTGGACATGTACAGAGGAGGGACAGTGAGATGGTGTGGACATGTACAGAGGAGGATAGTGAGATGGTTGGACATGTACAGAGGAGGATAGTGAGATGTGGTGGACATGTACAGAGGAGGATAGTGAGATGGTTTGGACATGTACAGAGGAGGGACGGTGAGATGGTTTGGACATGTACAGAGGAGGGACGGTGAGATGGTTTGGACATGTACAGAGGAGGATAGTGAGATGGTGTGGACATGTACAGAGGAGGGACAGTGAGATGGTTTGGACATGTACAGAGGAGGGACAGTGAGTATATGGGTAGAAGGATGCTGAGGTTGGAACTGCCAGGCAGGAGGCCTAGAGGAAGACCAAAGAGGAGATTTAAGGATGTTGTGAAAAAGGACATGAAGTTAGATGTACAGTAGTGATGTACAGTATAATGTACAGTATGGATGTACAGTAGTGAAAGAGGACATGAAGTCTCTGTGAAAGAAGAGGAGGCAGAGGACAGGTTGAGATGGAGGCAGATGATTGGCTGTGGCGACCCTGAAGGGAACATGATGGGATACAGCCCAAAGGAAAAGAAGATAGTTAATTAACACATGAATACTATTGTTATTAATGATGCATTTCTTCCTCCAGGACAACTCTCTGGAGTTCGAGAAACGCAGAAATACTCCCGTCAAATACCAGAGAGAACTGTGGGGGAAGACTGGTAAGAGCTGTGTTATAATGAACTGTGGAGGAAGACTGGTAAGAGCTGTGTTATAATGAACTGTGGGGGAAGACTGGTAAGAGCTGTGTTATAATGAACTGTGGAGGAAGACTGGTAAGAGCTGTGTTATAATGAACTGTGGGGGAAGACTGGTAAGAGCTGTGTTATAATGAACTGTGGGGGAAGACTGGTAAGAGCTGTGTTATAATGAACTGTGGAGGAAGACTGGTAAGAACTGTGTTATAATGAACTGTGTGGGAAGACTGGTAAGAGCTGTGTTATAATGAACTGTGGGGGGAGACTGGTAAGAGCCGTGTTATAATGAATGATTAAATGACTGGTAGGAATCATGTTCTAATTAATCATTAAACCACTGTGAAGGCATGTTATAATTAACTATACTGTAAATCCTCCTTCTAAATCAGTGCTGCTCAAACTTGTTCAACCGTTCATGTCAAGGACCCCCAGAATACCTTGTTCAACCCGTTCATGTTAAGGACCCCCAGAATGTCAAGGCCCCAGAATGAGACCGAGCCTGACACTCGTTTACTCCATTATTCATCTACACATTGTTTAATGGGAGTGGCTGGAGGCTGCAGCCAGGCAACCACAGACTCCATCTCAAAATGTTTAGTTCCAGGGACCACCCAGAATGTTTAGTTCCAGGGACCACCCAGAATGTTTAGTTCCAGGGACCACCCAGAGACCACCCAGAAGCAACATTTGAGTTACAAATGTTGCTTTAAAAAGACATATTCAAAGGGTTAGGGTTTGCTCGAATTTTTATGACTTTTCAAAAATAGCAGATATACAAGCTCACAGTGCGGCACTTGGTGCCGCGCCGTGAGCTTGTATATCTGCTATTTTTCGATAGTTAGAGTATTAAATTATTCTAGGCCTAAATGGCTTAACACTGCTGCGAGAGTTATCAATCATTATCACCTTCCTGGACGTTTACCTGGAAGTTAAGTTTACTGTGTGTTCGTTCCAGTGGTGGCCATGAAGAAGGTGGAGGAGATCAAACAGAAACGCCAGGCCAGATTCATCCTCAACAGGTAAACATACTGTACCCTCTATACACTGTATATACACTGTATATACATACCCTAACCCTATACATACCTGTACATACCTCTATACATACTGTACACACCTCTAGACATACCTGTACACACCTCTAGACATACCTGTACCCACCTCTAGACATACCTGTATCTCTATACATACCTGTACATACCTCTATACATACCTGTACACACCTCTAGACATACCTGTACACACCTCTATACATACCTGTACACACCTCTAGACATACCTGTACACACCTCTAGACATACCTGTACACACCTCTAGACATACCTGTACACACCTCTAGACATACCTGTACACACCTCTAGACATACCTGTACATACCTCTAGACATACCTGTACATACCTCTAGACATACCTGTACACACCTCTAGACATACCTGTACATACCTCTATACATACCTGTACACACCTCTAGACATACCTGTACACACCTCTAGACATACCTGTACACACCTCTAGACAGGCCAGATTCATCCTCAACAGGTGAGGAAAACCTTCTACCTTCTAACACGTAGTGTACATCAGGGGTTTTCAAAGTGGGTGACGGGGCACCCTGGGGTGCCGTGACAGCAGTCCAGGGGTGCCGCGAGATTATTTGATAATATTTGGAATTTATTTGGACACTTGTACAAAGTTATTTTCCGTCAGTTCTAACCAAAATGGCTGTTATCTCAACGTTTTCCTCACAACATAATCACTAAAATATCATTACTGTCAGGCAGAAACCTCGTATCTCCAAGTTTCAAATGTGTACGTCTTTTGGTAAAGCAAAGCCCTGCTTCATCATACACAGGCATGCAAACTTGTAGCTTTTCGGCAAAAATCGCCGTTTTGAATCCAAATTGATCGTTTGTGTGATTCGTTCAGATTCGATGTAAAAATATTTGGGGGGGTGGGGGGGTGTCATGTCATCTAGGCTGTGTTGAGCGGCAGTGAGAAGAGGAGCGCTTTTTTCTCCTCTTGGCTCCGTCCAGTTTGTCAGTGCAGTAGTGGTGAAGGTGGCTGGGGGATATGGTCGTTTTATTTTTGGACAAATCAAGCGCTCGCTTTCTCTTGCCTGTGACGTCGACACCCATGCTTGACTGTGTCCAGTGCCTGCAGCCGGCAGCGCTGGACGGAGCGCTCAGCCAGTCTGCATACAGTCAGTCACAGACGGAGCGGAGCTCAAATGGAGCACATAGTAAATAAACTTGGCTAGGTTGTCGTCGTTGATAGATAGTGTGGTGTAGTTGTGGATTGGACTTTTAATTCGCTTGTATCGTGATGCGGTCGCTATTCTGCATCAATGCGGTGACGTGACATCGATTATAGCCCACGTTTGTTGATTTTCCTCAACGGTGTGTTGCGATAGTTTTGCTACATGCTAACGCTAAATTAGCTCTGGTCCATAGCGTTAGTGGAGAACTCCACACGCGAGCTAATCAACGCTATCATGCCGTTCCATCTGCCTCTTATTAGACAGAACAGAGATTTCTCTCATTTATTTTAAGATGATGCAGAGAGAGGGTGAGAGAAAAATGAGACAGTCACAGACAGTTCTCAAAGCGGAGAATACAACAATCGTCTGTGGTTTTACAACACTGTTTCCCAAGCACTGGGTTGGGACCCATTTGTGGGTCGCGAAAACATTTTTATGGGTCCCTTAATGTTTGTTTTCCTAAATTTAGTTTTGTATCATTTAAAAACATTCAAAAAACATTCTCCCCCAAAAAGAATAACATTTAATGATTTAAAATAAAGAAATGTTTTTTTCCTTCTAAATTCACGAATAAATAAAATAAAAGATCTAAGAAATTATCTTAGAAAACACTGGCCTATTTAAGAAGTAAGATAGAAAATAGCTGATCTACAAGCTCACAGCATGCATTGTCTCTGTCTATGCCTGTCTATTAAAGACAAGTCCCTAAATATTATAGGTTATTCCTATAACTATATCTGTAGGCTATATTATATTTATAATTTTCTTCATTATATCTAGATAGATCAGTATGAGTATGAGTAAAGCCTCTATCAGAGTCCAGGGTGAAGAGCTATTCACTTCACCGCATTGTAGTTTTCTAGCTATCACCTAGGCTTTGTTATGTATTTTTAGGTGATAGCTACAAAACTACACCGTGGTGAAGTGAATAGCTATTCACCCTGGACTCTGTTAGAGCCTTTAGTCACTGTTTTACCCAGTTAGAATCGTGCAAATTCACCCTACCGACCCAAAAAAGGTCAAAAATTTTGCGCCGCGCGGCGAACAGTTTCACACCAAAAAAGTTGTCACCTTTTTCACCTTGGGGCTGTTTGCATGTCTGCATACAAGACTGTCGCTCAAAACTAGTGAAAACAGACCATCTACAAGCACACAACGCCTCGCGACGCAAGGCGCTGTGTTCTTGTAGATCTGCTGTTTTCACTAGTTTAGTACATTTTATAGATGATAAATACAAAACGAACGGTTTTGGACATACAAGGTTTCCACCCAACAACGACAATATGCTATAAATATAAGGTGCTGGGAGGGTTAGGGTTAACACCTTCCAAGCCCCGGCAGAACCCCCTGAACCCCGGTACTGCCGTGCAATCAGCGTTTTATTTATAAACATATTTTAAAAAACAAACACACCAAATGATAAACAACGCGCGCGGGTCGTTCAGTGCAAGCCAGCAGGACGTGCACACACTACGTGTTTGGGCGGCCACTTACTTAGAAGCTGCTGCTGGCTGTATTTCTGCCGTTCATTTGCATGGAGCGAGATGGGGTAATCCGCGAGAAAAAACAGCGTTCGAAAGTACATTACGTCCTCGTCGCACGCACATCGATCTAATTCCATGTATTCCACTCATTCCGAAGCCTTGATTTCGCCTCTCGTCTGGTCGAAACTCTTGAGGGGATGGGCTAAACCAGGCTGCAGCACACACAGTGAAGGGGAACGTAATGGCCGCTCGTGGAGCCAGTGGCAGAGCCAGCCGATGACGTCATCACGTTTCTGACGTGATCTGATTGCGCAACGTCTCTTAAAGAGACAGAGCACGACCTGCGACTGTATTTTTCAAAAAATTATGATTAATTTCATAAATTACGGCAATAGACGGGAATAGACGATTGGCTGATGGGACCCAGTAGGAAGTCCGAGGGAGTGCGGCCAGGCTTAGAAGGTGTTAACCTGCCTCGGATTTAAAAAAAAATATTTATGGGGTGCCCTGAAACAAAAAGGTTTGGGAACCCCTGATGTACATACACACCTTCTAGACAGGCCAGATTCATCCTCAACAGGTAAATACATACTGTACACACACTGTACATACTGTACACACCTTCTAGACAGGCCAGATTCATCCTCAACAGGTAAATACATACTGTACACACACTGTACATACTGTACACACCTTCTAGACAGGCCAGATTCATCCTCAACAGGTGAGGAAAACCTTTATTAAATAACTTAATAACACTAAAACCCCAGCATCCTTAATGTGGGGGAATAGTCGCCAGAAATAGCTGATCTAAAAGCTCACAACGCGTCACAACGAGCTTGTAGATCAGCTATTTCTGCTAAAGAGATTTGGTGTAGATTGAATAGTTAAGAGTGTTTAAAGTAATTAAACTGAAGTGATATTTCTGATTTCCAAATATGATCAAAGATCATGACGATTAATTATTATAATGTAAAGCCTCCTCTCCACTTCCAATTAAACTTTAGTCATGCAAATGTATCCTAATATACATTAAAACCATCTAAATGTATCCTAATAAACATTAAAACCATCTAAATGTATCCTAATAAACATTAAAACCATCTAAATGTATCCTAATATACATTAAAACCATCTAAATATATCCTAATATACATTAAAACCATCTAAATGTATCCTAATAAACATTAAAACCATCTAAATGTATCCTAATATACATTAAAACCATCTAAATGTATCCTAATAAACATTAAAACCATCTAAATGTATCCTAATATACATTAAAACCATCTAAATGTATCCTAATATACATTAAAACCATCTAAATGTATCCTAATAAACATTAAAACCATCTAAATGTATCCTAATATACATTAAAACCATCTAAATGTATCCTAATAAGCATTAAAACCTTCTAAATGTATCCTAATAAACATTAAAACCATCTAAATGTATCCTAATAAACATTAAAACCATCTAAATGTATCCTAATAAACATTAAAACCATCTAAATGTATCCTAATATACATTAAAACGATCTAAATGTATCCTAATATACATTAAAACCATCTAAATGTATCCTAATAAACATTAAAACCATCTAAATGTATCCTAATATACATTAAAACCATCTAAATGTATCCTATTAAACATTAAAACCATCTAAATGTATCCTAATATACATTAAAACCATCTAAATGTATCCTAATAAACATTAAAACCATCTAAATGTATCCTAATAAACATTAAAACCATCTAAATGTATCCTAATAAACATTAAAACCATCTAAATGTATCCTAATATACATTAAAACCTTCTAAATGTATCCTAATAAACATTAAAACCATCTAAATGTATCCTAATAAACATTAAAACCATCTAAATGTATCCTAATATACATTAAAACCATCTAAATGTATCCTAATATACATTAAAACCATCTAAATGTATCCTAATAAACATTAAAACCATCTAAATGTATCCTAATATACATTAAAACCATCTAAATGTATCCTAATATACATTAAAACCATCTAAGCATATTTAGCTTGCTGTTAAATATGCACACGTGCTTAGCAGAAATATGGATATTTAAACATTCTCTTCTCCTCTAGACTGAAGAAAGCTTTAGTTTATAGAGAGCCTGCTGTGGCCAGTAGGGGTGCTGTTCTGTTCTGTGGCCAGTAGGGGTGCTGTTCTGTTCTGTGGTTGTTAAACTCTCTTCTTCTTCTTCTTCTCCTCCAGACTGAAGAAAGGCAAACAGCTGGAGAAGGAAGAAGACATCAACGAAGTCAAGAAGAACATTCACCTTATCAAAGCTCCTCATGCAGGTTAGCATTCACCTTATCAAAGCTCCACATGCAGGTTAGCATTCACCTTATGGTTAGCATTCACCTTATGGTTAGCATTCACCTTATCAAAGCTCCTCATGCAGGTTAGCATTCACCGTATCAAAGCTCCTCATGCAGGTTAGCATTCACCTTATGGTTAGCATTCACCGTATCAAAGCTCCTCATGCAGGTTAGCATTCACCTTATCAAAGCTCCTCATGCAGGTTAGCATTCACCTTATCAAAGCTCCTCATGCAGGTTAGCATTCACCGTATCAAAGCTCCTCATGCAGGTTAGCATTCTGCACATTTTAGCACCCTGGGCAGCCGTTATACCTAACCCTAACCCTTTATTAATATAGATTATATAATAAACACAGTCGTGTTGGATTCTTCCTGATAGCAGAGATGTTCATCTCTTAGTAAAAGTATGACATCTAAAAACAGATTATTTTATCATGTCTGGTAGGAAAAGCCAAACAGATGGAGGACCAGATGTATTATTATTAATATTTATTATGTATTATTATTTATATTATTGTATATTCTCTGGTAGGAAAAGCCAAACAGATGGAGGAGCAGATGTAATATTTATTATGTATTATTAATATTATTGTATCGTGTCTCGTAGGAAAAGTCAAACAGATGGAGGAGCAGATGAATTATTATTAATATTTATTATGTATTATTAATATTATTGTATCTTCTCTGGTAGGAAAAGCCAAACAGATGGAGGAGCAGATGTATTATTATTAATATTTATTATGTATTATTAATATTATTGTATCGTGTCTCGTAGGAAAAGTCAAACAGATGGAGGAGCAGATGTATTATTATTAATATTTATTATGTATTATTATTTATATTATTGTATCTTCTCTGGTAGGAAAAGCCAAACAGATGGAGGAGCAGATGTATTAATATTAATATTTATTATGTATTATTATTAATATTTATTATGTATTATTATTAATATTTATTATGTATTATTATTAATATTATTGTATCGTGTCTCGTAGGAAAAGCCAAACAGATGGAGGAGCAGATGTATTAATATTAATATTTATTATGTATTATTAATATTTATTATGTATTATTATTAATATTATTGTATCGTGTCTCGTAGGAAAAGCCAAACAGATGGAGGAGCAGATGAATTATTATTAATATTTATTATGTATTATTAATATTATTGTATCTTCTCTGGTAGGAAAAGCCAAACAGATGGAGGAGCAGATGTATTATTATTAATATTTATTATGTATTATTATTTATATTATTGTATCTTCTCTGGTAGGAAAAGCCAAACAGATGGAGGAGCAGATGTAATATTTATTATGTATTATTAATATTATTGTATCGTGTCTCGTAGGAAAAGTCAAACAGATGTAGGAGCAGATGAATTATTATTAATATTTATTATGTATTATTAATATTATTGTATCTTCTCTGGTAGGAAAAGCCAAACAGATGGAGGACCAGATGGTGCAGAAGTTACAAGAAGACGTGGAGATGGGAGGAGCCGAGGATGAAGACTTATGAACACCAACCTGTTAGGTTTAGGCCCAAAACCCCCTAAACCTAAACCTAAACCTAATGGAGCTGTTAGGTTTAGGCCCAAAACCCCCTAAACCTAAACCTAAACCTAATGGAGCTGAGGATGAAGACTTATGAACACCAACCTGTTCCAACCAAACCATTTGTGTTAAAAAATATTCACTTAAACGTTAACAACTTATATTCAAAGATTTGAACACAAAGTCTCCAAAACAAGCGCAGCTGAATATATGGGTATAAAACTATAAATCCAACAATGACAGATGCTTTATAAATATGGCTATAAATCTAAAATAAGGGATTCTTCCCATCCTTCTCCTTCCGGCCGATGCTGACCAGACGGATGACCCAGCCTTTTGTGAACTTGTAGATCTTTGTGAACTTGTAGATCGGCTACTTTTGTAATCCGGTAGTAATTGACGAGGCGGGTCATTCATTTACGAGAGAAAAGAAATGTAAAAACTTTTTTTATCAGATCCAAGAAGTGTCTGAACAAAGGTCTGCCTTGTGGTGGGACAGCTTGTGATGATGCGACGCGCTGTGAGCGCTTGTAGATCTGATATTTGTTGGGGTGGAGGAAATCACTGAAATATTTAGAACACAGTTTAAGATTGAAGTGGTTAATCTCATATTTAAGTTTAAGAGGTTTAAGTTAAGTGGTTAATCTCATATTTCTGCTTCATTAGCAGGCAGATTAAGTTTCTTCTGTATTCTATTTGTTTATATAGGAATGATAAATCCTTTAGAAATACATTCATGTAGTCTACATGATACACATTATTATAATGTATTGTGTTCTCTGTATGTTTATATAGGAATGATAAATCCTTTAGAAATACATTCATGTAGGCTACATGATACACATTATTCTGTAACCATTCTTCCTAATAAATAAACTGTTTCAATACCATGATTTAAACTGTTATTATGGAGGTCATGTTTTCAATCCCAGTTAACAGAGGTTTTGCAGTTCACTGGTACTTTGATTGATTGAAGACTTTATTAGGAGTTTGCATAGGAAAAGGTACAGTTTCATGACGGTACAGTTCACTGGTACAAGGTCTACTAAAAGGAGATCAAGAAAAGACTTAAGCTTATTTCCACAGGAAACCATTGAAGTATCTCATAACATTGAATGACAGATGAATAGAACACAGTACTATGCAGTAGATATGTAAATAAAATAAAATGAAAGAACAAAAGAAAACAGTAAGTCTAAACAAACAGTAAGTACAAAGAAGGGGCAGGGGAGGGTAGGGCTGGGCTAGGTTTGTTTTTTTACCAGGTGCGAACGGCTGCTGCTTTAAGTGGTTTTTCAGGGCAATTTTAAAGGATGCTAGGGATCCACACTCCTAAGTCCTTTATGGCCTTCGGTAAGGCTTTCCACATTTTGGTGGTAGGCTATAGCAGAAGAACGAGGTTGACCCTTTGTTGGTTTTGACTGGGTTGAAAGTGATCTGTGGCGCTGCCTCTGATGATGTAATTATGGACATCCTTAACGTTTATAAAGTATTTTTTACAAGGTCAACTAAAAGGATAAACTCACAAGAAAGCCTTTGTTCTTGTTTCAGTTTGCTCCTTTTAACTCCTACAACATTAAATGACCAATAAAACGACTAAGTATGCAGAAAATGTCAAACAGTCGTAAAAACAATAAATAAAATGTGTGTTAACAGCAGGAAGGTCAGATATAAGAATAGGTTTGTCTTTTTGCCAGTTTCATTACATTTACAACACAATGTATTGTTTTATTGTGGGTTTTTCCTCTAGTGAGGTTAATTGTTTAATTTCTCCCTCCCCTTGATGTAGGCGAAAGTGACTGGAAATCTGAACTAATGATTACTAAATGATAAGCTAAGTTTTTAAATCACAAGATACAAGTTGATAAAGATGTTAATGTTGACGTTATGGGAACACATGGTCAATATAACTGCTTTTACCACTTCGTTCATGTTATAATCTATTGGATAAGCTATAAATAGCTGATTACAATGTGAGTTTGCATACAATACTGTTGTAGATCATAAATGTCAGCGCTCAGGTTTATGTTTGTATTCAAGGTGTTTGTCGCCCTCATGTGGAGAAAATGAATAACTACAAGTAGAAGTCAATACATCCAGTTTTCACTCCGTTCATAAAATACGACGTTTAAAAATAATAAGAAGGGCAAGATGGCGCTAGTTTGTACAATACAAGCTGTTAAAATCTACAAGCTCACAATGAGATGAGTTGTGAGCTTGTAGATCTGCTATTTTCGGCTATTTTCCCTCATAAAGCAGAAGCATAAAGTAAACATTACAACGGAAGCGTTCACGTTGCGTTTGGTGCGAGACTTGACACGTGTTGCGCTTTTATTTTGACGGGAAACGGAAGCTTTCAAATGGCGTACGATGTGAAGCCAAAGGGTGAAGCTTGACCCATGGTGTATGGGACATGTAGTTCTATGTAATTAACCTCGCCTACCAGGCTTTCTCCCGGGAGAGAACTATGTAATGTAGTTCTTAAAGCCACCTGGTGCATGGGACTTGTAGTCCTTAGAACGTAGTTCTTCCAGCGACCCATGGTTTATTGAACATGTAGTTCTATATAATGTAGTTCTTTCTTTCTAGCGACCCATGGTTTATGGAACTTGTAGTTCTTAAGTGTAGTCTTTATGGCCACGTCCGACTTGCCGTAGCTAGCCAGTTAGCATGCTATGGCTAGCAGCATAATTATGTCCTCACCGAAAATAGCAGATCTACAAGCTCACAACGCGTCTCACTGTGAGCTTGTAGATTTGAACAGCTTGTATTGTATAAACTGGCGCCATGTTGCGTCATGTTGCTCTTATTTTATCAACAAAACTGGATTTATTGACTTCTACTTGTAGTTGTTCATGTTGTCCACAAGAGGGCGACACATGCCGTGGAATACAATCAGATGAACAAAGCGCTGTAAACATCAACACTGAGTTACATTATAAATAGTTAAATGTAATTTACATGTATCACACTGTCAGTTACATTATAAATAGTTAAATGTAATTTACATTTATCACACTGTCAGTTACATTATGAATAGTTAAATGTAATTTACATTTATCACACTGTTAATTACATTATGAATAGTTAAATGTAATTTACATTTATCACACTGTTAATTACATTATAAATGAGTTAAATGTAATTTACTTCAACAGAAACGCCAGCTTTCTTCATGACCTGTTGATAACAAACATTTCATACAGGCAACGTTAATATTGATTGAAGACTTTATTAGTAGTTTGCATGGGAAAAGTACAGTGTAAACAGAGCTACCGGTATGTCACATTTCACCGGAGGTTTTAGCTACTCCACAATGTCCATAGAGCAGATTTTCACCTATTATTTTGTGTCCATAAAGTGTAATTTAGAGGTGAGGTGGGGCTCAGAGTGTTGCCACTGAGGAAAACAGGCTTTCTGCTCCATAAAACACTCTTTGTTTTGGTGAGCAGAGAAAGTGTGTTTGTTATTTTTACTACAGAAGAGAGGCTGAGCAGGCTTTGTGCAGCGCAGAGCTGAGATCCTCCTCAACCTGCTGTGGAGCACTTCAGACAATTCACCACGTACGTCTGCAAACAAGTTCAGATTAAAATAAATAAATGGTTTACTGAAGGCTCACGAATGTCACAATATGTTACGCTCAAGCAGAATTACCTGTACTTTCCGTATTGTTTAATAAAAAAGCCTTTTAATCCGATCGACGGCCATTTTCTTGGGTTTTTCCCTCAATGTACTTTCAACCACGCGACCCCCATTGGTTGGGGAGGTGTACTGCATTCTAATACATCCAAACTTTGTTCAGAAAATGGCAATCAATGGAATTAAAATGATTTTATTAAACAATACAGAGAAGACGGGTAATTCTGCTAGAACGTAACATATGGTGACATCCGTGAGCCTTCAGTAAGAACTTTATATCTTTAACCAGAAAGGTTGTTTTGATGTTCCTGGTAAAGTATCTAAACTGCTCCACAGCAAGTTGAACCTGATCCATGACGTCATGTTTCAGAGCTAGCTTTGGATCTACTCTCAGACAGTGGCGTAAAATAAAAGTACATGTACTTAAGTACTGTACTTAAACACAATTCTTAGGTATTTGTACTTTACTTGAGTATTTCCAGTTTCAGTAGGCTTTTTTTTTTTTTTTGATTGATTGAAGAATTTATTAGAAGTTTGCAATAGAAAAAGTACAGTTTCATGACAGTACAAATCACTGGTACAAGGTCAACTAAAAGGAGATCCTAGAAAGCCGGCGCGTATTTCCACAGGAACCACACTTTAAGTATCTCATATAACATTGAAAGACAGACGGATAGAACATAGTACTATATCTAGGATAATATCAGTTTCAAAAGCATAACATCAAATACAAAGGCAGAAAAAAATAAAAAGGGGGGGGGGGGGGGGAGCATGGGGGCTTAGTCTATTTACAAGTCACGGGTAGCAGCTGTCTGAAGGTGACTTTTCATACCAATTTTGAAGGAGGCTAGGGATTTGCTCTCCTTTAAGGCTTGTGGAAGGGCGTTCCACATGTTGATGGTGTAGCAGGAGAACGAGTTAGAGCCTTGTTTAGTGTTAAATCTACGTTGATGATGATTAGTGGAGCTGCCTCTGGTGTTGTGATCGTGAACATCCTTGACCTTTAAGAAGTAGTTTGCCAGGTACATGGGTATCTTGGAGGTGTAGTGAATCTTGTACACCAGGCCCATTGCAAGATGCTGTACTCTGTCAGCTACTTTGAGCCACCCCACGCTTTTGTGGTGATGATCGGTAAGGTGGGTCTGAGGAGGGAGACCAAGCACAACCCTAATTAGTTTGTTTTGGGCTGTTTGGAGCTTTAACTTTAAGGCAGCTGGGGCGTCGCGATACCAGACAAGGACTCCGTAATCAATGAGGGGCCCAATAAGAGCACCTCCTAGTGTCTTTCGGGATTTAATATTGATCAGCGGGGCAACCCTTTGCAAGAAGCGAATTTGTTTCTTGACTTTATTGATTACCTTGGTGGTCATTTTTTCACTGGATAGGTTAACCTCCAGGATGCAACCCAGGTAGCAGATGTGTTTTTTTCTTTCTATCACAGTGTCACCTACTTTAATTGTGAAGTTCTCAACTAGGCTAAATTTCTGACTAGATCCAAAGAGGATACATTCAGTTTTGCCTAGGTGAATTGAGAGTCTGTTGTCATTGAGCCAAGTGCAGATCATGTTTAGTTCACAGTTAAGGGCCTTTTCAACCTGCAATAAGTCTCTGCCTGAGACTAGGAGAGCCGAGTCATCCACAAACAGAAACAGATTGCAGTCACAAGCAGATGACATGTTGTTTACGTATATTAAGAACAACAGTGGTCCTAGTGGTCCTACTTCTACTTCTACTCCACTACATCTCGGATCCACATGTTGTAGCCTACTTTTACTCAACTACTTTAATTACTATTTAGATATAAATTATAATATTATAAAACATGCATTAATCCACTTTAGCCCTATTTTATACCTTGACTATTTGAAAAATAGACGATCTACAAGCTCACAACACAACAGCGGCTATTTTCAAACATTTACTACTTTCACTTTTGGTACTTAAGTACATTTTGATGTCAATACTTTTGTACTTTTACTGAAGTACATTTTGAATTCTGGACTTTGTCTAAGACAGTAGACTACTTCTACTTCTACATTGCAGTATTGATAAAGTAAAACATTCTGCTCTGGGATCGACTCTCCATCCTGCTCTCTGGGATCTGCTGCTCATCCTGGGATCTGTTGCTCTGGGATCTGCTGCTCATCCTGAGATCTGTTGCTCTGGGATCTGTGTTTCTCTCCTCGTTGCTTCTCAGTCCAGAGGAGATTAATTAATCATTAATTAATTAAAGATAAACTAATTAAACATCATGTCTGATCAGGAAGGAAACCAGCAGGTGATTATTATTAATTAATGCTGTTTAATGAATGTGTGTTGATTCCACTGTAGTTAGCTGTTAGCCTGTTAGCTGTTAGCACTGCACTGTGCTGGTGGTGGTTAGCAGCTAGATGCTAACAGGCTAACTACACACACACACACACACACACACACACACACACACACACACACACACACACACATTGTGCTAACAGGCTAGCTACCACTGAGTTGTTGTTATTATTTTATTATTAGCTAAGTGCGAACATGCGAACTACACTGTGTGTGTGTGTGTGTTGTGTGTGTGTGTGTGTGTGTGTGTGTGTGTGTGTGTGTGTGTGTGTGTGTGTGTGTGCGCGCGTGCGTGCGTGCGTGCGTGTGTGTTTGTTGTGTTTGTTGTTAGCTGCTTAATGTTATATGAGATACTTCAATGGTTTCCTGTGGAAATAAGCTTAGTCTTTTCTAGGATCTCCTTTTAGTTGACCTTGCACCAGTGAACTGTACCGTCATGAAACTGTACCTTTTTCTATGCAAACTCCTAATAAAGTATTCAATCAATCAATCAATCAATCAATGCTAGCGAGCATAAACAACCAAGTTTTTCCACATCTGGTACCCCTTAGAGAGAAAGAGAGAGAGAGAGATGAAGCAGGGACCCCTTAGAGAGAGAGAGAGAGAGAGAGATATGGAGCAGGGACCCCCTGAGAGAGAGAGAGATGAAGCAGGGACCCCTTAGAGAGAGAGAGAGAGAGAGAGAGATGAAAAAAACACTACATATTGGATAACATTGTGTTGCAGATGTCATAAGTGGCGTTTCCATAAAGCCACTTTTTGCGCATTAACGGCTTATTCGCTAAATATTTTTATGGAAACACTTAAAAATGCGAATAAACTTTCATTATCTGCAAAAAAGATTATCCGCTTGGAGGAGGAGGATTTTGAGGCTTAATCGAAATAAACTAAATGCGCGTTTGTGAATGGAAACGGGTCAGACAATAAATGCGAATAAAATATGACGTTCTCGTCCATATCGTCCTCCTATAACACTTTCCCCCGCATCTGCGACGCTGCAGGATGCAGTCTGACCGGAGGACTCAACCGGGCGGCGGGGCGGCCGCCTCGGCTCGGGGACGCCCCTCGGGGCGTCTCGGCTCGGGGTCGCTTGCTCTGTGCTCCCGCCGGCCGCACTTTCTCTGCGGCGGTGCGTCGCGACCGGCTCTGGGTCGGGATGCGTGTGCAGTCACAGCAGTGCCCTCACGTCTCTCGGTCTGAAAAAAATCAGCCCCATCCCAGCCAGGCCAGCTCTGTGCACTGTGTGCAAGGCAAGCCCGCGGGAAGTGTTTACAGCACGTCGGTTAGACAGACCCAGGCAGGATCTCCCAAGAATCGCATTTCACCAGTTTAATGGAAACGGGCTAAATTCGCTTTGTCTTAAAGCGCATTTCTGATCATTCGCTTCCCTAATTCGAATACGTTTATGGAAACACCACTATAGACTATTTATTCAGCTTAGGCATCTTACAGAGCGTGGGATATTAAGCTTAGGCATCTTACAGAGCGTGGGATATTAAGCTTAGGCATCTTACAGAGCGTGGGATGTTTACAAATACATCAGCTTACTAGGGATGGGACGATACGCGATATTATCGTTTATTGTGATAAAAAACACTCATGATAATATTATCGTTTATCGTGATAAAAAACACTCATGATAATCGTATCGTGGAGATTTAATATTATACATTGTGATATCGTCCTCCGTCATGCACTGGGATCAATTCACCTTTTATTTGCAGAGCTGCATATCCAGTACCACTTAAACCCGCTATAATTGGTAAAAGGTACTTATAATATACATTCTTTTTTCCACTCTCTATCAAATGCCTTTGCAAAAAATAGCCGATCTACAAGCTCACAACGCGTCGTGTTTTGTAGATCTGCTATTTTTTGGCAAATGTTCCGCCCCAGGACAATGGATTTTGATTATCGCGATAATATCGTAAATCTTGATTTCTTTTGTCACAATAATGGTGATATGACATTTTCATATGGTCCCATCACTATATAGGTTTTTATATTCAGTAAACAACATCATGTGGACTCTACAGTAAGGAACTAACCCTAACCCTCTACACTACAGTAAGGAAGACGATATTCCTTCAGATGTTTATTAAATATCTTGAAGCATCAAGACAGTTCCACACATGAAGGCCTCTAAATTTGATAAATGATTGATGTTTGGAAGTTTGACAAATCTCTTGGCCTTGTGGGTTAGGATTAGGGACAGGGTTAGGCATAGGGTTAGGGTTAGCCTGAAGGGTTAGGCTAACCCTAACCCTAACCCTAAACAAGGGTAGCTCCATAAACCCATAACAGATTTAAACAAGGGTAGCTCCATAAACCCATAACAGATTTAAACAAGGGTAGCTCCATAAGCCCATAACAGATTTAATGAGTAGCCGCTATCAATAAGCCTGTTATCGAGCTTAGCGGCCCATGAAGTCATGTTGAAACAATCAAGACAAGAGGCCATCAATAAATGATTACAGTAGCCTACTATCCATAATATAAAGCCTTTACACTTGTTGCTCATTATTGTTTTTAATGACATTTAATGATTGATAATATGTGTTACTTGTGTTAATTGTCATCGTCATAGATGGTGGTCAGCCACAAACTCACATCACAACAACTGGCCAATATAAAAAGATACCAGTTCAGTTCAGAATTTGTCATCTGACATCTTTTCACAAGATATTAGAAAACGCTCCATAGTGGGCTGATAAAAGCCTGGCTCAATAAGCAGGATGGATAAGGTTCTCATTATCAATAAACAATAACAAGCTCCACCACTTGGTAGGAGAGAATGTCAGTGTTGTAATTCACCTCATTATGAATTCCTCAGCCTTGGAGACAGAAATGCTCCTCAATGTGTTAATAGGTTAGTTAACAGGTTAGTAGGTTAACAGTGTGTTAATGTATAGTATTAATAGGTTAGTTAACAGGTTAGTAGGTTAACAGTGTGTTAATGTATAGTATTAATATGTTAGTTAACAGTTAGTAGGTTAACTGTGTTAATGTATAGTATTAATAGGTTAGTTAACAGGTTAGTAGGTTAACAGTGTGTTAATGTATAGTATTAATAGGTTAGTTAACAGGTTAGTAGGTTAACAGTGTGTTAATGTATAGTATTAATAGGTTAGTTAACAGGTTAGTAGGTTAACAGTGTGTTAATGTATAGTATTAATAGGTTAGTTAACAGGTTAGTAGGTTAACAGTGTGTTAATGTATAGTATTAATAGGTTAGTTAACAGGTTAGTAGGTTAACAATGTGTTAATGTATAGTATTAATAGGTTAGTTAACAGGTTAGTAGGTTAACAGTGTGTTAATGTATAGTATTAATAGGTTAGTTAACAGGTTAGTAGGTTAACAGTGTGTTAATGTATAGTATTAATAGGTTAGTTAACAGGTTAGTAGGTTAACAGTGTGTTAATGTATAGTATTAATAGGTTAGTTAACAGGTTAGTAGGTTAACAGTGAGTTAATGTATAGTATTAATAGGTTAGTTAACAGGTTGGTAGGTTAACAGTGTGTTAATGTATAGTATTAATAGGTTAGTTAACAGGTTAGTAGGTTAACAGTGTGTTAATGTATAGTATTAATAGGTTAGTTAACAGGTTAGTAGGTTAACAGTGTGTTAATGTATAGTATTAATAGGTTAGTTAACAGGTTAGTAGGTTAACAATGTGTTAATAGGTTAGTTAACAGGTTAGTAGGTTAACAGTGTGTTAATGTATAGTATTAATAGGTTAGTTAACAGGTTAGTAGGTTAACAGTGTGTTAATGTATAGTATTAATAGGTTAGTTAACAGGTTGGTAGGTTAACAGTGTGTTAATGTATAGTATTAATAGGTTAGTTAACAGGTTGGTAGGTTAACAGTGTGTTAATGTATAGTATTAATAGGTTAGTTAACAGGTTAGTAGGTTAACAGTGTGTTAATGTATAGTATTAATAGGTTAGTTAACAGGTTAGTAGGTTAACAGTGTGTTAATGTATAGTATTAATAGGTTAGTTAACAGGTTAGTAGGTTAACAGTGTGTTAATGTATAGTATTAATAGGTTAGTTAACAGGTTAGTAGGTTAACAGTGTGTTAATGTATAGTATTAATAGGTTAGTTAACAGGTTAGTAGGTTAACAGTGTGTTAATGTATAGTATTAATAGGTTAGTTAACAGGTTAGTAGGTTAACAGTGTGTTAATGTATAGTATTAATAGGTTAGTTAACAGGTTAGTAGGTTAACAGTGTGTTAATGTATAGTATTAATAGGTTAGTTAACAGGTTAGTAGGTTAACAGTGTGTTAATGTATAGTATTAATAGGTTAGTTAACAGGTTAGTAGGTTAACAGTGTGTTAATGTATAGTATTAATAGGTTAGTTAACAGGTTAGTAGGTTAACAGTGTGTTAATGTATAGTATTAATAGGTTAGTTAACAGGTTGGTAGGTTAACAGTGTGTTAATGTATAGTATTAATAGGTTAGTTAACAGGTTGGTAGGTTAACAGTGTGTTAATGTATAGTATTAATAGGTTAGTTAACAGGTTGGTAGGTTAACAGTGTGTTAATGTATAGTATTAATAGGTTAGTTAACAGGTTGGTAGGTTAACAGTGTGTTAATGTATAGTATTAATAGGTTAGTTAACAGGTTGGTAGGTTAACAGTGTGTTAATGTATAGTATTAATAGGTTAGTTAACAGGTTAGTAGGTTAACAGTGTGTTAATGTATAGTATTAATAGGTTAGTTAACAGGTTAGTAGGTTAACAGTGTGTTAATGTATAGTATTAATAGGTTAGTTAACAGGTTAGTAGGTTAACAGTGTGTTAATGTATAGTATTAATAGGTTAGTTAACAGGTTAGTAGGTTAACAGTGTGTTAATGTATAGTATTAATAGGTTAGTTAACAGGTTAGTAGGTTAACAGTGTGTTAATGTATAGTATTAATAGGTTAGTTAACAGGTTAGTAGGTTAACAGTGTGTTAATGTATAGTATTAATAGGTTAGTTAACAGGTTAGTAGGTTAACAGTGTGTTAATGTATAGTATTAATAGGTTAGTTAACAGGTTAGTAGGTTAACAGTGTGTTAATGTATAGTATTAATAGGTTAGTTAACAGGTTAGTAGGTTAACAGTGTGTTAATGTATAGTATTAATAGGTTAGTTAACAGGTTAGTAGGTTAACAGTGTGTTAATGTATAGTATTAATAGGTTAGTTAACAGGTTAGTAGGTTAACAGTGTGTTAATGTATAGTATTAATAGGTTAGTTAACAGGTTGGTAGGTTAACAGTGTGTTAATGTATAGTATTAATAGGTTAGTTAACAGGTTAGTAGGTTAACAGTGTGTTAATGTATAGTATTAATAGGTTAGTTAACAGGTTAGTAGGTTAACAGTGTGTTAATGTATAGTATTAATAGGTTAGTTAACAGGTTGGTAGGTTAACAGTGTGTTAATGTATAGTATTAATAGGTTAGTTAACAGGTTAGTAGGTTAACAGTGTGTTAATGTATAGTATTAATAGGTTAGTTAACAGGTTAGTAGGTTAACAGTGTGTTAATGTATAGTGTTAATAGGTTAGTTAACAGGTTAGTAGGTTAACAGTGTGTTAATGTATAGTATTAATAGGTTAGTTAACAGGTTAGTAGGTTAACAGTGTGTTAATGTATAGTATTAATAGGTTAGTTAACAGGTTAGTAGGTTAACAGTGTGTTAATGTATAGTGTTAATAGGTTAGTTAACAGGTTAGTAGGTTAACAGTGTGTTAATGTATAGTATTAATAGGTTAGTTAACAGGTTAGTAGGTTAACAGTGTGTTAATGTATAGTATTAATAGGTTAGTTAACAGGTTAGTAGGTTAACAGTGTGTTAATGTATAGTATTAATAGGTTAGTTAACAGGTTAGTAGGTTAACAGTGTGTTAATGTATAGTATTAATAGGTTAGTTAACAGGTTAGTAGGTTAACAGTGTGTTAATGTATAGTATTAATAGGTTAGTTAACAGGTTAGTAGGTTAACAGTGTGTTAATGTATAGTATTAATAGGTTAGTTAACAGGTTAGTAGGTTAACAGTGTGTTAATGTATAGTGTTAATAGGTTAGTTAACAGGTTAGTAGGTTAACAGTGTTTTAATGTATAGTGTTAATAGGTTAGTTAACAGGTTAGTAGGTTAACAGTGTGTTAATGTATAGTGTTAATAGGTTAGTTAACAGGTTAGTAGGTTAACAGTGTGTTAATGTATAGTGTTAATAGTTTAGTTAACAGGTTAGTAGGTTAACAGTGTGTTAATGTATAGTGTTAATAGGTTAGTTAACAGGTTAGTAGGTTAACAGTGTGTTAATGTATAGTATTAATAGGTTAGTTAACAGGTTAGTAGGTTAACAGTGTGTTAATGTATAGTATTAATAGGTTAGTTAACAGGTTAGTAGGTTAACAATGTGTTAATGTATAGTATTAATAGGTTAGTTAACAGGTTAGTAGGTTAACAGTGTGTTAATGTATAGTATTAATAGGTTAGTTAACAGGTTAGTAGGTTAACAGTGTGTTAATGTATAGTATTAATAGGTCAGTTAACAGGTTAGTAGGTTAACAGAGACAGAAATGCTCCTCCTGTTCAGTGTTTCTCAACCCTTTTTCTGCATGGTCACACTTTTCATGTCCCAAGAATCCATGGTCACACCAACATAATACGGGGGTGTAAATATGGTCACTGTCGGGAAGAAACCTTGTATCTCCAAGTTTCAAATTTGTACGTTTCTTTGCAAAGTAAAGCCCTGCTTCATCATACAAGGCTGTCACAAAACAGTAGTGAAAACAGCAGATCTACAAGCACACAACGCCTCGCACCACAAGGCGCTGTAGATCGGCTGTCACTAGTTTAAATCATTTTTTACTTTACTGTATTTGTTTATTTAGACGGGACAATGCATATTAATGAACACTACATAGGAGCAATGTAAATACACCGGAAGTAGCAAGAATACTACATTTCATCTGTAGTCCCTACATGAAGAGAAACAGCACATAACACACAGTAACCCTACATTAGGAGAGGGCAGTTAAAAACATACATACAATACTATTCCTCCTGTAAAGGGATAGCCCTAACCCTAACCCTAACCCTAACCCTAACCCTACACCCTAACCCTAACCCTAACCCTACACCCTAACCCTAACCCTACATTAGGAGAGGGCAGTTAAAAACATACATACAATACTTTTCCTCCTGTAAACAAAAAACAAAAAAGACAAAAACAACAACACATATTACCAACAGAACCCTACATTAGAAAAAGGATCATTAAAAATATACATACATGAGCTGTACTATTAAGACTATACATGGTCACAGGTTTGATTGTCAACTAACCATTTTTTTTAGGTTATACTTGAAGGATTTAAATGACAAACAGTCTCTTATTGTTAGAGGAAGGTCATTCCAGATTGAACAGCCCTGAACTGAAAGGGTGTTTTTTCCAATAGCGGTTACACGGTGCGGTACTTCAGTCCTCTAGTGATTGCCCTCGTATTGAATACTCTATCAGGCTTCCTTTTTATGAATTCCTTTAGGGGAGGTGAGCATGGACCATTTATGATCTTATATATGATACTGACCTGTTTAAATACCTTAAAATGAGCAAACCTCAAGAAACGGTACCTCTGAATCTTATATATACAATTGAGCAAAAGCCGCATCCCACAACTCAACGGTAGGGAGGAGAACGTAGGGAGTAGGGAGGAGAACGTAGGGAATAATACCGCCCAACTCTATCATTGGCCCCCCGTTGCCATGGTGACCGGTGATTGGCTCGTATTCCCAGCTATGGGACCGGCGGATCCAATTTCCACCGAGGGGGGCATAGCCAGAACACACACACACACACACACACACACCCACACACAAAAATAGCTAATAGTTAGCTCACAACTTTCCACTTTCTCTTTCACCTCAATCGCAGTAACATCCGTATACACCACGTCATCGCATCACCAATACGTTTTATTTTTAATTTTTTTCAAAACCTTTTTTTTCTCAATTTTTTTTTCTCAAAAACATTTTTTTTCTCAATTTTTTTTTCTCAAAAACATTTTTTTTCTCAATTTTTTTTTCTCAAAAAACTTTTTTTTCTCAAAAAACTTTTTTTTCTCAAAAAACTTTTTTTTCTCAAAAAACTTTTTTTTCTCAAAAAACTTTTTTTTCTCAAAAAACTTTTTTTTCTCAAAAAACTTTTTTTTCTCAAAAAACTTTTTTTTCTCAAAAAACTTTTTTTTCTCAAAAAAATTTTTTTTCTCAAAAAAATTTTTTTTTCTCAAAAGATTTTTTTTTTCCCAAAAATTTTTTTTTTTCTCAAAAAAAATTTTTTTTCTCAAAAAAACTTTTTTTTTCTCAAAAAACCTTTTTTTTCTCAAAAAAACGTTTTTTCTCAAAAAAAAAAACATTTGGCCATTACACACAGAAAGAGCAGAGGCATAACAGTCACTTCTCTCACAGCAACATAAACTGCCCAATTGCAATGGAATCTGATCAAAGCCACCCTGTACCTCAGGGGTTTGTTTTCGACGAATATCTACTCCTATAGATGCAACGCGGCGACCTAGAGGGGAGGCCGGCGTAGCCGGCCGACCTTCTAGTAATATTACAATGGTGATATGAGTGGGGTTTCCTATGGAATACCTTAAGCACAATCTTATACAGCTGTTCAATGGGGTTGAGGGACGTTGTACCTGTGCAAGACCAGTTTGTGAAACAGTACTCAATGTGTGATAAAATCATGCACTGGAGATCAGATTTAGCAGGAAGGGTCTGATTTGTTTGAAGTTTTGAAGGTTGAACTTGATAGTGTTTGTAACCTTTTTTACATGTTTTTTTAAAGGTTAGGGTTGAGTCCAACATGACCCCGAGGTACTTGAACTCTGACACAAGTTCAAGTTCCTCCCCCAGGGTTAACCCTAACCCTAACCCCCACCCAGAAACACATTTGATGACTCCATCACAACTGGTCTTTAGGACCCAGAAACACATTTGATGACTCCATCACAACTGGTCTTTTGGAAGAAGCCATACAGACGGTCTTTTTGCGTTCAGGAGCAGGCATGAATCTAAGCCAGTCCTGAACGCTGGGCAGAACACAAGTTAAAACCGTTGACACCTCTGATAGCTCTTGCCATGGGTTAGTATAGACAGTATAGTATGGGTTAGTATTAGTATAAGCCATGGGTTAGTAACCCATGGCAAAATGATAAATACAATAATGGCTTCCAAGTAGGCCTGTCCTCTAAAAATCGACGAATCGACGCGTCGCTTTAAGCCCCGGGAATCGACGCCAATTGTCTGAGTCGAGGAGTCGGAAATATATATTTTTTTATATCACCAGTTAGCCTACTACTGCGGTGCACTGCTGGACTGGTGTCATGTACTTCCAATTGAGAGATGTAGCAATTGGCGAACAGTTATTTATTGTCTCGCACCAGCGTAGGGGTGAAAGTGAGACGGAACGGCCAGAACCGCCGCATCGTTAAAACATTCGGAGCCGGGACGATGT